>NC_092157.1:17166099-17516933 GCF_045791955.1 Oncorhynchus clarkii lewisi | reverse complement strand
AGTGGCCTAGCCAGTCTCCAGATCTCAACCCCATAGAAAATCTTTGGAGGGAGTTGAAAGTCCGTGTTGCCCAGCAACAGCCCCAAAACATCACTGCTCTAGAGGAGATCTGCATGGAGGAATGGGCCAAAATACCAGCAACAGTGTGTGAAAACCTTGTGAAGACTTACAGAAAACCTTTGACCTCTGTCATTGCCAACAAAGGGTATATAACAAAGTATTGAGATAAACTTTTGTTATTGACCAAATACTTATTTTCCACCATAATTGGCAAATAAATTCATTAAAAAAACAACAATGTGATTTTCTGATTTTTTTTTCTCATTTTGTCTGTCATAGTTGAAGTGTACCTATGATGAAATGTACAGGCCTCTCTCATCTTTTTAAGTGGGAGAACTTGCACAATTGGTGGCTGACTAAATACTTTTTTGCCCCACTGTATATCAGATCAACCACGGCACCACAGCTTCTCATATTATAAGAATACAGTACCTTCACAAAGTATTCACACCACTTTACTTTTTCCTACATTTTTTGCATTACAACCTGAATTTTAAATTGATTAAATTTAGATTGTTTTTCACTGGCCTACACAAAACACCCCATAATGTCAAAGTGAAATTGTGTTGAAATATATTGAGACAATAAGTATTCAACCCCTTTGTTATGAATTTCAAACACAGATTCAACCACAAAAAAACAGAAAAGCTTTCCAATGCCTCGCAAAGAAGGGTGGAGTTATTAATTACACTTAGGATGGTGTATCAATCCACCCAGTCACTACAAAGATGCAGGCGTCCTTCCTAACTCAGATGCAGGAGAGGAAAGAAATCACTCAGGGATTTCACCATGTTGCCAATGATGACTTTAAAACAGTTTAATGGCTGTGATGGAAGAAAACTGAGGATGGATCAACTACATTGTAGTTCCTCCATAATACTAACCTAAATGACAGAGTGAAAAGATGGAAGCCTGTACAGAATAAAACATATTCCAAGCATGCATCCTGTTTGCAATAAGGCACTAAAGTAAAACTGCAAAAAATGTGGCAAAAAAATAAACGTCCAGATAAAAATGTCCTGAATACAAAGCTTTATGTTTGGGGCAAATCCAACACATCACTGAGTATCACTCTTCACATTTTGGCTGTTGGCTGCATCATGTTATGGGTATGCTTGTCATCGGCAAGGACTTGTGAGTTTTTTTTAGGATAAAAGGAAACGGGAATAGAGCTAAACACAGGCAGACTCAACCAGGAGAGCTAAACACAGGCAGACTCAAACACAGGCAGACTAAACACAGCAGACTCAACCAGGTTTTCCTAGAGGAAAACCTGGTTGAGTCTGCTTTCCAAAAGACACAAATTCACAAACAGACACAAATTTACCTTTCGGCAGGACAATAACCTAAAGCACAAGGCCAAATCTACACTGGAGTTGCTTACCAACACGACATTAAATGTTCCTGAGTGGCCTAATTACAGTTTTGACTTAAATCGAATAAAAAATATATGGCAAGACTTGAAAATGGCTGTCAACATCCAACTTGACAGAGCTTGAGGAATTAAAAAAATAATAATGTGCAAATATTATATAATCCAGGTGGGGAAAGCTCTTAGAGACTTACCCAGAAAGACTCACAGCTGTAATCACTCTTAGAGACTTACCCAGAAAGACTCACAGCTGTAATCACTCTTAGAGACTTACCCAGAAAGACTCACAGCTGTAATCACTCTTAGAGACTTACCCAGAAAGACTCACAGCTGTAATCACTCTTAGAGACTTACCCAGGAAGACTCACAGCTGTAATGACTCTTAGAGACTTACCCAGGAAGACTCACAGCTGTAATCACTCTTAGAGACTTACCCAGGAAGACTCACAGCTGTAATCACTCTTAGAGACTTACCCAGGAAGACTCACAGCTGTAATCACTCTTAGAGACTTACCCAGAAAGACTCACAGCTGTAATCACTGCCAAAGGTGATTCTAACATGTATTGACTCAGGGGTGGGAATACTTATGTAATTTAGATATTTCAGTATTTCATTTTCAATAAATTTGCAAAAAGATTCTGAAAACATTGTTTATTTATTGAATTCTGGCTGTAATATAACAACATGTGGAATACGTAAAGGGGTGTCAATACCTTCTGAAGGCACTGTATATTTTAGGAGCTTTCATTCAATCAGCTGTGTTAAAGTTACGCTTTATCTCTCTCTCTTTCCCTCTCTCTCTTTTTTTCTCTTTTCCTCTCTCTCTCTTATTCTCTCTCTCTCTATCTCTCTTTGTCTCTCTCTCTCTCTCTATTTTCTCTCACTCTCTGACTCTCTCTCTTTCTTTCTCTCTCTCAGAAGACAAGGTGTGGACTACTGTGGTAAATAATCTACCAGCCCAGACCTCAGTGACCGGCTCTAGCAGAGAGAGACGCACTGTGCTGCAACTCAACTACAGTGCTTCTATGGAACAGGTACACACACACACACACACACACACACACACACACACACACACACACACACACATACTGTGCCATTCGATGGCTGTTCATTGTGTCTTTCAGTTAAGTATTTCATCCCACCCTACTCTCTTTTTCTTTCCTGTTAACTCTTTAACTTCGAGGTCATTTTCATTGACTACTGACTTGTATGTGTTTGTGTGTGTGTTTGTGTGTGTGTGTTTGTGTGTGACTGGGTCTGTGTGTATACATGCGTGTGCGTGCATGTGTTTGTAACAGGTCACAGCTATTACCACCAGTGCAGAACACTGTGAACAACACGTGTCGTACGGCTGCCTCATGTCCCGACTGCTCAACACACCCGGTAACACAGTGTTCTATTTGTCTCTACTGCAGTGTTCTTGTCTTCTCTACTGCAGTGTTCTTGTCTTCTCTACTGCAGTGTTCTATTTGTCTCTACTGCAGTGTTCTTGTCTTCTCTACTGCAGTGTTCTTGTCTTCTCTACTGCAGTGTTCTTGTCTTCTCTACTGCAGTGTTCTATTTGTCTCTACTGCAGTGTTCTTGTATTCTCTACTGCAGTGTTCTTGTCTTCTCTACTTGTTCTTCTTCTACTGCTTGGGCTCAACTATCAGTCTGCTGTGTGTTCGTCCTCACTTATGTAGTGGGGTCATCTGGGTAGTGAGATGGAGTGGTGTTTCTCTCTCCCCCTGTTAGATTGTCACCTCTTTAGACAACCCGCTAATTAACATCTGATTATCCTATCCGTCTTGCTGCACTTTAATGTTCGACAAGCCAAGGCTTTTGTTCAAGGTTGCTTCAGTTCTCTGCCCTGCTGCACTCCAAGATGAATTCCAACATTGAAATATTCACTCATGTAATGAAATATGCTCAAGGCCCTGTCTGTCTCTCACTGTGTTATTTAAAGAAGAGCCCAGCTGAGGCTGAGGACATCAATGAAATTAGTGGGAGATGAGACGTTCAGTGTGTCAGGAAGAAAGAAACTAAAGATTAGATGATGAGAGAGAAGAACTGATACATAATGGCAGTGTGTCAGGAAGAAGGACTGATACATAATGGCAGTGTGTCAGGAAGAAGGACTGACACATAATGGCAGTGTGTCAGGAAGAAGGACTGATACATAATGGCAGTGTGTCAGGAAGAAGGACCGATACATAATGGCAGTGTGTCAGGAAGAAGGACTGATACATAATGGCAGTGTGTGGGAGTGGGATGAAAAGTCTTTCTCTCCCCTCCCCCCCTGTGTGGTTTCCACACAACACAACCATGATCAGGTCATTTGGCTGATTCCCATAGGAAAACACACACACAAACACACACACACAAACACACACACACACACGCACGCCCCTTCCTGTCTGTTAGCTTTTGTCTGAGTAGGAGCTTTTTGTCAAAGTACAAACACAGCTCGGATATTAACTAACAATATTATCAAGGTTGAACCATGATTTTACAGAGTAATATTGTCTGTCTGTGTATGTGTTCTTTCAACCAGCTATAAAATTACATTAAGTGGGACATGATGTGTTGTGTCTTTCAAGGCACATGGCAACATTAACAACAACACTTCTGTGGAAGTCAGGAAAGAACATATGTGATGTATCACCCGAACCACAGAGCAAAAACTTCCAGTTGCATTTTTGATAACATATCTACAGTATTTCACTTTTGAATGTGTATAGTATTGCTTACTAGGTGTTGTCCAATGACTTCTGTAACCACTCCCTCTTCTAATCAGGGTTGATTGGAAAAAGATGTTCAGAAGAGGACTATTATCATATCTTTGTACTCCCTGACGGCCATGCAGCCAAAACGAGTCAGAGTTGTAAAAGTATTTTCCATTGAACATGCCATACAAATAAAGTCATTTTAATTCATTATATGAAGAGTGCCTTGGTCCTCCTTTCTTTTTGATGACCAATTTACCCCTTTTACCAAAGAGCACCTTCTGTCTACTAAAATCTAGTATTGTGTACCTCAGCAGCACTTCCCTTCCTCCTTTGTTTCTACAAGTTAATCACAGCACCTGGTTGGGCTCAGAGGAAGCAGCTCCACAGTCATTTTTTTCTGTGGGGACATTTTACAACTCAAACTATGGATTATACCCAAGAGGCTACAAGATGTTCCTATTCCCATGAAGAGGGTCAAAGGATTATTACCACTATGCCATTGCTAGATGAGATGACAGCCACAGAGAATACTGGAATGGACAGAGACTTGCAACACCTTATGGAGAAAGACACCAAACTTGACCTCAATTCTATCACCTTGTCTGACTACTGGAGGAAAGGCCTAACCCCAGAGGACTCTGTAATACAAAGTTTCCAGCTAATGGAGCACAAGGTAAAACTGAATTTAGAGATACATGGGAGGCTATTCTCAACAAGTGTTCTTTTGACCTAATGCTACGTCTAATAGAATAATCTAAAAAGGACAGACAACAGAAATGAAGAAGTAAAAAGGAAAATTACAGAACACAGTGACAATCCTAACAAAGCACAATATGATGATATTTTGAAAGAGAAAATAGACACATTCACTCTGACATTGAAGCAAGACAAGCTAAGGATATTTAGAAGAGATGAAGTAGACTACAGAGATGGCAAGGTCTTTGCCTGGAGAAAACCAACCTGAAAGAATTCAGAATCACATCCACAGAGGCGGAAGCCAACATCTGTTTCTTTCAACTTGACAAGCAGCGCCGATGAGGGTCACCCCAGACACTCAGAGGAGTCACGCAGGTTCCCCAACAAGAGAGGGAGAGGAGCAGCGCCGATGAGGGTCACCCCAGACACTCAGAGGAGTCACGCAGGTTCCCCAACAAGAGAGGGAGAGGAGCAGCGACGATGAGGGTCACCCCAGACACTCAGAGGAGTCACGCAGGTTCCCCAACAAGAGAGGGAGAGGAGCAGCGACGATGAGGGTCACCCCAGACACTCAGAGGAGTCACGCAGGTTCCCCAACAAGAGAGGGAGAGGAGCAGCGACGATGAGGGTCACCCCAGACACTCAGAGGAGTCACGCAGGTTCCCCAACAAGAGAGGGAGAGGATGCGGAAGAGGCCAACACGGAGGGGACGGGGGGTGGGGGGGGCTGGGGGAATCAAGGCTATCCAACCACACGGAGCAGGACCAGAACAAGGTTGTGATTTCTGGAGAACCCCTTTCTGATGATTGTGTAAGGATCTTGTCTAAAGGATTGTCCTTTGCCCCCCACATACTCAACCAATGAATTCAGTACAAAGATGGACCTTTTTTGTTTCTACAGGAATCTACATCTGAAGGCCTGGTACAAGCAAAACATCTCTCCAACTACAGACTCCAGTCCACCTTTTGATCCATTGTCCAGAATGCCACACTAAATACATTTGCCAAGAAGGTGAATTTTAATGTGGAGAATCTGTTTAAGGGTCAAATGGACTCTAACCAAGCAGACCAAGATGGCGCTACAGTAGTGTGGAGTAAAGACAAATATGTGACAATGATGAATTCTACCAATCTCTTGCCTTCAACCCTACAGAGGACCTAAAAACTGAAGTGAAAGGGATCCTCACAGAAGCTAAGGAGAATGGCCACATTTCAGACAATGAGTTCACATCTATTTTCAATGGCAGTCCGCGTATGGCTTCTCTTTATCTTCTTCTAAAAGTCCACAAGAATCTTGGAAAACCCCCAGGCAGACCAGTCATTAGTGGTAATGAAAGTCTGACAGAACCCATCTCCATGTACATTGATTACTTTATTAAGCCTTTTCTGACGTCATTCCCAGCCCATCTTCAAGATACCACAGATGTGTTGAACAACATTAAGGGATTGAACAATATAGGTAACACTTCATTTTTAGTCACCATGGATGTGGAGTCTCTATAGACCACCACTGAGCATGAACAGGGTTTGGCAGCTATGCACCATTTCTTGAGTACCAGACCTGAAACTGAGATGCCTCCTACAGAATTAATTGTCTCACTGACTGAATGGACTCTTAATCACAACATCTTTATCTTTCAGGACCGTATTTTTAAACAGGTTAAAGGGTGTGCCATGGGAGCTACAGCCCTTCCTATGCTGGTTTGTACTTAGGTAAATGGGAAAATTACTTAATTTTGTATCCTTCTAAAAAACAGTTATTTGACCGGATTATATGGTGGGGATGCTATATTGATGATATTTGCTTGTTCTGGTCCGGCTCAAAATATGAACTTATTTCCTTCCACCTATACCTTTTAGCAGCAATTACCCTAACATCAAACAAACTATGGAGAACAGTAAGGATAACATTAATTTACCTTAACATCAAACAAACTATGGAGAACAGTAAGGATAACATTAATTTACCTTAACATCAAACAAACTATGGAGAACAGTAAGGATAACATTAATTTACCTTAACATCAAACAAACTATGGAGAACAGTAAGGATAACATTAATTTACCTTAACATCAAACAAACTATGGAGAACAGTAAGGATAACATTAATTTACCTTAACATCAAACAAACTATGGAGAACAGTAAGGATAACATTAATTTACCCTAACATCAAACTAACTATGGAGAACAGCAAGGATAACATTAATTTACCTTAACATCAAACAAACTATGGAGAACAGTAAGGATAACATTAATTTACCTTAACATCAAACTAACTATGGAGAACAGTAAGGATAACATTAATTTACCCTAACATCAAACTAACTATGGAGAACAGCAAGGATAACATTAATTTACCTTAACATCAAACTAACTATGGAGAACAGCAAGGATAACATTAATTTACCTTAACACCAAATTAACTATGGAGAACAGCAAGGATAACGTTCATTTACCCTAACATCAAACTAACTATGGAGTACAGCAAGGATAACATTCATTTTTTGGACCTTGACATCAGTATAAATGACAAAGGTTGTTTGCACACATCAATCTTTAGGAAGCCTACAGATGGTAAAACCATTTTGAAGGCAGACAGCTTTCACCACAAAAGGCTAAAAGAGAACATTCCATATGGCCAATTCCATAGAGTCAGGAAACAGACTACAGTGTCAAATCTGCTGAATTGGAGAATCCCTTCTTGAATCGGAGATACAGCGCTCAGGTCCTGAAAGATGCAGGTATAAGGGCTGGATGACTTGACAGAGAGAACTCGTTGAGAAGTGGAGTGCCTCGTGATGCATCAGACAGTGTCATTTGTTACAACATACAGCACTGAAGCAGAGAACATTAAAATAACCATTTAAAAGAATTGGGGAATCATCCAAAGTGATACGCTACTACGCCAAGTCTTCCAGAGCCACCAGTCATACGTTTTAAGATATGTCCTACCCTAAATGACAAATTAGTTCACAGCTACAGTTGAAGTCGGAAGTTTACATACACTTAGGTTTTAGTCATAAAAACTTGTTTTTCAACCACTCCACAAATTTCTTGTTAACAAACTATAGTTTTGGCAAGTCGGTTAGGACGTCTACTTTGTGCATGACACAAGTCATTTTTCCAACAATTGTTTACAGACAGATTATTTCACTTAAAATTCACTGTATCACAATTCCAGTGGGTCAGAAGTTTACATACACTAAGTTGACTGTGCCTTTAAAATTTCTGAAAATGATGTCATGGCTTTAGAAGCTTCTGATAGGCTAATTGACATAATTTGAGTCAATTAGAGGTGTACCTGTGGATCTATTTCAAGGCCTAACTTCAAACTCAGTGCCTCTTTGCTTGACATCATGGGAAAATCAAAAGAAATCAGCCAAGACCTCGGAAAAAAATGTGTTGACCTCCACAAGTCTTGTTCATCCTTGGGAGCAATTTACAAATTCCTGAAGGTACTACGTTCAACTGTACAAATAATAGTACACACGTATAAATATCATGGGACCACGCAGCCGTCATACCACTCAGGAAGGAGACGCATTCTGTCTCCTAGAGATGAACGTACTTTGGTGCAACAAGTGCAAATCAATCCCAGAACAACAGCAAATGACCTTATGAAGATGCTGGAGGAAACAGGTACAAAATTATCTATATCCACAGTAAAACGAGTCCTATATCAACATAACCTGAAAGGCCGCTCAGCAAGGAAGAAGCCACTGCTCCAAAACCCCCATAAGAAAGCCAGACTACGGTTTGCAACTGCACATGGGGACAAAGATCGTACTTTTTGGAGAAATGTCCTCTGGTCTGCTGAAACAAAAATGGAACTGTTTGGCCATAATGACCATCGTACTTTTTGGAGAAATGTCCTCTGGTCTGCTGAAACAAAAATGGAACTGTTTGGCCATAATGACCAAAAAAAAATTGAATATTTGGGGCATAAAGTCATCGAAGCTCTGCAGATTATTTTGTGAGGATACAGAATCAATAGACAATTTATTTTGGTATTGCCCTCAGGTAGCCTGTTTCTGGTCTCAGGTTCAGGAATGGTTGAAAATGCATAACATTGATCTAAAATTGACCCTAGAAATAGTACTGATGGGAGATCTACTAATATACTAATACTTTTAGTGAAAGTATTTATCTTTAACTCACAATCTGTGGATTCTATTCGATATATGGTGTGTAGAAATCCAAAGAGGCTGGCCAGCAGAGATAGGTGGGATGGGCTGAGGGAAGCTGAGGGTTGGGATGTAGAACTGGAGACAGGTGGGAGGGGCTGAGGGAAGCTGAGGGTTGGGATGTAGAACTGGAGACAGGTGGGAGGGGCTGAGGGAAGCTGAGGGTTAGGATGTGGAACTGGAGACAGGTGGGATGGGCTGAGGGAAGCAGAGGGTTGGGATGTGGAACTGGAGACAGGTGGGATGGGCTGAGGGAAGCTGAGGGTTGGGATGTGGAACTGGAGATAGGTGGGATGGGCTGAGGGAAGCTGAGGGTTGGGATGTAGAACTGGAGACAGGTGGGAGGGGCTGAGGGAAGCTGAGGGTTAGGATGTAGAACTGGAGACAGGTGGGAGGGGCTGAGGGAAGCTGAGGGTTAGGATGTGGAACTGGAGACAGGTGGGATGGGCTGAGGGAAGCAGAGGGTTGGGATGTGGAACTGGAGACAGGTGGGATGGGCTGAGGGAAGCTGAGGGTTGGGATGTGGAACTGGAGATAGGTGGGATGGGCTGAGGGAAGCTGAGGGTTGGGATGTGTAACTGGAGACAGGTGGGAGGGGCTGAGGGAAGCTGAGGGTTGGGATGTGGAATTGGAGACAAGTGGGAGTGGAGTTGCAGGGCGGGGGATAGAATGATGGTCAAAGATAAAAGTTTAAAAAATAAAACATAACAAAAAGTAAGAATTTGAATGACACAGAGGGACAATGTTGTTACAGCTAATGCCAGTTTGCCGGACACATGTAAATAGTGCCATATATGCACTCAAATATATTCAGTTGGCCTTGCTGTTATGATTTTTGTTGTCCTTGATGTTTTTTTGCATTGTTGTTTTCTGTTTTCCGTTTTCTTTCTCTTTTTTCAGTTTTGTTCATTTTGTTGGTTGTTGGTAAATTGTGGGGGGGTATTGGGTGTGGGGAATGGAATTATATATATATATATTTTTTTTTTTCTGGGGGGGGCGGGCTGTGGGAGGGTATTGGATGGTTGAGGGGCAGCTCTTGGGGGAATGTGTGGGGATCTTGGAGGTTAGGAGCTTGGGCTGGTGGCTGATGGATCGCTTGTTTGTGTCCCCATTTTTGACCTTGTGGGAGATCTGTCGACGTGGCCTTGAGCCGGGTGTTGACCCTGGTTGCTTCTGTGTGTTGCTCTGGGTGGGAGTCTGTTAGATGACTAATGTAATGTAGTTGTTGAGCGGCTTCACTGCAAGTATAAAGTATGTTTTTAATAAAAATATATATAATTTAAAAGATGCTAGGCTCAATTGTATCGTTGCCTATGTGAGAGGCAGATTGTTTTATTTAAATGTGCCGTTGATTTGGCATTATAGAAGAATGGAATAGTTTGGAGTAGAGTGTTGGACAAGGGGAGCTCTTTGAAAATGAAGATGGGATAACCTACCGAAACAAGCTAAATGAAGTATGCAGGTATATGAATTGTGAATGATTAAAAGTCATGACATCAAAAACCTCCAAAATATTTCAAAGCCCTCTCAGTAGACCATTTATTAAAATCCCTTTATTCATGGTCTTCTTGGATCATTTCCAGGATAACGACGCCCATATGTGATGCTGCTTAACCAGCCTTGATTAAGGGGAGGGGAGGCTATGCTGAGTTTTTAATCAAATTAAACGAAATGGAGGGAAACCAATGGTTCTTTTTGTTCCTAATTATGAGATTTATTGTCACAAAAGTCACCAAAGGCACATCTCTGGTTCTGTGATGGACACTGTGCATTAAGGCTGGATAGGCTGCGCTTCTGCTCTAAAAATCCATGAAATGATCAGCTGCATTATCATTAAGACCTGCTTTTTGGTGGTCTTAAAACTTCCCATTAGTGCTGCCTGGAATTGTCACTTTTGCGCTTGTTTTTAAGGGCACACCTCAAATATTGCCACCCCTCCCCTCAGTGCACCAAGCTGATGTTAGACAGGTAAATTGACAAACCTGGCATTAGAGCTGGAAGATGCCAGTGCGCCAGTTTTTACATGACAAAATGTAAAACTAACGTGCGTTTGACAGTTGCACCTCCGTAGCATCAGTCGAAAATAGAGCCCTAAATGTAATGACGTTGAATCAACGTGGAAAACTGATTGGATTTGCATAAAGTCATCACCCAACGTTTAACCTAAAAAATATAGGATTTTTTAAAATGTTGAATTCGTGTTAGATCACAACTCAACCAAATGCAAATCAAAACTAGATGTTGAAATTACGTCTGTGACCAGTGGGAAGTAATCTACTTTCCCTCCCTCCCTCTCTCGCTCCCTCTCTCTATTTCACCAATGATCAGGGTTGCTGTACCATTCAGTTGAGTCTGGATTGAAAATTGAAAATGTTAGATGGGATTTTCTGTAAGGGTTTCTAAAGTATGTCATTCCAAGGAGGTGTGTTGGTGTGAATAGTAATGCTGAGATGCAGAACAATATAAGGCTAAATCAGGGTAAAGTAAGAGACAGAATTGATTAATACATTCTCTCTCAGAATCCAGGGATCTAGAGAGCAGATGCTGTGGCTAGAGGGGGAAGGAAGAGAGCAGGCTGGAATATAGTTGTCTGGAAGAGAGCAGTATGGAAGAGAATTGTCTGGAAGAGAGTTGTCTGGAAGAGATCAGTCTGGAAGAGATCAGTCTGGAAGAGAATTGTCTGGAAGAGAGCAGTCTGGAAGAGAGTTGTCTGGAAGAGAGCAGTCTGGAAGAGAGCAGTCTGGAAGAGAGTTGTCTGGAAGAGAGTTGTCTGGAAGAGAGTTGTCTGGAAGAGAGCAGTCTGGAAGAGAGCAGTCTGGAAGAAAGCAGTCTGGAAGAGAGTTGTCTGGAAGAGAGTTGTCTGGAAGAGAGCATTCTGGAAGAGAGCAGTCTGGAAGAGAGTTGTCTGGAAGAGAGCAGTCTGGAAGAGAGTTGTCTGGAAGAGAGCAGTCTGGAAGATAGTTGTCTGGAAGAGAGCAGTCTAGAAGAGAGTTGTCTGGAAGAGAGCAGTCTGGAAGAGAGCAGTCTGGAAGAGAGTTGTCTGGATTAGAGCTGTCTGGAAGAGAGCAGGCTGGAAGAGAGCTGTCTGTAAGAGAGCTGTCTGGAAGAGAGCAGGCTGGAATAGAGCTGCCTGGAAGAGAGCTGTCTGGAATAGAGCTGCCTGGAATAGAGCTGCCTGGAATAAAGCTGCCTGGAAGAGAGCTGTCTGAATGAGAGCTGTCTGGAATAGAGCTGCCTGGAATAAAGCTGCCTGGAAGAGAGCTGTCTGGAATAGAGCTGCCTGGAATAAAGCTGCCTGGAAGAGAGCTGTCTGGAATAGAGCTGCCTGGAATAAAGCTGCCTGGAAGAGAGCTGTCTGAATGAGAGCTGTCTGAATGAGAGCTGTCTGAATGAGAGCTGTCTGGAATAGAGCTGCCTGGAATAAAGCTGCCTGGAAGAGAGCTGTCTGAATGAGAGCTGTCTGAATGAGAGCTGTCTGGAATAGAGCTGCCTGGACGAGAGCTGTCTGAATGAGAGCTGTCTGGAATAGAGCTGCCTGGAAGAGAGCTGTCTGAATGAGAGCTGTCTGGAATAAAGCTGCCTGGAAGAGAGCTGCCTGGAAGAGAGCTGTCTGGAAGAGAGCTGCCTGGAAGAGAGCTGCCTGGAAGAGAGCTGCCTGGAAGAGAGCTGCCTGGAAGAGAGCTGTCTGGAAGAGAGCTGCCTGGAAGAGAGCTGTCTGGGATAGAGCTGCCTGGAAGAGAGCTGCCTGGAAGAGAGCTGTCTGGAAGAGAGCTGTCTGGAATAGAGCTGCCTGAAAGAGAGCTGCCTGGAAGAGAGCTGCCTGGAATAAAGCTGCCTGGAAGAGAGCTGTCTGGAATAGAGCTGCCTGGAATAAAGCTGCCTGGAAGAGAGCTGTCTGAATGAGAGCTGTCTGAATGAGAGCTGTCTGAATGAGAGCTGTCTGGAATAGAGCTGCCTGGAATAAAGCTGCCTGGAAGAGAGCTGTCTGAATGAGAGCTGTCTGAATGAGAGCTGTCTGGAATAGAGCTGCCTGGACGAGAGCTGTCTGAATGAGAGCTGTCTGGAATAGAGCTGCCTGGAAGAGAGCTGTCTGAATGAGAGCTGTCTGGAATAAAGCTGCCTGGAAGAGAGCTGCCTGGAAGAGAGCTGTCTGGAAGAGAGCTGCCTGGAAGAGAGCTGCCTGGAAGAGTGCTGCCTGGAAGAGAGCTGCCTGGAAGAGAGCTGTCTGGGATAGAGCTGCCTGGAAGAGAGCTGCCTGGAAGAGAGCTGTCTGGAATAGAGCTGCCTGGAAGAGAGCTGCCTGGAAGAGAGCTGCCTGGAATAGAGCTGCCTGGAATAAAGCTGCCTGGAAGAGAGCTGTCTGGAATAGAGCTGCCTGGAAGAGAGCTGCCTGGAAGAGAGCTGTCTGGAAGAGAGCTGGCCGTAATGAGTTGTTATTATTTTCTGACCCATTACATTGGTGTACTTGTTTTTGTTTTATAGTTTATATAGTTTTATTTTTACAGACGCGAGAAAGAATACTACATTATAAAACGATTTTTCCTCTATTTCTTGTCATTTGAGTCTACACAGCAGCTGTAGCATAGGGAGAACAGAGTGGTGCCTTGTGGAGTGGAAAATAGCACGCAGTTTCACTCACAAATAAATGATTGCGAAATGCTACTGTGTCATTTACAATGGGTTCTGGCTGGATGTGAAGTGATGGTTTATATTGTTGCTGCCACCGAAACAGATCCTTCCTCTACAATAGGTTTTGATATTCACTACAGAGCTAAGCTTTCTGACCCGCTTCAAACAACCTCTGAGGAGAACGAAGGATAGAAGATTGTGTGCGTGCATAGGGGGGTGAATGTTTACATGCGTACATGGCTTTGTACGCGCGTGCGTGCGTGCGTGCGTGCGTGTGTGTGTGTGTGTGTGCGTGCGTGCGTGTGTGTGTGTGTGTGTGTGTGTGTGTGTGTGTGTGTGTGTGTGTATATGTGTGTATGTGTGTGTATATGTGTCAGTATGTGTGTACTCTCTGCTCCTGCTGACACAACTCTCTACAGGGTACCGAGCCTCTGCTTTTTACTGAAATAGCCTCCTAACTGCTTCATCCATATCAGTTATGGAATTATCATATCCCCCCAACACACACACACACACACACACACACATACACACACACACATACAGACTCCTTCATCCATCAGTTGTGAAATTATCATAATCCAGATATGGGAGACTGGCGCCGTGTGGGGGGGCTAAAGACTCAGATTAGACTCACAGCATGACCTATACACAAGTGTGTGTGTGTGTGTGTGTGCGTGTGTGCGTGCGCGTGCGTGTGTGTATGTGTGTGTACAAGTCTGTGTGTGAGGTGCAAAAGCATTTTGATCTGAGGTGGGAGAGGTTGATGAATTGCAAAAAAGAAAGGAGGTGAAATACCTTCTCAATGCCGGTCGCTAGCTGGGTTAGCCTCAGTGAAGCTCCAGGGATAGGGAGGCTGGTAGGCCAATTCCCCATACTTCATCTCAATAAGCCCCCTGTCTTTTCTGCTTGTGAAGGAGTGAGGGAAAATAGACAGGTTGGCATTCATTGAGATGACTCATGTTCTGGAGGTAGCTCTGCAGAGTGGTCACTAGCTGGCACAGCCACAAAGTCATGAAATCTAACCCTAACCTTAACCCTAGACTTAACCACACTGCAAACATTTGTTTTCATGAAGTTTTACGATAAAGCCAATTTTGACTTTAAAGCTGTCCCATCTAGCGGAAACCGATCAGCATTCAACACTATTGTTCCCTCCAATACATCACTGGGGCCGTGTTCCCATCCATCCAGGACATCTACTGTGCTTGAAACTGTACCTGAGGAAGTCCCCCAACATCATTAAGGACCTCACACACCCCAACCACGAGCTGTTCACTCCCTTAACGGGTTAGGGTTAGTGGTTAGGTTTAGGTTTAGGGTTTGGGTTATGGTAACGGGTTAAGGTTAGGATTAGCGTTATAGTTAGGGTTAGGTTAGTGTTTAGGTTTAGGGGTTAGGGAAAATAAGATTTTTTTATGGAAATACATTTTATGTCCCCACGAGGATAGAACATAACGTGTGTGTGTGTGTGTGTGTGTGTGTGTGTGTGTGTGTGTGTGTGTGTGTGTGTGTGTGTGTGTGTGTGTGTGTGTGTGTGTGTGTGTGTGTGTGTGTGTGTGTGTGTGTGTGTGTGTGTGTGTGTGTGTAATGTCTTAGTAAAACACCTTCCTGCTCCACCTGCCTCAGTTCCTCCCTAGAATGACACATAGAACAGATGGATCATAGGATTTCTCTGAGCGCTTCCTCTATAATGGAACAGAATATGAAATTGCATTCTTCCATTCTATACAATCCCTATTCTATACGGAATGTAACAGCTGGTGCATTGTGTACATCACATAAAGTATAGAACAGTGAAAGCCTGCACTGACCCTGCACTGAACCTCAGGCTAGAGAGAGAGAGAGAGAGGTGGATTGGAGGTGGAGAGAGGGGGAGGGAGAGAAAGGGATGGAGAGAGTGTGTGATTTTAGGGGTGACTGTAACCTTGGTAACCTCTCCCCATATTTCCAGAGAGACAGTTGTTGATCTGTGAACTCTGGCCGTATTGATTGAGTTGAATTATGTTGTACAACATATTCTGTCCCCCTATCTCTTTCTTTCTTTCGCTCCTGACCTTTTCCACCCTCTTCCTCACCCCTATCTCCCTCTCACACATTCCCCTCTCTCTCTGACTCTGCCTTCCCCTCTCTCCCTCTCACACATTCCTCTCTCTCTCTCTGACTCTGCCCTCCCCTCTCTCCCTCTCACACATTCCCCTCTCTCTCTCTGACTCTGCCTTCCCCTCTCTCCCTCTCATACATTCCTCTCTCTGACTCTGCCTTCCCCTCTCTCCCTCTCACACATTCCTCTCTCTCTCTCTGACTCTGCCTTCCCCTCTCTCCCTCTCACACATTCCTCTCTCTCTCTCTGACTCTGCCTTCCCCTCTCTCCCTCTCACACATTCCTCTCCCTCTCTGACTCTGCCTTCCCCTCTCTCCCTCTCATACATTCCTCTCTCTGACTCTGCCTTCCCCTCTCTCCCTCTCACACATTCCTCTCTCTCTCTCTGACTCTGCCTTCCCCTCTCTCCCTCTCACACATTCCTCTCTCTCTCTCTGACTCTCCCTTCCCCTCTCTCCCTCTCACACATTCCTCTCTCTCTGACTCTGCCTTCCCCTCTCTCCCTCTCACACATTCCCCTCTCTCTCTCTGACTCTGCCTTCCCATCTCTCCCTCTCACACATTCCCCTCTCTCTCTCTGACTCTGCCTTCCCCTCTCTCCCTCTCACACATTCCCCTCTCTCTCTCTGACTCTGCCTTCCCCTCTCTCCCTCTCACACATTCCTCTCTCTCTCTCTGACTCTGCCTTCCCCTCTCTCCCTCTCACACATTCCTCTCTCTCTCTCTGACTCTGCCTTCCCCTCTCTCCCTCTCACACATTCCCCTCTCTCTCTCTGACTCTGCCTTCCCCTCTCTCCCTCTCACACATTCCTCTCTCTCTCTCTGACTCTGCCTTCCCCTCTCTCCCTCTCACACATTCCCCTCTCTCTCTCTGACTCTGCCTTTCCCTCTCTCCCTCTCACACATTCCCCTCTCTCTCTCTGACTCTGCCCTCCCCTCTCTCCCTCTCACACATTCCTCTCTCTCTCTGACTGCCCTCCCCTCTCTCCCTCTCACACATTCCTTTCTCTCTCTGACTCTGCCTTCCCCTCTCTCCCTCTCACACATTCCTCTCTCTCTCTCTGACTCTGCCCTCCCCTCTCTCCCTCTCACACATTCCTCTCCCTCTCTGACTCTGCCTTCCCCTCTCTCCCTCTCATACATTCCTCTCTCTGACTCTGCCTTCCCCTCTCTCCCTCTCACACATTCCTCTCTCTCTCTCTGACTCTGCCTTCCCCTCTCTCCCTCTCACACATTCCCCTCTCTCTCTCTGACTCTGCCTTCCCCTCTCTCCCTCTCACACATTCCCCTCTCTCTCTCTGACTCTGCCCTCCCCTCTCTCCCTCTCACACATTCATCTCTCTCTCTCTGACTGCCCTCCCCTCTCTCCCTCTCACACATTCCTCTCTCTCTCTGACTCTGCCTTCCCCTCTCTCCCTCTCACACATTCCTCTCTCTCTCTCTGACTCTGCCTTCCCCTCTCTCCCTCTCACACATTCATCTCTCTCTCTGACTCTGCCTTCCCCTCTCTCCCTCTCATACATTCCTCTCTCTGACTCTGCCTTCCCCTCTCTCCCTCTCACACATTCCCCTCTCTCTCTCTGACTCTGCCTTCCCCTCTCTCCCTCTCATACATTCCTCTCTCTGACTCTGTCTTACGCTCTCTCCCTCTCACACACCCCTTTCTCTCTCTGACTCTGCCTTCTCCTCTCTATCTCTCTCTCTCGCTCTCTCTCTCTCTTCTCTCTCTCGCTCTCTCTCGCTCTCTTTCTCTCTCTCGCTCTCTCGCTCTCTCTCTTGCTCTCTCCCTCTCTCTCTCTCTCTCTCTCTCTCTCTCTCTCCCTCTCTCTCTCTCTGCCGTCACCTTCATTTAGTTGTTTTGTCCTCCTTTGTAATGATGAGTGTTGAGCATCTCCCTGGCAGGCCTGGTAAACAAGTTAAATGGATGGATGGAGTGAATGAAAAAGTGTTGTAAAAAATGAGACCATCCCCATGAAGCCATTTTGTCATGACATATCTGTCCATTGGCCTTGACCCGGACGCGTACAACACTAAATCTGACTGATTGTCACACACACACACACACACACACACACACACACACACACAGAGAAATTACCATCCGGTAATGATGATTAGGGTTGTTTATGGTCTCCAGCCCACACTTTGTCATTTACAATGGCTATCTGTGTGTGTGTGTGTGTGTGTGTGTGTGTGTGTGTGTGTGTGTGTGTGTGTGTGTGTGTGTGTGTGTGTGTGTGTGTGTGACCAGCATGCTAGTATGCAAGTCCAGACCTTCAGCAAGCCACTACCAAACAAAGAGAGAGGGAGAGAGAGAGAGGGGGGAGATAGAGAGGGAGAAAGGGGGGGGGAGATAGAGATGGAAGTAGAGCCGAACTGAAGAGAATAGAGGAAGAGAAAGAACGAGAGATGAGGGGTGGGGGGTTACATAGCAAGGGATTAAGTGGAGCGGGGGAGTATAAACGAGAGAGAGAGAGAGAGAGGGGGAGAGAGAGAGAGAGAGAGAGAGAGGGAGAGAGAGGAGAAAGAGAGAGAGAGAGAGAGAGAGAGAGAGCGAAAGCCAGAGGGGAAAACAGTATTTCTGTCACTAGATAACCCTGTGACTGACAGCTTCATTTCCCTGCCATAGAGATCAAGCCAAGCAATTAGATCCAAAATGGCGTCCGTAGTGCTCCTATCCCTGTCAGGAAGATCATAGCCTTTCAGGGTGTCAGACTGCATTTGTAGGTTATTCAGCCGTAATAGCCTCCATAGTGTTCATATCCCTGTCACTGAGATCATAGCCTTTCACAAAGACAGAGTGTTGCTGCAGGTCATCAGAGCCGTAATAGCAGCCATAATGTTTGTATCCCTGTCGGAGTGGCAGGCCAGAGGAACTTTAATGGTATATGCACCTGCTCTTCATATACCTGTCAGAGGCAGCAGACCCCAGCCATCAGAACCCTAATGGCGTCTAGAGAAGATTGTTTCCAGCTCATTCAGACACTGTTGTCCTTAACCCCAATGACAGCGGGTGGCAACACACACAGATACACACACACACCCATACATACACACACACTGTAAAAATTCTCTCTCATCCTGCTCATGTCCTAGTGTATTTCCAGTAGGTAGGTAGCCCATGGGGCATGCTGCCTGTATTGATCTGCTGTCCCTCGTATATTACTGCAAACACACAACTAGCTGGCCTTACACACACATTCACTCTCAATGTGTTATGTGTGTGTGTGTGTGTGTGTGTGTGTGTGTGTGTGTGTGTGTGTGTGTGTGTGTGTGTGTGCGTGTGACCAGCATGCTAGTATGCAAGTCCAGACCTTCAACAAGCCACTACCAAGCAAAGAGAGAGGGAGAGAGAGGGAGAGAGAGGGGGGGGAGAGAGAGTGTGAGAGAGAGAGAGGGGGAGAGAGAGAGAGAGAGAGGGGGGAGATAGAGATGGAAGTAGAGCCAAACTGAAAATAATAGAGGAAGAGAAAGAACGAGAGATGAGGGGTGGGGGGTTACATAGCAAGGGATTAAGTGGAGCGGGGGAGTATAAACGAGAGAGAGAGAGGGGGGGAGGGAGAGAGAGAGAGGAGGGGGGGAGAGGGAGAGAGAGAGAGGAGAGAGAGGGGGGGGATAGAGATGGAAGTAGAGCCAAACTGAAGATAATAGAGGAAGAGAAAGAACGAGAGATGAGGGGTGGGGGGTTATATAGCAAGGGATTAAGCGGAGCGGGGGAGTAGAAACGAGAGAGAGGGAGGGGGGGAGAGGGAGCGAGAGAGAGGAGAGAGAGAGAGGTGGGATGGGGAGAGAGGGAGAGAGAGAGAGGAGAGAGAGAGGGGGGAGAGGGAGAGAGAGAGGGGGGGAGAGAGAGAGGGGGAGAGGGAGAGAGAGAGAGAGAGAGAGGGGGAGAGAGAGAGAGAGAGAGGGGAGAGAGAGAGAGGGGGGGGGGGAGATGGAAGTAGAGCCGAACTGAAGAGAATAGAGGAAGAGAAAGAACGAGAGATGAGGGGTGGGGGGTTACATAGCAAGGGATTAAGCAGAGCGGGGGAGTATAAACAAGAGAGAGAGAGAGGGGGGGAGAGAGAGGAGAGAGAGAGAGAGAGAGAGAGAGGTGGAATGGGAGAGAGGGAGAGAGGAGAGAGAGGGGGGAGATGGAAGTAGAGCCGAATTGAAGAGAATAGAGGAAGAGAAAGAACTAGAGATGAGGGGTGGGGGGTTACATAGCAAGGGATTAAGCGGAGCAGGGGAGTATAAACGAGAGAGGGGGGGGGAGAGAGAGGGGGGGGGGAGAGGGAGAGAGAGAGGGGGGGGAGAGGGAGAGAGGGGGGGGGGAGAGAGAGAGAGAGAGAGGGGGGGGAGATAGAGATGGAAACGGAGCCGAACTGAAGAGAATAGAGGAAGAGAAAGAACGAGAGATGAGGGGTGGGGGTTATATAGCAATGGATTATGTGGAGCGGGGGAGTATAATCGAGAGAGGGGGGGGGGGGGAGAGAGAGAGAGAGAGAGAGAGAGAGAGAGAGAGAGAGAGAGAGGGGAAAACAGTATTTCTGTCACTAGATAACCCTGTGACTGACAGCTTCATTTCCCTGCCATAGAGATCAAGCCAAGCAATTAGATCCAAAATGGCGTCTGTCGTGTTCCTATCCCTGTCAGGAGGATCATGCACCTGCAGAGTGCTACTGCAGGTCATCAGAGCCGTAATGTTTGTATCCCTGTTGGAGTAGCAGGACAGTGGAACTTTAAAACCTCTTAGCGCACAGATCCCGCTGAAGGGTTCAAAACAACATCCGGTGAAGCTGGAGCGCGCCAAATTCAAATGACAAAATTGTAATATTAAACATTCATGAACATACAAGTGTCCTACATCACTTAAAAGCTTAACTTCTTGTTAATCCAATCTCGTTGTCAGATTTCAAAAAGGCTTTACGGCGAAAGCTGTGGACAGCGCCCCGCATACACCAGCATTAAAAACATTTTTCAAACCAGCAGAGGCGTCACAAAAATCAGAAATAGCGATAAAATAAATTACTTACCTTTGAAGATCTTCCTCTGTTTGTAATCCCAAGGGTCCCAGCTACACAACTAATGGTTGTTTTGTTTGATAAAGTCCTTCTTTATATCCCAAAAAAAGTCAGTTTAGTTGGCGCGTTTGATTCAGTAATCCACCCGTTCCACTCGTTCAACATGCAGACAAAGGAATCCGAAAATGTACCAATAAACTTCGTCCAAACAAGTCAAACAACATTTCTAATCAATCCTCAGGTACCCTAATATGTAAATAAACGATCAAATTTAAGACGGAATGTAGTATGTTCAATACCGGAGATAAATAATGGGGTGCGCGCCCTCATCCACGCGCTCCACAAGACTACAGTCAAAATTAGAGCCACCTTGAAAAACTACAACTACTAATTCATTTTTCAAAAAGCAAGCCTGAAACCCTTTCTAAAGACTGTTGACATCTAGTGGAAGCAATAGGAACTGCAATCTGGTAGCTATTTATTTGTATATCCCATAAATAAGCGTTGAAATGGACAGTGACCTAAAAAAAATTACTCTGGATGGATTTTCCTTGGGTTTTCACCTACCCTATCAGTTCTGTTATACTCACAGACATTATTTTAACAGTTCTAGAAACTTCAGAGTGTTTTCTATCCAATTATACAAATATATGCATATCCTAGCGTCTGGGCCTGAGTAACAGGCAGTTTACTTTGGGCACGTCATTTATCCAAACTTCCGAACACTGCCCCCTAGCCCTAAGAGGTTGGTATCTGCACCTGCTCTTCATATACCTGTCAGAGGCAGCAGACCCCAGCCATCAGAACCCTAATGGCATCTAGAGAAGATTGTTTCCAGCTCATTCAGACACTGTTGTCCTTAACCCCAATGACAGCGGGTGGCAACACACACAGATACACACACACACCCATACATACACACACACTGTAAAAATTCTCTCTCATCCTGCTCATGTCCTAGTGTATTTCCAGTAGGTAGGTAGCCCATGGGGCATGCTGCCTGTATTGATCTGATGTCCCTCGTATATTACTGCAAACACACAACTAGCTGGCCTTACACACTCATTCACTCTCAATGTGTTATGTGTGTGTGTGTGTGTGTGTGTGTGTGTGTGTGTGTGTGTGTGTGTGTGTGTGTGTGTGTGTGTGTGTGTGTGTGTGTGTGTGTGTGTGTGTGTGTGTGTGTGTTAGCCTAGCAGACAGATACAGCTTTGTCACGCTAAGTACCGTAGTGGAGCTTCCCAAAGAGGAGCTACACCAGCAGCTGTTATCAATCCACGTCTCTCTTCCCTCTCTTCTTTTCTCCTTTTTTCTCTTATTTCTTCTCCTGTGAAGGATTGAAGTGTTTGCAGGGGGATTTAGCTCTGTGACAAGAGGGAAGGGATGAACACAGCGAGAAAATAGAGGAGAGACAGGCTCTAAACTCTCGTTTTGAAGTTGAATTTGTTAAAAGGCACACTAGGGAGGAGAACAGAGTACTTCTTCACAACCACTATCTATCTCTATCTCTCTCACACACACTCTCTCATTTTAAAGGGGGCAATCAGCAGTTGAAACAATAACAAAGTGCCATCCCTGACACTGTTTTGGTAAAAAGGTGAGGGATGAGTTAGAGAAATGTAACCACTCTAAAAGTCATAGATAGCTGTGGATGCAAGTACCAAAAATGACAATTGTAACCATGTTTGAGGGTATACAGTGTTTGTTTACATTTTCCCTAGTATACATTGGACAAGCTTATATTTTAGTTTGATGGGGTAAGACAGTTGAACTAAGTGGAATTTATAAGACATATTCTTGAAGAATCAATGGGTAATACATATGGATTTATATTGCCCCGTTAATAGTCTAATAGGTGTATAATTTAGTTAGATGTTCTATTCTTTTTATCAAAGGCCTCTAATTATATTGCTCTCAAGAGAAAAAGTTGAAAAGATTGTTTCAAAAATGTTCATTACAAAAGACCTTTAAGGTGATTGACACAAAAGACCCACATTGACTTGAGCACCTGGAAGTGTATATGAGCGAGCATGTACGAATGCACACACACACACACACACACACACACACACACACACACACACACACACACACACACACACACACACACACACACACACACACACACACACAAACATCGACACACACACACAAGCACTCACACACACACACACACACACACACACACACACACACACACAAGCACTCACACACACACACAAACATCCACACACACACACACACACAAACACTCACGCACACACACACAAGCACTCTCACACACACACACAAGCACTCACACACTCACACACACACTCACACACACACACAATCCGCCACACGTACACCCAGTGTTTGATGAGATATTAGAAATGCAGGAATAAATTATTTAATTTCCAAAATGCTATATCCCCCCAAAAAAGTCACATTTGTGTTTTTTTCCTCAGAAATGATTGCTTATGGGTACCTTCATGTGTGTGTAAAATATTACATGTTCTCATATGTTTTATTCATAGATTTTAGATATGTTTGAACACTTTGCAAAATGCTATATAGCCATTGTTTAGCTGGAATGGAATGTTTGTGTACTGTATATTTGACTGTGATATGTTGTTGTCTCACCTAGCTATCTTAACATGAATGCACATACTGTAAGTCGCTCTTGATAATAGCACCTGCTAAATGTCTACAATGTCAAATGTAAATGTTTTACCTACAGATATTATATTACTGTATTTAGTTATTATTTGTAAAACATATATTACAGTTTTTTCCAACTGCTTACACACAAAATCTTTTCATGTCACACGATTTTTGAAACCTCTCACTCAAAGTGCAAAACTACACACCAAATATCCAAAACCATAAGCTATTTCTCAGCCTTTGACTCAGTTGTCAATTGCATAAAACACTTTTTTCAAAACACCTCACACAATTCTCTACCTAAAACACAAAAATCTAACAGGAAGTGACTTGCTTTCCTTTTCCAAACACAACCAATCAAAATGCTACACTTATTCACCAGGTCACACACACACACTCCTCACATGTGCAAACACTAATAGCTTAACTGATCACTAACCAATCACTGCTTTACTGTAGTATAGGCCTATAAATAGGTCAAAGGTCAGATTACCTGTTTTGAACAATGGATGCCAACAATGGACAGAGAGCAAGAGGAGTAGGAGGGAGAGGAAGAGGAAGAAGAGGACGAGGACAAAGAAGAAAAGGAAGGAGAGCCATCTCTGATGAGATTAGGGCAACACTTGTTGATCATGTGATCAACCACGGTTTGACCATGAGAGAGGCACATCCTCCATCACAATGCCACACTGGGTCCGTACAACACCGGCCATATGCTCACTTTTCTGGATGCAATTTACACAATGCTTGTCCCTGATCCAGATCAGGAGCCTGCTAGATTTGTGGTTTTATGGGACAATGTTAGTTTTCACCGGGCTGTTCTGGTCCTAAACTGGTTTGCCACCCATCCACAATTGGTAGTTTTGTACCTTCCCCCATATTCACCTTTTCTAAATCCCATAGAGGAATTATTGTCAGCCTGGCGCTGGAAAGTGTATGATTGCCAACCCTATGCCCGCATGCCGCTTCTCCAGGCAATGGAGGACGCATGTGGGGACATAGAGGTTGCCTCTGTCCAAGGTTGGATACGCCATGCTAGGAGATACGTTTTCTCTTGCCATACATCGAGGGAAGTATCTTGTGATGTGGACAAAGTATTGTGGCCAGGCCCAGGCCGGAGAAGAGATGAAGCGTAGCTTAGCACTGGTGACTGCCCCCCCCCCCCCCTACCAATTCCTGGACTGCCCCCCGGGACCCCACACATACAAATGTGTTCTTTACTGTATTCTAAAGAAAATACTTTTGGTTTACATATGTTTATGGTTTTGTTGTATGCTACTGTATACAACAGTAATGTTTGGCCTAATACATATTTTCTGTTTCTACATTGCATTGGTGTTTACAGTGTACTTGTTACCCCTCTCAGCAGATTACTTTCACTGTAGAACATTGTATTGAAATGTAGATATAAGCCTATGAAAGACCAAAGAACTTTAGATTTAGAACAACAGTGTTTACATGGTATAAAAATGTACTATTATGAAAGCAGTGTTTGCCATTTGATGCAAATGCTTCATTCTGACATGTGTTTATGGCATTCTGAATGCAGTGTTACATTTTGAAGGAGATGTGAGGCATTTTGCATTTTGTGTGTGCAGTTTTGGGAATTGTGTGTAGAGTTTTGAAAAAAAGGAGACAGTTTTGAAAAAGTGTGTAAGCAGTTGGAAAAAACTGTAATGTCACAAGTGTATCATTTATTTGTTTCTGGCCATTTTGAGCCTGTAATCGAACCCACAAATGCTGATGCTCCAGATACTCAACTTGTCTAAAGAAAGCCAGTTTTATTGCTTCTTTAATCAGGACAACAGTTTTCAACTGTGCTAACATAATTGCAAAAGGGTTTTCTAATGATCAATTAGCCTTTTAAATTATAAACTTGGATTAGCTAACACACACACACACACACACACAACGTGCCATTGGAACACAGGAGTGATGGTTGCCAACATTTCTGAAAATGGATATACTGTATAGCAGTTTTGAATGAAACTCTGTGTGCCACTAAGGTGAGACAGAGAGATGTTGTGTGTTTCAGAGATTATCATTGCTTTTGCTTACTCATCTCCTCTCTATACTGTGTCTCGGATTATAATATTCATAGCATTTTATATTTGGGATTTTATCACAACAGAATAGAAGATCTATATCCGTATATTGTGCCCTTTATTAGAAATAAAGAGAATAGCAATCTTCTCCTATCTCATATAGTCTCATATTGTGCTGTTCCCAGATATTATGCATATGTTTCTACTATACAGAGCGAGGCATCTGAATAAAACAATATTATGGCTCTTATTACAGACCAGTGACCCCCCCCACCTCATAGACACACACACATTTAAAGAGACATGAACCAGGCAGCAGACTGGCATTGGGACTGGTTTAGAATCTTAAAAAGTGTGTGTGTGTGTGTATATGTCTTATACTAATATCTCCTGTGTGTGTCTGTGTCTCTCTAGATGGGACCCCCTACACATGGTGGGTGGGTAGGAGCAGTGAGAAACATTTCTACTGGGGAGGATCAGGGCCAGGGATACAGAAGTGTTCCTGTGGTATTGACAGGAACTGCACTGACCCCAAATATGACTGTAACTGTGACGCTGACCACAAACAATGGTGAGTACAGGGGTTGCCGTGGAAGGGGGGTACTGTGTGTGTGTTTATTTTTATTTAACCATCCAGGTTAGTCTCATTGAGAAAAAATCTATTTTTCAAGAGAGACCTGGTCCAACCAAGACAACAGCGGAGGGGACAATGTTTTGAGACAAATATCAGACATTCTGTAACAACTTCCATTGTGTGTGTGTGTGTGTGTGTGTGTGTGTGTGTGTGTGTGTGTGTGTGTGTGTCAAGTCACGTTGTCGTAACTTGACTTTAACATTCATCTGAAGACTGTTATTTATCAAATTAACTAACTATGTTTAATTGTTGCCCGATTAAATAAATCATGTAACAATTAACTCGTTAGGATCTGGGGCACCACGAGAGAGGTTCTTTAAAGAGCTACCATCTCCCTAATTAAACTCTAAAAGGTATTTACCTATCACATCTATAAACAGTCAACTTATTAATCATAACCTCGTATCATATCATCATCATATCATCATCAGACAGTAACCATATACTCTCATCACCCCAAGTGGGGTGATGAGAGCGGTGTAATACGATGGTTTGAGCAGAGTAACAGGATGGTCCTACTTAAATTCGCTTTCAAAAATACTTTACTTATTACAGCTAATCAGCCATTCCAGTGATTGTCTGAGAGGTGAGTTTAATTTCTTCACCTCGTGTTAAGATTGAAAGTTCAAACCATTTTAAACGTGTAGCTGCCGCTTCAAGCATTCCTGGTCCAATGTGTTTTTTCTTAACCCATCATTTATACGTTTTGGTGGAAAGGGGCAGTTCTGGCAGGCAGGCACGCTCCTTGACCTCACTCCAGGCGGTAACTACTCACTGTGCAAAGTTTATGGGAAAAAAATGATCTCTTATAACTTCTCAAATCACATCCCTCTCTTAACAAAAACACGTTCATATTTTATTCATAGTACATGCACAACGCATAGTATGGAAACTTCATATACTGTATGTAGTGGGTATACTTTCCAAGTTACAATATTTCCTTTATAACATTTTTAATGACATCACAAAATAACCAACATGAGGACGTTAGTGTTCAAAAGATTGCCTCTGAACCATTCCCTACGTTCAATGTTAGAAATATTGTTTCAGTAGTTGCTTTTGACCGTGTTAGAGTTTCAGCTGGAAAAAGGTCTATTGAGACAAAGCACATTCCTTTAGTGAATTTGGAGAATGCAGGCCTGGATCTCCTCCCTTGATTTACAACAGGATGTGAGTTGTTAATCCCCACTAGTTATTTCCTTCCACCTCTACGGGTGAGAGGAGGTCTGATTAAAGTTATTCATTGCAAACCTGATCTGACCTATTTGGATTCTCGTGGACAGTCATGACAACCAGAAGTCCATACAAGACTGTGTGTGTGTGTGATATAAATATTACACATAGAAACAACAAGGTTAGTGTATAAAAGTCTCTGTGTTGAAGCAGTGAGCGATGTCCCCCCCTCCTCCAATAATAACAAAACATTGTGTTTCTGAACCCTTTAAAACACCTGATGGATGTTCTCATTAGAATAATGTATGGCTGCTAGTTACTCTTTCTCTTTCTCCTTCTGTCCTTTTCTGAATTACCCTCTCCTTCTCTCTTCTCTTCTTCTGTCTCTCTTCCTCCCCCTCCCTCTCCTACTCTCCCCATTCGCTTCACAACACCCTCTCTCTCTCTTTCTTTCTCTTTCTCCTTCTCTTGTTACGATAACTGATGAGTGTTATTCTCTCTCTCCCTCTTTCCATTAATATTGTGTGTATTAATGTTTTTTTCTCCGGTTGAGTGAGTATGTGATCTATAGTACACACATCTCTATTTCCCCTCATTACACATAGAGTTGGCATGACACACACACACACTTGGCTCCCATCGTGTCCTCCATATATTAGTTCTCATAAAAGGCAGAGAACAACAAGCAGATAATAAGGACAAATACAGGCTGCTTCAGAACAAAGACCATTTATTTAAAATGTTAACGCTTTACAAGTTTACCCTCTCTCTCTCTCCCTTTTCTTCATTCCATAACATTTGTTATATTTCTGCAAGATTAATATTATAGAAAAATACTATCTCCTCCTTTTCCTCTCTTCCTTCATCTGTTCTTTCTTCTCCTCCCCAGGAGAGAGGACAGTGGTCTGTTGGTGTATAAGGACCATTTGCCAGTCAGTCAGGTTGCCGTGGGTGACACCAACAGGCTGGGTTCAGAGGCAAAGCTCACAGTCGGGCCGCTCCGTTGTCAAGGAGACCGTGAGTTCCGCCCATGAAGCTGTTATTCGTTTTTTTCAGTCACTTTGGTGCAATTTTCAAAATTATGTGGTACATTTTCAAAATGCTTAGTACAAAACTCAAAACAGATCATCAAAAAAGGCAGTTGTTTCAAAACTCTAAGCATATTTTCAAATTATTAAGTATAACACACTAAATCATAGTCCATTTTTCAACAAACTTATTCAGTGTTTCATCTAGAAATACATGTTTCACATTGCAATACTGTATACAGTGCTTTTGGAAAGTATTCAGACCCCTTGACTTTTTCCACATTTTGTTACGTTACAGCCTTATTCTAAAATGTAATAAAAAAATAATTCCCTCATCAATCTACACACAATACCCCATAATGACAGATTGGTGGAGTGATGCAGAGATTATTGTCCTTCTGGAATGTTTCCCATCTCCAAAGAGGAACTTTTTGTAAACACCAAGACTCCTCCTAGAGCTGGCTGCCCGGCCAAACTTATCAATCGAGGGTGACCAAGAACCTGATGGTAACTCTGACAGAGCTCCAAACTTCTTCCACTTAAGAATTATGGCGGCCACTGTGTTCTTGGGGACATTCAATGCTACAGAAATCCTGTCTTGGAGCTCTACGGACAATTCCTTCGACTTCATGGCTTGGTTTTTGCTCTGACGTGCAATGTCAACAGGTGTGTGCCTTTCCAAATCATGTCCAATCAATTGAATTTACCACAGGTGGATTCCAATCAAGTTGTAGAAACATCTCAAGGATGATCAATGGAAACAGGATGCATCTGAGCTTAATTTCATGTCTCATAGCAAAGGGTCTGAATACTTGTGAAAATAAGGTATTTCTTAGATTGCTGAGGAAAATATTTTATTTAATCCATTTTAGAGTAAGGCTGTAATGTAACAAAATGTGGAAAAGGGGAAGGGGTCTGAATACTTTCCAAGAGCACTGTGTGCGTGTGTGTAAGGGTGAGTGTGTGTAA
Organism: Oncorhynchus clarkii lewisi; assembly: GCF_045791955.1. NCBI lineage: Eukaryota > Metazoa > Chordata > Actinopteri > Salmoniformes > Salmonidae > Oncorhynchus > Oncorhynchus clarkii. The sequence continues at coordinate 17,487,680 of NC_092157.1, read as the reverse complement.
GGGTGAGTGTGTGTAAGGGTGAGTGTGTGTAAGGGTGAGTGTGTGTAAGGGTGAATGTGTGCGTGAGGGTGAGTGTGTGTAAGGGTGAGTGTGTGCGTGTTTGTAAGGGTGAGTGTGAGGAAGGGTGCGTGGGTGTAAAGGTGAGTGTGTGCGTGGGTGCGTGGGTGTAAGGGTGAGTGTGTACGCGCTCATACACACCCGCGCCCACATACTCAATTCAACTTGTGTCTTTTGTGTCAATCACCTTAAGGGTCTTTTGTCAACCTTTTGAACTTTTTTCCTACAGAGCAATACAATTAGAGGCCTTTCATAAAAGGAGTAGAAAATCAAACTCAATTATGCACACTTAAAAGGAGAGAGGAACAGAAGAATGAAGGAAAGAAAGGATAAATCATTTCTGACCCTTTCGAACTCTATCATTACCATGTCCACATGATGTAGGGACAAAGGACCCGACCCTCAGTCATAGCTGGAAGAGTTTGTGTGTGGGTGTGTGCAGGACCCAGCCCTCTCATTAGGCAGGATTATGGGTCTTCTTATGGCGGGAGATCGACGAGGGCGGCATTCTCTGAGCTAAACAGACCAAGGCGGTACCTCCAACAGCACATAATACCTCACATAATTAATTCTGGCCAAAAACAATGACAATTTCTCTCAAACAGTGGCATATGGGCTTTTTAGGTGAGTGCTGATGCCGCCCTATGATAAGCAGTGCCCACTTTGTCAATGGCAGGGACTCAAAATAATGATCTTGTCCGTTCCCAGCGTGCCTCTCCAGGGTGCTGTTGGAGAGACACATCTCTGCAGCGCTCCACCAATGTTACGTCAAAAAAAGAATCTAACATAAATCATGTAGCAGATCTAGGATATGGTAGAAAGACTATATGGCGTTTTCTGTAGGCTACAGACTGGAGATAAAATGGATGACAATGTAATGTGACAGATATTTTTTACATCATGTAGGTTTCTCCGATCAAATAGCCTAACCTAAATGGCGCCCATTCAAATGAAAATGCACAGACCGATGCTGACGCTAATTGGACATCTTGTTTGGTTTAGATTTTGTTTGGTCTGGACCAGCCTTGATTTGGCACAAACATAGACGTCTATAAATGACCTATTTTCAACTTTCATTCAGAACCAAAAATGTACCTGATTTCAAAGCCCGGAAAATATGTATTTTTGTCTTTGATTCAGAACCAATATTGAACGTAACTTCAACATCTGGAAAAATATGTATTTTAGACGTCTTACAATGTAATTTTGCTTACTTGGACTGTTCTTGTAGGAGCTTGTCTCGCGTAGGGCGGCTGAACAGCCAGGACAGGCCCTGTGTGTGTGTGTGTGTGTGTGTGTGTGTGTGTGTGTGTGTGTGTGTGTGTGTGTGTGTGTGTGTGTGTGTGTGTGTGTGTGTGTGTGTGTGTGTGTGAGTCTCTTGCATCGGGTCCCAAGTTAACCCTTTTCTGTAGCCATGTCTGCCTCTGGGTAATCGTAATTAAATAGCAAAGACTTCAAATAATAAAACGGGCCCAGTAGGTGGCAAGTGTGCGTGTGTGTGTGTGTTTGCGCGTACTTATGCTTGTGCGCGCGGCTTCTGGGGCAGTGCGATAAGCCCTCCTCTGTAAAAAGCACTGGACTCCTCCTCTTGCCAAGCATCACATCCCGTCCCAGAGCAGAGAGGCTTAAAGAGAGCGGGGGAAACAGAGAGGGATAGAGGGAAAGAGAGAAAGAGATTTAAAAAAGAGGGGGAGAGAGACAGAGAAGGGGTGAGGGAGGGGCAGATGTAATGTTATTCAGGGCATGGCTGGAAGTGACAGATTTATCTGCCATCCCCCACACACACACACACACACACACACACCTACAAATAACCACCCAGTCTCGTAAGTGTCTCTGTGTGAATGAAGTCTTTAGATTGAAGTTTCACACAGATCTCACTGAACAGATAACGACATACAATACATGCTACATCCCTCTTTCTCTCTCTCTCTCTTTCTTTCTCTTTCTCTCTATCTCTCTCACACTACCCCTCTTTGTCATCTTCCCCCTCCTCCTGCCAGAAAGATGCAGAGAGAGAGAAAGAGAGGGAAAGAAAGAGAAAGAGGGAGGGAGAACAACAAAGACAATGCAAAGCTGAATTCCATGCCATGAGCTTTTGTTCCTCCCAAGGTCATCTGACATTTTATTTTTCTCCCCTTCTTTTCCCCTGTTTCCCCTCCATTTTTACCCTGTTTCCCCTTCTTTTCCCCGTGTTTCCCCTTCTTTTCCCCTGTTTCCCCTTCTTTTCCCCTGTGTTTCCCCTTCTTTTCCCCTGTTTCCCCTCCTTTTCCCCGTGTTTCCCCTTCTTTTCTCCTGTTTCCCCTTCTTTTCCCCTGTTTCCCCTTCTTTTCTGTTTCCCCTTCTTTTTCCCTGTTTCCCCTTCTTTTTACCCTGTTTCCCCTTCGTATCCCCTGTTTCCCCTTCTTTTCCCCTGTGTTTCCCCTTCTTTTCCCCTGTTTCCCCTCCTTTTCCACGTGTTTCCCCTTCTTTTCTCCTGTTTCCCCTTCTTTTCCCCTGTTTCCCCTTCTTTTCTGTTTCCCCTTCTTTTCCCCTGTTTCCCCTTCTTTTTTCCCGTTTCCCCTTCGTATCCCCTGTTTCCCCTTCGTATCCCCTGTTTCCCCTTCGTATCCCGTTTCCCCTTCTTTTCCCCTGTGTTTCCCCTCCTTCTCCCCTGTTTCCCCTTCTTTTCCCCTGCATTTCCCCTCCTTTTTCCCAGGTAACTACTGGAACGCAGCATCATTCACCACGCCCTCCTCCTACTTGCATTTCTCCACTTTCCAGGGAGAGACCAGCGCTGATATCTCCTTCTACTTCAAGACCAGCGCTCCCTACGGGGTGTTCCTGGAAAACCTCGGCAACACAGACTTCATACGCCTCGAACTGAAATGTAAGTGCCTGTACCTCGTTCCTCTCATTTAGCACATTCTTTAGTTCTGTGGCTTCTTCTGTTTTTACACTCCTTTCATTGGCCTCTCTGGCTTGTTCTCTCTCTCTTTCATCTTTTTCAATTACTCCCCTTTTCCCCCTCTTCAACCCTACTCTCTTTATTGCACTGTATTAGAACACTGTATTAGAACAGTGACAAAAAACTCTGACATTTCTGTTCAGACTTTAAAACTTTTCCCTGACTGCTTCCCTCTCAGTTCTCAAATCAAGTCAAATCAAACCTTATTTGTCACATGTGCCCGAATACAGCAAGTTCTTTTGAAATGCTTACTTACAAGCCCTTAACCAACAGTGCATTTCAAGAAGAGTTAAGAAAATATTTACCAAATGAACTAAAGTAAAAATGAATAAAAAGTAACACAGTAACATAACAATAACGAGGCTATATACAGGGGGTACCGATACTGTTTCGCTCTATATGGCTCTAAAGCAATGATTGACATGCCATGGGATTTATGCGACTATACTTGAATGCCTGAAATGAAATGTCTAATTGGGCATTCAATCATATTCAGATTGAGAATGTTAAATTCAAGGGGATCAAATTTAGCCACGGTTCTTTTATGATGAGATGGCTATTTAACCATACTGCCCTACATAGGCAAAACACAGTCATTTATTTGGCTGAATTATCTGTATTTTTCTGTTTAGACAGACAGCAATTTCTGATACTCCATTGTATATTTTGATCAACTCGTTTGTTCTTGGGTCAGGAAAGTAAATACCACATTAATCAGATAATATACCTGGCCATTAAAACAAATGTTTTTTTACCAAATTCGTAGTTCCTGCGTTTTGCCATTGTCGGGCAGCATAGTGGCTGTCAATTTGATGATGGATGACAAATTACATTTCTGCAGATTTCAAAGAGCTTTAGGTTTAATGGGGGTAATTCACCTCATCCACTCATCATTTTGTGGCAGAGTGTTTAGTAGTGATGTATAACATCCACCTTGGGGGGAAAACGTCAGACATCTTGGCTTACTACTAATATATAACACCTACTTAGGACACACCCACACCTCCTCCAGCTGCCATCTCTCTCTCTCCCTTTGTCATTCATTCCCTCTCTTTCTCTGCATCTCTCCCCCTCTCTCACTCTCTCTCCCTCTCTCTTTCTCCCTCTCTTTCTCCCTCTCTCTCTCTCTCTCTCTCTCTCTCTCTCCCTCTCTGCATCTCTCTCTCCCTCTCTCTCCCTCTCTTTCTCTGCATCTCTCTGCCTCTCTCTCTCACCATCTTTCTCTCTGAGAAGAGGCTGTTGAATATTCATGTGTGAGTCGTGAATGAGCTTTAATTTAGTTGGAGGAGAAATAATGTATTTCTCTCGTCGTTCTGCCGCTCTCATCTTTCAAAACACTCTCTCAAGGGTGAGGTGGTGTGTGTCTGTGTCCTTTTTTCTTTTGTTAACAGAAGTAGAGAGGCGGAGGATGGGATGGAGGGAGCGATGGAGAGAAAGAAGAGGGAGATTAGTTGGAGTTTCACCAAGTCGTGCTCAGGCCTTCATTACAATAGATTAGTTAGTCTGTTTTCACACTGGGGCTTTCGGCTCTGTGTTTGGCTGTTTTACTCAGCTAACAGAGGCTAAACTGTCCCTCTGTTGTTTCTGGAGGGAGAGAAAAGGGAGGATGGAGTAGGAAAGGGTGGAAATAAAGGAGAGCAATAAAAGGGATGATGATCAGTGTGTGATTGATAGGGTGGCCAGGTGAGAGGGCAGAAGGAAGACTGACTCACACATAGCCTTTAGCCAGTAACATCTGGACTGAACAGGTGGCTAGTGGCAGACTTATACACACACATCTCTACAGACACCTATACATACACACACACACACACACACACACACACACACACACACACACACACACACACACACACACACACACACACACACACACACACACACACACACACACATATCTACAGACACCTATACATACACACACACACACACCTCTACAGACACACACACCTCTACAGACACAGTCACACACACACACACACACACCTCTACAGACACAGTCACACACACACACATCTCTACAGACACCTATACATACACACACACACATCTCTACAGACACCTAAACATACACACACACACACCTCTACAGACACAGTCACACACACATTCTCTCTTTTGTGTGTGTGTGTGTGTGTGTGTGTGTGTGTGTGTGTGTGTGTGTGTGTGTGTGTGTGTGTGTGTGTGTGTGTGTGTGTGTGTGTGTGTGTGTGTGTGTGTGTGTGTGTGTGTGTGTGTGTGTGTGTGTGTGTGTGTGTGTGTGTGTGTGTGTCAATATTTTTGTGAATTAGCTCCATCAAACACTGAGTGCAGTCATTATCACAGTAAAGCTGAAATCTATAATAACTAAATGAGTCTCCATAACCAATGAGGCATTAGATTAGTTATTGAACTGTAGAACTCCAGGGTGGAAAACAATGATTTATGAGATGAAGACTGAAAAGGTTTCATTATTAAACCAAAGGTACTTTATGCATTCAAATAAATAGATTCAAATGTGGTTAGTAGTTTGTGGACATGGCATTAATTCAAACTTGTTGTTTTTATTATTATTTTTATTCTGCCTTTTCTTCTTCCTCTTCTTCCTCTAGCTCCTACTGTCATCTCCTTCTCCTTTGATGTGGGGAATGGCCCCGTGGAATTGGCCGTCCATTCAGCCACGCCCCTCAATGATGACCAATGGCATCGCGTCATGGCAGAGCGGAACGTGAAGGAGGCGGTGCTACAGCTGGATCTGAACTATAGGGAAGCTCGTCCCGCCCCTCCACAGGGACACACACGGCTAGAGCTGTTTAGTCAGCTTTATGTGGGTAAGAGAAAGAGATACACACACACACGCACGCACACACACACGCACGCACACACACACACCAACATAAAAATAGTACAATACTGTACTACTACATTTATATTTAATTCATCAGTCATTATATTTTAACTTTGCAAAGTTCAATAAGTTGGCTATATAGTTTGTGCCCGTATAACATTATAATATTATTATAAGTTATAAGTAAGTTCTCCGAAGCTTAGATACGACTGATTATAATGAAGATAAGACATCACACACACATACGCACGCGCACAACGTTAAAGAATTATGTAAAACTAACTCCTCATGACCGTAAATTATTAACAGTTGCAGAGGATTAAGACTTTTTATCCGCACACAGAGACAATTAATTAAGTCCTCATTATGCCACACAGAGACAATGAATTAAGTCCTCATTATGCCACACAGAGACAATGAATAAAGTCCTCATTATGCCACACGGAGACAATAAATGAAGTCCTCATTATACCACACAGAGACAATGAATTAAGTCCTCATTATGCCACACAGAGACAATGAATAAAGTCCTCATTATGCCACACGGAGACAATAAATTAAGTCCTCATTATACCACACAGAGACAATTAATTAAGTACTCATTATGCCACACAGAGACAATGAATAAAGTCCTCATTATGCCACACGGAGACAATAAATTAAGTCCTCATTATACCACACAGAGACAATAAATTAAGTCCTCATTATACCACACAGAGACAATGAATTAAGTCCTCATTATGCAACACAGAGACAATGAATTAAGTCCTCATTATGCCACACAGAGACAATGAATTAAGTCCTCATTATGCCACACAGAGACAATGAATAAAGTCCTCATTATGCCACACGGAGACAATTAATTAAGTCCTCATTATACCACACAGAGACAATGAATTAAGTCCTCATTATGCCACACAGAGACAATGAATTAAGTCCTCATTATGCCACACGGAGACAATGAATTAAGTCCTCATTATGCCACACAGAGACAATGAATTAAGTCCTCATTATGCCACACAGAGACAATGAATTAAGTCCTCATTATGCCACACAGAGACAATGAATTAAGTCCTCATTATGCCACACAGAGACAATGAATTAAGTCCACATTATGCCACACGGAGACAATGAATTAAGTCCTCATTATGCCACACAGAGACAATGAATTAAGTCGTCACTATGCCACAGAGAGACAATGAATTAAGTCCTCATTTTGCCACACAGAGACAATGAATTAAGTTCTCATTATGCCACAGAGAGACAATGAATTAAGTCCTCATTATGCCACACAGAGGCAATGCAATAAGTCCTCATTATGCCACACAGAGACAATGAATTTAGTCATCATTATGCCACACAGAGACAATGAATTAAGTCCTCATTATGCCACACAGAGACAATGAATTAAGTCCTCATTATGCCACACATGGACAATGAATAAAGTCCTCATTATGCCACACAGAGACAATTAATTAAGTCCTCATTATGCCACACAGAGACAATGAATTAGGTTCTCATTATGCCACACAGAGACAATGAATAAAGTCCTCATTATGCCACACGGAGACAATAAATTAAGTCCTCATTATACCACACAGAGACAATTAATTAAGTCCTCATTATGCCACACAGAGACAATGAATAAAGTCCTCATTATGCCACACAGAGACAATGAATTAAGTCCTCATTATACCACACAGAGACAATAAATTAAGTCCTCATTATACCACACAGAGACAATGAATTAAGTCCTCATTATGCAACACAGAGACAATGAATTAAGTCCTCATTATGCCACACAGAGACAATGAATTAAGTCCTCATTATGCCACACAGAGACAATGAATAAAGTCCTCATTATGCCACACGGAGACAATTAATTAAGTCCTCATTATACCACACAGAGACAATGAATTAAGTCCTCATTATGCCACACAGAGACAATGAATTAAGTCCTCATTATGCCACACGGAGACAATGAATTAAGTCCTCATTATGCCACACAGAGACAATGAATTAAGTCCTCATTATGCCACACAGAGACAATGAATTAAGTCCTCATTATGCCACACAGAGACAATGAATTAAGTCCTCATTATGCCACACGGAGACAATGAATTAAGTCCACATTATGCCACACGGAGACAATGAATTAAGTCCTCATTATGCCACACAGAGACAATGAATTAAGTCGTCACTATGCCACAGAGAGACAATGAATTAAGTCCTCATTTTGCCACACAGAGACAATGAATTAAGTTCTCATTATGCCACAGAGAGACAATGAATTAAGTCCTCATTATGCCACACAGAGGCAATGCATTAAGTCCTCATTATGCCACACAGAGACAATGAATTTAGTCATCATTATGCCACACAGAGACAATGAATTAAGTCCTCATTATGCCACACAGAGACAATGAATTAAGTCCTCATTATGCCACACAGAGACAATGAATTAAGTCCTCATTATGCCACACAGAGACAATGAATTAAGTCCTCATTATGCCACACAGAGACAATGAATTAAGTCCTCATTATGCCACACAGAGACAATTAATTAAGTCCTCATTATGCCACACAGAGACAATGAATTAAGTCCTCATTATGCAACACAGAGACAATTAATTAAGTCCTCATTATGCCACACAGAGACAATGAATTAAGTACTCATTATGCAACACAGAGACAATGAATTAAGTCCTCATTATGCCACACAGAGACAATTAATTAAGTCCTCATTATGCCACACAGAGACAATGAATGAAGTCCTCATTATGCCACACAGAGACAATTAATTAAGTCCTCATTATGCCACACAGAGACAATTAATTAAGTCCTCATTATGCCACACAGAGACAATGAATTATGTCCTCATTATGCCACACAGAGACAATTAATTAAGTCCTCATTATGCCACACAGAGACAATGAATTAAGTCCTCATTATGCCACACATGGACAATGAATAAAGTCCTCATTATGCCACACGGAGACAATAAATTAAGTCCTCATTATGCCACACAGAGACAATGAATTAAGTCCTCATTATGCCACACAGAGACAATGAATTAAGTTCTCATTATGCCACACGGAGACAATGAATTAAGTCGTCACTATGCCACAGAGAGACAATGAATTAAGTCCTCATTTTGCCACACAGAGACAATGAATTAAGTTCTCATTATGCCACACGGAGACAATGAATTAAGTCGTCACTATGCCACACAGAGACAATGAATTAAGTTCTCATTATGCCACACGGAGACAATGAATTGAGTCCTCATTATGCCACACAGAGACAATTAATTTAGTCCTCACTATGCCACACAGAGACAATTAATTAAGTCCTCATTATGCCACACAGAGACAATGAATGAAGTCCTCATTTTGCCACAGAGAGATAATGAATGAAGTCCTCATTTTGCCACACAGAATGGCTCTACATTTTCATTGTGATATTTGAGTCGCTCCTCCGCTCCCTCTCTTCTCTACACAATGACTGTGAAGGTCATTAGGAGAACAGAAGTTAAAGATGGCTTTATCTCTACCCCTTCTTTTCACTCCTCTATCTCACCCTACTTTATGTGGCTGTGGACCTGCCAATACTTTACACTGACGACAGCAAATAAAACTGGATTTAGGATGGAGGGGAAAACTGCTGAGGTTGAATTCAATTCTCTTTCCTCCCTACTCTTTCTCTCTCTAACTCTGAACATTTATTTTTCTCTGAGAAACACTTCTAAATTCCAATCAGACATTCCAAAGTCAGATAGTTCTGAATACCAATAACACATTTTAAATTCCATCGTCTCATCAGTTTTTGGCGGTTTGGATGGAAGAACATTATCACTTTGCAGCTTCCTGAATGGCTATTGGGATTAATAAAGTTGTATTGAATTGAATTGAATTAAAGTAAATCGGTCCTTATATGCCACCGTTAACCATACAGCCATACAGGCACATATTGATTTGTGATGCGAAACTTTAATATCGGCTTATAAAGAGTGATAAAACTCACAGGAGACTTCTCCCCCACTATCTGATCTGCATGTACAGTAGGTTTCAGGGAAACCAACTTGTTGAATTACCCCTCAGGGATCAATCTATCAATCTAATCGCCATCAGATCATCAGCTTAACACAATCAGTTCTTCCGTCACCTCCATACAGCCATGGGACCTATTGGTTTGTACTGGATCAGAGAGCGGTATAAATCTGACTGTGTGATAGGCTAGGCTGCTGTCTCTCTTGTAGCTCATCTGCATGTGTCAGAGCAGCGAGGGTATTTGCCTGGTCGGGGGAAATTGAATCAGGCTCAGATGGGATCCGCAGTGGGTGTGATTTGCATTCTAAAGCTGGTGTTTATACACAGAGGTGCAGGGGAGAACACACCCCAATACTCACTTAGGTGGTCCCAACATTATCTTCATTATTTATGTGTTTATATTCTGGTATTTGAGGTATTATGTTATATTTTAAATGGTATATGATATTGCATTATTTCCTATATTTTCTGCATGTTTTCACTCACTTTCTCTTTCATTTTCCATGTTTTTTCTTTCCTGTTCTCTTTGTTTCTATTTTTTATTCATTCTGTGTCCTCCTCGTCTCGCCGTGTGTGTGACGGGCTTGCTCACTGCATGTGCGTGTGCGTGTGCGTGTGCGTGTGTGTGTGTGTGTGTGATGCAACTGTCCCAGGGAAGCCAGCTTCGTTGACCTGCCAAGACAGTAGGTAACATTTAATAAAAACAGATACATAAATATGCATGATGATTTTCAGTTCATATCCATGCAGTCCTTTCCCATTGACATTCATGCAGTGCCACTGCTGGGTATTTTGGACTGTGTCCATGCCTGCTAATGTCTCTCCTGGCCTTGGTTTGCTTAGTTTGGCTCAGAGAAGGAAGGTATTCTAGCAGCCCACACTGGACTAATGGATGGTGTGTGTGTGTGTCCCTCTAGGCATTGCTGTCCTAATGAATATAATATGCTAGTTCATTAGCACATCATTACAGAGTAATTTGCCCTATGGAGACAGAGAGAGGCCAGGAGGAGTGCACCACACACACACTGCACTGGTGTGAGCAACTCCAGTCCTGGAGGGCCACAGTGTCTGCCTGATGTAATCTCTACCTTTTAATCAAAGCCTGATGTAGACCTGGGTGTGTGATATCTCCAGCCAATCAGCCACACTAATTGATCAATTAAGTGCTAATGTTAGGTTAGATAGGGCTGGAGCACCTCTCCTCTGGTCTGTTAAATCACTGTGACCATCAACTGTCATATATCCCTAACTCAACCTCAAGGGAAATTATCTCTATTCCTATTCCCCCAAATAATCGTCTCTCTCTCTGTTCTCTCTTCTCTCTCTCTTCTCTTTAGGTGCAGCAGGGGGTCAGAGGGGGTTTCTGGGATGTATCCGCTCCCTCAGGATGAATGGCGTGACCCTTGACCTTGAGGAGAGGGCAAAGGTGACATGATATTTTATTTCATCATATTTTTAAAAAAAAAAGTTGTTCTCTTCACTAAAGCAAATTAAGAGCATCCAAAAGTCAAACTCCCTTTCTCTCTCTCTATCTACCTCTCTCTCCCCACCTACCTACCTACCTACCTACCTCTCTCTCTCTCTCTCTCTCTCTCTCTCTCTCTCTCTCTCTCTCTCTCTCTCTCTCTCGCTATCTCTCTCTCTCTCTCTCCCCCCATCTACCTCTCTCTCTCCCCACCTACCTCCCTCTCTCTTTATCTCTGTCCCCCCCATCTACCTCTCTCCCCCCGAACTACCTCTCTCTCTCTCTCCCCCCATCTACCTCTCTCTCTACCCCCATCTACCTCTCTCTCTCTCTCTCTCCCCACCTACCTCCCTCTCTCTCTCTCTCTCCCCCATCTACCTCTCTCTCTCTCTCCACCTACCTCCCTCTCTCTCTCTCTCTCTCCCCCCCATCTACCCCCCTCTCTCTCCCCACCTACCTCCCTCTCTCTCTCTCCCCCATCTACCTCTCTCCCCCCATCTACCTCTCTTTCTATCTCTCCCCCCATCTACCTCTCTCTCCCCCCATCTACCTCTCTCTCTCTATCTCTCTCTCTCTCCCCCCATCTACCTCTCTCTATCTCTCTATCTTTCTCCCTCTCTCTCCCCCCCATCTACCTCTCTCTCTCCCCCTCCCATCTACCTCTCTCTCCCTCCCCCCCGCCCCCCACCTACCTCCCTCTCCCTCTCTCTCTCCCCCATCTACCTCTCTCTCCCCCATCTACCTCTCTCTCTCTTCCCACCTACCTACCTACCTCCCTCTCTCTCTCTCTCTCTCTCTCTCTCCCCCCCATCTACCTCTCTCTCTCTCTCTATCTCTCTCTCTCCCCCATCTACCTCTCTCTCTCTCTCCCCCCCATCTACCTCTCTCTCTCTCCCCCCCCGCACCCCATCTACCTCTCTCTCCCCACCTCTCTCTCTCTACCTCTTACCCCCCCCCATCTACCTCTCTCTCTCCCCACCTCTCTCCCTTTACCTCCCTCTCTCTGTAGGTAACTCCAGGTGTAAAGCCAGGCTGTCAGGGTCATTGTACCAGTTATGGGATGTACTGCAGGAACGGAGGAAAGTGTGTGGAGAAATATAATGGCTACTCCTGTGACTGCACTGCCACGGCATACGACGGACCCTTCTGCACCAAAGGTGAGAGCTATTCGCTGAACCCTGAAATTACAGCTAGGATGTTGGACGGTGTAACCAGCAGACTCTTGTTTGCAGAGGAACTACAACATTTACTCAGAAGTAAGCATTAGTTTCTGTCAGTCGCAGTGAGACGTCATAGCCAGAAAGTTGATCCGTGACATATGAATTCATTTGTTTCCTAAACTTAAGCTTGTTTTCCTGTGTTCTACACAAGGCAGGGGTGACGAGACAGGGGAATATGTGTTAGAGGATAGAGGTATAAAGAGAGGGGGGATAGAGGTAGAAAGAGAGGGGAGATAGAGGTAGAAAGAGAGGGGGGATAGAGGTAGAAAGAGAGGGGGGATAGAGGTAGAAAGAGAGGGAGATAGAGGGAGGTAGAAAGAGAGGTGGATAGAGGTAGGAAGAGAGGGGGGATAGAGGTAGAAAGAGAGGGGGGATAGAGGTAGAAAGAGAGGGGGGATAGAGGTAGAAAGAGAGGGGGGATAGAGGTAGAAAGAGAGGGGGATAGAGGGAGGTAGAAAGAGAGGTGGATAGAGGTAGGAAGAGAGGGGGGATAGAGGTAGAAAGAGAGGGGGATAGAGGTAGAAAGAGAGGGGGATAGAGGTAGAAAGACAGGCGGATAGAGGTAGAAAGAGAGGGGGATAAGGGTAGAAAGAGAGGGGGGATAGAGGTAGAAAGAGGGGGGGGTAGAGGTAGAAGGGGAGGGGGAATAGAGGTTGAACTAGAGGGCGGATAGAGGTAGAAAGAAAGGGGGATAGAGGTAGAAAGAGAGGGGGATAGAGGTAGAAAGAGAGGGGGATAGAGGTAGAAAGAGAGGTGGATAGAGGTAGGAAGAGAGGGGGGATAGAGGTAGAAAGAGAGAGGGGGATAGAGGTAGAAAGAGAGAGGGGGATAGAGGTAGAAAGAGAGGGGGATAGAGGTAGAAAGAGAGGGGGATAAGGGTAGAAAGAGAGGGGGGATAGAGGTAGAAAGAGAGGGGATAGAGGTAGAAAGAGAGAGGGGGATAGAGGTAGAAAGAGACGGGGGATAGAGGTAGAAAGAGAGGGGATAGGGGTAGAAAGAGAGGGGGGATAGAGGTAGAAAGAGAGGGGGGATAGAGGTAGAAAGAGAGGGGGGATAGAGGTAGAAAGAGAGGGGGGATAGAGGTAGAAAGAGAGGGGGGATAGAGGTAGAAAGAGAGGGGATATAGATAGAAAGAGAGGGGGGATATAGGTAGAAAGACAGGTGGATAGAGGTAGAAAGAGAGGGGGATAGAGGTAGAAAGAGAGGGGGATAGAGGTAGAAAGAGAGGGGGATAGAGGTAGAAAGCGAAGGGGATAGAGGTAGAAAGAGAGGGGGGATAGAGGTAGAAAGAGAGGGGATAGAGGTAGAAAGAGAGGGGGATAGAGGTAAAAGGAGAGGGGGGATAGAGGTAGAAAGAGAGGGGGATAGAGGTAGAAAGAGAGGGGGATAGAGGTAGAAAGCGAGGGGGATAGAGGTAGAAAGAGAGGGGGGATAGAGGTAGAAAGAAAGGGGATAGAGGTAGAAAGAGAGGGGGATAGAGGTAGAAAGAGAGGGGATAGAGGTAGAAAGAGAGGGGGGATAGAGGTAGAAAGAGAGGGGATAGAGGTAGAAAGAGAGGGGATAGAGGTAAAAGGAGAGGGGGATAGAGGTAGAAAGAGAGGGAGATAGAGGTAGAAAGAGAGGGGGATAGAGGTAGAAAGAGAGGGGGGATATAGGTAGAAAGAGAGGGGGATAGAGGTAGAAAGAGAGGGGGATAGAGGTAGAAAGAGAGGGGGATAGAGGTAGAAAGAGAGGGGGGATAGAGGTAGAAAGAGAGGGGGATAGAGGTAGAAAGAGACAACAGTGTGTGAGAATATTCAAAGAAGCTGGCTGACATGAAAGTATCTCCCCAGTGTACCCCCTATTAGTGTGTGTGTGTGTGTGTGTGTGTGTGTGTGTGTGTGTGTGTGTGTGTGTGTGTGTGTGTGTGTGTGTGTGTGTGTGTGTGTGTGTGTGTGTGTGTGTGTGTGTGTGTGTGTGTGTAAAAACTGAAAACGAGGTCTTGAATGTAATGTAAAATAGTGTGTGTGTGTGTGTGTGTGTGTGTGTGTGTGTGTGTGTGTGTGTGTGTGTGTGTGTGTGTGTTTATTAACACGTGTGTTATACCCTTCAGATACCCCAGAGGGCCTTCTCCTACCTCTGTTCTCCTGCCACTGTCATATGTATGAGTGCAGTCATAATTGTGATGCGTATTTCCATTATATTCATATTTACACCCGACTCCTGAGGTAGAATATTATTATCCTGACTGTCTCATTCTGCTGCTGCTGCCATACCCTGGGGTCACAGACAGACAACTCTGACTTCATAATGAACAACACACACACACACTTACACCAGAGAGTGAGGTTCTTACCAGCATCTCTACAGATATAGCTCTGTGTGTGTGTGTGTGTGTGTGTGTGTGTGTGTGTGTGTGTGTGTGTGTGTGTGTGTGTGTTTGTGTGTTTGTACACGTGTTTAACTAGTCTTGTGGGGAGCAGAAGCCAGGCAGTGAAGCAACACAGGCACAAGCCAAAACACACACACACACACACACACACACACACCCTGGACAGCCAGTATCTCCATAAGCTTCCTCTCAAGCAGCACGTTATCTCTCCTAAACAAGGTGTGTGTGTGTATGTGTGTGTGTGTGTGTGTGTGCCTGTTTGTTTCTAAACCTTTGTGTGTGTGTTGTCTCTTCCTCTCTCTCAGATGTGGGGGGCTTCTTTGAGGCGGGGACTCTGGTGCGATACGACTTCCTGTCAGAGTCAGCGGCAGCCAATCAGGACACAAGGTTTGTGGCCCAACCTTCGACTCCACAGGAAGTGAATCTGACAGGAGAAGCAGTAGCGTTTAGCTTCAGCACGTCCAACACACCAGCTATACTGCTGTACGTCAGCTCCAAGACACAAGACTACCTGGCGCTGGTGCTACGGCAGAATGGTGAGACACTGACACAACGCATAACACACACTCACAGACACACATCGGCTCTGCTGCTCTTCGCTTCTCAGGTACGTTTCAAATGCAGGTCTCTGCATTTGTGTGTGTGTGCGTGTAGGAACTCTCCAGGTGCGGTATAACTTAGGCGGACTCAAGGAGCCGTTCACCGTAGACGTAGACCAGCGTAACCTAGCCAACGGACAGCCACACACCATCAACATGTCCAGAAGCAACAGGACTATCACCATACAGGTACACACACACACAAACCAACCTTTTTCTCCGCCGTCAAAGCATCTTCTGTGACGATTTCAGACATGTCAATTTTGAACCACAAGAGGGAGACAAAAGCCTTCAATAGTCTCAGGACTTGAATGATTGACAATGGCTTGATGCTTCATGGATATGAGTAGGCCTGTTTGAACACAGTTGATGCTGATGATTAACTATAGAAAACCACCAATGGTTAGTATCATGATCTTCTCTCTCTTCCTCTCCTTCTCTCACTCTCCCCCTCTAGTTGGACCACTACCCCCCTGTCAGTTACTCTCTCCCAGAGGCATCAGACACACAGTTCAACCTGGTCAAGACATTGTTCTTGGGGAAAGTATTTGGTGAGTACAGGCACCTCAAATGTGTGTTTGACAGGTCTGCTTGGCCCTGGTAGAGACAATAGGCCTATACAGAGAGCACCAGCAGAAGAGTGCAGACTTGTTGTAGTTATGCTGTGTGCCCACCAGAGGGAACTAGAAGACAGTATTTCATATTTCACCATGACAGTCATGAAGGAGAAGGTCTGATTTAAAAATATAGATATATTTTTTACCTTTTTTTAACTAGGCAAGTTAGTTAAGAAAATATTCTTATTTACAATGACGGCCCGGACAAACCCGGACGACGCTGGGCCAATTGTGCGCCTCCCTATGGGACTCCCAATCACGGTTGGATGTGATGCAGCCTAATGTTGCGAGACATATTATAGATTTCAAAAATGATTGTCTGCTTTGGTTTCTGTAACATGATGTTCAATAGATATATTTTGCTTCGGTATATGATCTGTTGTCTGGCATTACTGGTGTAGTGTGTTAGTCCTGAGCATGCTCAGTGGGGTGCAACCTTACAGAACGTCCAGATAGGAATGTTATGTAGAACAGACGCTTCTCTGTAGAATTGTAGGGATTCATGTCAGCTCTATACAAGACATTTCTAGCTGCGGCAATCAGAATGTTGTGCCCTCTTGAACACGACCCTGGCGTAGTATTAGATTCCTTCTTGTTTGATCCCGATCACTAGTTTGGTATTCCATGACTCCTGGTTTTTCCGCTCTGTCCTGGGCTGGCGGGAATCAGTGGGGTAGAGTAGCTGAGTTCACTTCTCAGCAAGAACCATTGATCGATGTACAGCCAACTAATATCACAGGGGATAATGTCGCTTTCCCTGTAACACACACTCATACACACAAAGCACTCCCAGCATTTATGCACCGACGTAGGCACACACACACACACACACACCACAGCAACCCCACCTGGCAACGCAAAGCTGCCGTTCAGGGACTGAAGGGCAGAACAAAGGGCAAAGTCACCATTGCTCTGCCAGTTCACCTTTCCAACAGATAATTCATGCAGAATTATGCATTTCACAATATGGATTTATTTCCAAACGGGTTTCAACAACAACAAAAGTTGAACCGAAACTTAGACCTCATATGCAATATGGGCCTGTCATGCCAAATAATGTCCCCTGGCCAAATAGTGTCCCCCTCTACATCACAATGTGATTCGATAAACTATTAGTGTCCTTTACTATATCAACGGTTTTGACGACCTAATGATTATAGTTTTGATATCATTATACAGCCTAAATGACGTTCTTTTCATCATCGCTATGCAAACAAGGCTGATTTCCACGACAGTTTGGCTGTTAAAACACGTTTTGTTTAGCTAATAAAATGACAACATGAATTGTAACTACTTTTTAGTACCTTGTTAACATGACAACATGAAATACACGTCTTAAACGATGCTACGTTTCGAAAATGGAAAAGAAAACATGTATCCTGCTCGACACATTAAAGTTATTTACCTTACAGATCACCAAGTCAGCTCATTTCCACTACATTCAAATGATTCATAGACTGGATTGTCTGGCTGTCATGTTTTCATTTTAACCTGCCCTTCCCTTGTCTACACTGAAATAACATCATTTCAGTAGTCCTCGTTTGTTTTCTGTCTCGCATAGCTCATTGGTACACCCTTGTGGTTGAATATATATGTACAGTGCCTTGCGAAAGTATTCGGCCCCCTTGAACTTTGCGACCTTTTGCCACATTTCAGGCTTCAAACATAAAGATATAAAACTGTATTTTTTTGTGAAGAATCAACAACAAGTAGGACACAATCATGAAGTGGAACGACATTTATTGGATATTTCAAACTTTTTTAACAAATCAAAAACTGAAAAATTGGGCGTGCAAAATTATTCAGCCCCTTTACTTTCAGTGCAGCAAACTCTCTCCAGAAGTTCAGTGAGGATCTCTGAATGATCCAATGTTGACCTAAATGACTAATGATGATAAATACAATCCACCTGTGTGTAATCAAGTCTCCGTATAAATGCACTGCACTGTGATAGTCTCAGAGGTCCGTTAAAAGCGCAGAGAGCATCATGAAGAACAAGGAACACACCAGGCAGGTCCGAGATACTGCTGTGAAGAAGTTTAAAGCCGGATTTGGATACAAAAAGATTTCCCAAGCTTTAAACATCCCAATGAGCACTGTGCAAGCGATAATATTGAAATGGAAGGAGTATCAGACCACTGCAAATCTACCAAGACCTGGCCGTCCCTCTAAACTTTCAGCTCATACAAGGAGAAGACTGATCAGAGATGCAGCCAAGAGGCCCATGATCACTCTGGATGAACTGCAGAGATCTACAGCTGAGGTGGGAGACTCTGTCCATAGGACAACAAGCAATCGTATATTGCACAAATCTGGCCTTTATGGAAGAGTGGCAAGAAGAAAGCAATTTCTTAAAGATATCCATAAAAAGTGTTGTTTAAAGTTTGCCACAAGCCACCTGGGAGACACACCAAACATGTGGAAGAAGGTGCTCTGGTCAGATGAAACCAAAATTGAACTTTTTGGCAACAATGCAAAACGTTATGTTTGGCGTAAAAGCAACACAGCTGAACACACCATCCCCACTGTCAAACATGGTGGTGGCAGCATCATGGTTTGGGCCTGCTTTTCTTCAGCAGGGACAGGGAAGATGGTTAAAATTGATGGGAAGATGGATGGAGCCAAATACAGGACCATTCTGGAAGAAAACCTGATGGAGTCTGCAAAAGACCTGAGACTGGGACGGAGATTTGTCTTCCAACAAGACAATGATCCAAAACATAAAGCAAAATCTACAATGGAATGGTTCAAAAATAAACATATCCAGGTGTTAGAATGGCCAAGTCAAAGTCCAGACCTGAATCCAATCGAGAATCTGTGGAAAGAACTGAAAACTGCTGTTCACAAATGCTCTCCATCCAACCTCACTGAGCACGAGCTGTTTTGCAAGGAGGAATGGGAAAAAATGTCAGTCTCTCGATGTGCAAAACTGATAGAGACATACCCCAAGCGACTTACAGCTGTAATCGCAGCAAAAGGTGGCGCTACAAAGTATTAACTTAAGGGGGCTGAATAATTTTGCACGCCCAATTTTTCAGTTTTTGATTTGTTAAAAAAGTTTGAAATATCCAATAAATGTCGTTCCACTTCATGATTGTGTCCCACTTGTTGTTGATTCTTCACAAAAAAATACAGTTTTATATCTTATGTTTGAAGCCTGAAATGTGGCAAAAGGTCGCAAAGTTCAAGGGGGCCGAATACTTTCGCAAGGCACTGTATGTATTGTTGGTCCTAGGATACAACCGGGGACACTATTTGGCATGACAGGCCCCATCCAACTGCAAGGTGCTACAGAGGGTAGTGCTGACGACCCAGTACATCACTGGGATCGAACTCCTTGCCTTCTAGGTGTTATATACCAGGTGGTGTCAGAGGAAGACCCTCGAAATTGTCAGACTCCAGCCACCCAAGTCATACCCTGTTCTCTCTGCTACCGCACAGCAAGCGGTACTGGAGAGCCAAGTTTGGGACCAAAAGGCTCCTGAACAGCTTCTACCCTCAAGTCATAAGACTGTTAATCAAATGGCTGTTTGCATCGATCCCCCTTTTAAATTTTTGCACTGGCGTTCTTGCATTTGCTCTATGCACACTGACTCACACACTGACACACACTGACTCACACACTGACTCAAACCTACTCACACACTGACTCACACACGGACTCACACACGGACTCACACTGACTCACACACTGACTCACACACTGACTCACACACTGACTCACACTGACTCATACACTGACTCACACACTGACTCACACACTGACTCAAACCTACTCACACACTGACTCACACACTGACTCACACACTGACTCACACACTGACTCAAACCTACTCACACACTGACTCACACACTGACTCACACACTGACTCACACTGACTCCCACACTGACTCACACACTGACTCACACTGACTCACACACGGACTCACACACTGACTCACACTGACTCACACACTGACTCACACACTGACTCACACACTGACTCACACACTGACTCACACTGACTCATACACTGACTCACACACTGACTCACACACTGACTCAAACCTACTCACACACTGACTCACACACTGACTCACACACTGACTCACACACTGACTCAAACCTACTCACACACTGACTCACACACTGACTCACACCTACTCACACATACTACACTCCAACACACACACACACACACACACACTCACACATACTACACTCCAACAGACACACACATACACACTACATACGCTCTCTTTCTCACACAGACACACACACACACACATAGGCACTCTTTCACACTCTTCACATACAATACATCTGGAAAGTATTCAGACCCCTTGACCTTTTCCACATTTTGTTATGTTACAGCCTTATTCTGAAATGAATTAAATAGTTTTCTTCCCTTATCAATCTACACACAATAACCCATAATGACAAAGCAAAAACAGTTTTTTTTTAAATATACAGTGCCTTGCGAAAGTATTCGGCCCCCTTGAACTTTGCGACCTTTTGCCACATTTCAGGCTTTGTGGGATCTTATATAGACAGCTGTGTGCCTTTCCAAGTCATGTCCAATCAATTGAATTTACCAGGTTGTAGAAACATCTCAAGGATAATCAATGGAAACAGGATGCACCTGAGCTCCATTTCGAGTCTCATAGCAAAGGATCTGAATACTTGTGTAAATAAGGTATTTCTGTTTAAATTTTTTATAAATTTGCTAAAATGTATAAAAACCAGTTTTCGCTTTGTCATTATGGGGTATTGTGTGTAGATTGAATGTATTCCATTTTAGAATAAGGCTGTAACGTAACCAAATGTGGAAAAAGGGAAGGGGTCTGAATACTTTCCGAATGCACCGTACGCTACTGCTACTCTGTTTATTATCTATCATGATTGTATAGTCACTTTTACCCCTACCTACATGTACATATTACCTCAATTACCTGAACTACCACATACCCCTGCATATTGAATCGGTGCCGGTACGTCTTGTATATAGCCTTGTTATTAGTATTGTGTTACTATTTCGTTTTATTTTTTTCTTATGTTCTTTTGAATTATTTTTCACTTTTTAAACTCTGCATCGTAGGGAAGGGCTTGTAGGTAAGCATTTTATGGTCAAGTCTACACTTGCTGTATTCGGTGCATGTGACAAATGAAATGAAATTTGGTTTGATATACAGAAGAGCGTGTCAAAGTAGACTTGTATCTCTCTTTAATTTAGATCTGACCATCATTCTGACATCACTTAGAACCATCAGTCTTGCTCTCAATACTTGCAATGCAGAGGGAACATTTTCAAAACCTTTGTCCTTGGGAGGTAATTGATTATACTTTATACAGTTTGAGATGCACACCCAACAATATTGATCTGTAGTACCCCAAACTAATCAACTGCTGAGCTGAGTATTTGACATTTTAGTGACAACTTGTTTCACTGCTTGTGATTGACAGAGGAGATGACCAGTGGGGCTGAGTTTTCACCACTACAGCTAAGATAGGGGTTGAAATATGGATACAGTTTCTCGGTGAAGTTGCATCCATAGTAGGAGTAGATATGAGACTTGGCTTTCACATCATAGAAGGAGACCTGACCTTTCTCATAATCCACAAACACCCCCACCTTCTGTGGCTTCTCTCTCAGGGAGAGGCGGACAGGGTAGTAATTGTTGGCTCCATACCCATTTTCGCCATTCAGCCACACAGTCCAGAGTCCATCAGAGCTCAGGTTTAAACTCTCCTTCCTGTCTATGGATTCACTGGCCACTCCTAGCCACCACCATGTCTTCCCCGTCACCTGCACCTCATAGTAGAATCTCCCAGAGGAGAAACCCTCCTTACCCAGGACAGAGAAACTATTTTTAAATCTCTTTGGATCATTAGTGAGATTCTCTTGACTCTTGTCTCCACATCTCACTTGTTTCCTATTTTTCTTACCAAGGATGAGGAATGGAAATGCTGTATCAGGGTCCAGAGTTACATCCAATGCATACTGCTGCATCCTCTTCAGCTTGATGTCAGGCAGCTTCTCCATCTCATTGTGAAGAGCATCTTCCAGTTGATACACAACTCTCCTTACATTTCCCAGACACAGCCGACTGTGGACACTTTTCTGAGACCACTTCCTGGTGGGAGGAAGCTTACAGAGGGGTGGGGAGCTCTGTAGGAGGTGGAGGTGGTCCTTGGTGTGTAAGAGCTGCTCCAACTCAGAGCATCTCCTCTGTAGCTCAGTGATTTCCTGCTCCAGCTCTTCAATGAGCCCTTCAGCCTGCCACTCTGCTGCTTTCAACTTCTCCTCAACCACCTCAATGAACTCAGCCTGGCTTCTCTCAATGCAGCGCACCAGAGCAGTGAAGACCTCCATGCTGTCTGCTATCTCTCGCTCTGCTGCTCTTTTTCTGAATTTTACTGAGTGTTTGATCTCCTGAACCTTCTGCAGTCGCTCCTCGATCATCTGCTGAACTTCTGCCTCAATCTTCCCCAGTTGAGCCTTCCTCTGTCCACACTCTTCCTCTAGCGGGACGGTGAGGTGAGTCTTGTGGTCTGTCTCAGTGCAGAACGTACACACCCACGTCTGGTCAGTCCTACAGAACAGTTCCAGGAGTCTGTCATGCTTCTTACACATCCTGTCTTGCAGGTTCTCCACAGGGTTGATCAGCTTGTGTCTCTTCAGGCCTGCAACTCTGTTGTGAGGCTGCAGGTGAGTTTCACAGAAAGCGGTCAGACATTCCAGACAAGACTTCAGGGCCTTGTGCTTTCTCCCAGTGCAGACATCACAGGCCACGTCTCCAGGCTCAGCAAGGGACTCATCTCTGTCTCTCATCCTCTTAAAATGATCTGCAACATCTCTGAGTGTTGTGTTGATTTTGAGCTCAGGTCTTCTGTAAAACATGTCCTTACACATTGGACACTGGCACAGGCCAGGCTTATTCCAGTATCCACTGATACAGGCCTTGCAGAAGTTGTGACCACAAGGAGTAGTGACTGGCTCGGTGAACACATCCAGACAGACAGAGCACTGTATCTGCTCTTCAGACAAGAGACTGCTAAGGGACGCCATGTCTGGAACACAAAAACAGAGGCACCATAAATTGACTTCCTGGAAGGACTCAGCAGTAGCTTTCCTGAAACATCACTACAGACAGAGGTCCAAAGCTGGCATCAAAGATGTGAAAACATCCCTTTTGCACCCACAAAATAGTGGGGGTGTTGACAGTTTTAATCAAACACTCAAAATGGGACTGATAGTCTAGCTATGTTTTGATTGACAGCCAAGCTACATACATAACCAGCTACAGTAAGTGCCCAACTTGTGTTTTTCCTAAACTTTACACTCGTATGCCTGTAAAATTGCAAATGAGCTGCATAGTTGTATTTAGGTCATACTGTATGAGCTGATACTAAACCACTGTGGTAGAAAATAGTTTAAACCTGTCCACTTCTCTTACCTGTGTGGGAGTTTTCCTGTTTTCTTGTTGAATGTTGGACACTGTGCTGCTGTGTTGTTGTTAGCCTTGTGAGGAGCAGCAGACTTTGTTTCCATGTACAATTCCCTGCTTTAGTTTACTTTCACTTCAGTAAAATTACATCACGAGGCCCCTCCCTTCACTGACTCCCTATTTCCTTCACTATCTTCTTTCCTCCCTCCTTTCCTCCCTCTCTGCTCAGAACTGGCACATATCCAGAAGTTAACATCACAGAATGTCCAGATAGAAACGCAGAAAAATACAAAATAAAGGATTATGCAGGAGGTGAAAGTAGAGAGAGAAAGAGAAACTGCAAATGTTAGAGAGAGTTAGACCATAGCAATGCAGATTATGTGGATGTTAGTCATCATATAGAAGGTAAAACAATTACCAGGCACTAGAGTTATAAAGGCCCAGGCGGAATCGATCTGGCATGTCCTATACACAATGCTGTATTAATTCACTGTTCCAAACATAAAGCCTTTGAGAGGGGGAATGCATATCAATACCATGAACCCCACACACAACCCCAGCAAAGCAGCAGCAACAGTAGCATGTTACTTCTCTCGAACACAACAGACACATGACTTTTATATGCACTCCAAACTGCCCATCCACTCACTCATTCACCCATGCAGGTCATTAGGACTGAATCTGTTGTGTGGAGACAGGCTGACGCTCTGTTGACCTACACGGAATCTGAATGAGCCTAGAACACCACACAAGATATAGAAAGACTATCCATATTTAGAAACAACTGCAGATGACAGAACCCAGGTCTTCATGGTCAGTCTCGTCAGGACACACAGACAGGAACCAGTTTCTCTCTCTGATTTTCCTAATCCAGGTGTAGGCTATTTATGTGATTATTCAGAGCAAGCTTGGCTTGTTGTCTGAAACAGGTCTGTATTGGATGACTGTCTAATGACTATTGTAATGACTAGGAAATGTGGCTAGGATGGAGCTTGGTGTGTTTAACTTCATCAGAGCTGTGGGTTTGATTCCTGTATGCATCAACCGTCAGTTCATTTAGATAAAAGCAGCTTGTAAAGGACAACAGATGAATCGACTGAAGAAAGTGTCTGCTCACTGTTTTGCTCCTCCCACAGGTGATTTTTATTTGTCTCTTTCTGGCTGGTTATTTTTGGTAGACCCCTGGCACACTGTCTGGCTCTACTTAATAACTTCTTAGGGCTGCAATCCCGTTAACGGGATGATATGACAACAGCCAGTGAAAGTGCAGGGCGCCAAATTCAAAACAACAGAAATCTCATATTTAATATTCCTCAAACATACATGTATCTTATACCATTTTAAAGGTCATCTTGTTGTTAATCCCACCACAGTGTCCGATTTCAAATAGGCTTTACAGCGAAAGCACCACAAATGTTAGGTGACCACCAACTAACAGAAAAACCCAGCCATTTTTCCAGCCAAAGAGAGGAGTCACAAAAAGCACTGTGCTGCCATCCTGTTAGAAGGTAACAGATTATTTTATTACAATGGTTAAATTGGATTTTCATTGTGTTCAATGGTGTTATTTGCCCCCTAGTGGAGCTTTCTGGTACTTAGAAAGACTACGCAAACAGGAAGTAGAGAATTTGTTCTGCACGCATAGAAGCAGCTACAAACAACGCTACGGTGCAGGTCTTCAATGTAGTTATTTCTTGTCACGGTCACGCTTCAGCCTTGGAAAATATTAGTTTTTTCACTATTCTGCCCTTGAGTTGCGTTCCCATGCAAAACTAGACAGATAGCTAACAACTAAGTCTTCAATAAAACTCCCAAGGCGTGGCTTTTCTTGAATGAATATATTGAAAACGTTTATGTTGTGAAACTGCAAAATACAGAAAAGAATATACTTTCGTATTCAATTCACACTGACATACTGTAGCTGTACATTAAACATTTGAAGTTGCATAAATACAAAGCACGCGCTAAGGTACCATGCATCTGGCATGATGCCAAACCATATAGCTAATTGTTACTCATATGGTAATTGGCTCCTTTCATTACTCTAATAATGTACAACCATCAGTAACAAAACTACAGTATTGTATATTTTACAATTCGTTTGCATGACGCACGAGCAAAGTAATACAGCTAACGACATACATTAAAGGCATTGCAATTTGTGAGTAAATGCAACCAACCAACATTGACATGTAAGCAACTCTATCAATAACAAGATTATAATCATTAGCTAAATGCTTGAATCGAACTTACAAACAAATATTTTCCAAGGCTGAAGCGTGACCGTGACAAGAAATAACTACATTGAAGACCTGCACCGTAGCGTTGTTTGTAGCTGCTTCTATGCGTGCAGAACAAATTCTCTACTTCCTGTTTGCGTAGTCTTTCTAAGTACCAGAAAGCTCCACTAGGGGGCAAATAACACCATTGAACACAATGAAAATCCAATTTAACCATTGTAATAAAATAATCTGTTACCTTCTAACAGGATGGCAGCACAAGCACAAATAGAGATAAAATGAATCACTAACCTTTGATGATCTTCATCAGATGACCCTCATAGGACTTCATGTTACCCAATACATGTATGTTTTGTTTGATAAAGTTCATATTTATATAAAAAAATCTGAGTTTACATTGGCGTGTTACGTTCACTAATTCCAAAAACATCCAGTGATTTTGCATAGCCACATCAATTCAACAGAAATACTCATCATAAATGTTGATGAAAATACAAGTTATACACATGGAATTATAGATATACCTCTCCTTAATGCAACCGCTGTGTCAGATTTCAAAAAAACTTTACGGAAAAATTAAACCATGCAATAATCTGAGACGGCGCTCAGAAAATAAATAAAATTATCCGCCATGTTGGAGTCAGCAGAAATCAGAAATCACATTATAAATATTCCCTTACCTTTGATGATCTTCATCAGAATGCACTCCCAGGAATCCTAGTTCCACAATAAATACTTGATTTGTTCAAGTATTGTTACTTGATAATGTCCATTATTTATGTCCAAGTAGCTACTTTGTTAGTGCATTTAGTATACAAATCCAGACGCTCGTGCAGGTCCATCCGAACGTCGGACGAAAACTTCAAAAAGTTATATTACAGGTCGAAGAAACTTGTCAAACTAAGTATGGAATCAATCTTTAAGGTGTTGTTTTCATAAATCTTCAATAAAGTTCCAACCGGAGAAATACTTTGTGTGTAGAGAAGCCAAGGAACGCAGGTCGCTATCATGTGAATTGCGCGTGACCAGGACCTGGCTCTCTGCCAGACACCTGGCTCATTCAGCTCCCATTGAGCCCCACAACACAGTAGAAGCCTAATTCAAGTTTCTAAAGACGGTTGAGTGGAAGCCCTAGGAAGTGCAACTTCATCCATATCCCACTGTGAATTCAATAGGGGCTGGGTTGAAAATCGACCAACCTCAGATTTCTCACTTCCTGTTTGGATTTCTTCTCAGGTTTTTGCCTGCCATATGAGTTCTGTTATACTCACAGACATCATTCAAACAGTTTTAGAAACTTCAGAGTGTTTTCTATCCAATACTAATAATAATATGCATATATTAGCAACTGGGTCTGAGGAGCAGGCCGTTTACTCTGGGCACCTTTCATCCAAGCTACTCAATACTGCCCCTACAGCCATAAGAAGTTTTTTTAAACAGAGAACTGTTGGATATCTTCTGATATACACTACTAGTCAAAAGTTTGGACACACCTCCTCATTCCAGGGTTTTTCTTTATTTTACTATTTTTATTTTTACATCAAAACTATGAAATAGCAATCATGGAATCATGTAGTAACCAAAAAAATAGATTTTTCAAAGTAACCATCCTTTGCCTTGATGACAGCTTTGCACACTCATGGCATTCTCTCAACCAGCTTCATGAGGTAGTCACCTGGAATGCATTTCAATTAACAGGTGTGCCTTGTTAAAAGTTAATTTGTAGAATTTCTTTCCATCTTAATGCGTTTGAGCCAATCAGTTGTTTTGTTACAAGGTAGGGGGTGTACAGAAGATAGCCCTATTTGGTAAAGGACCAAGTCCATATTATGCCAAGAACAGCTAAAATACGCATAGAGAAACCACAGTCCATCATTACTTTTAGACATGAAGGTCAGTCAATACAAAACATTTCAAGGACTTTGAAAGTTTCTTCAAGTGTAGTCGCAAAAACCATCGAGCGTGATGATGAAACTGGATTTTGTTGAAGACCGACACAGGATAGGTTAATTACAGTTAACGGCACATCAGAAATTTCTGCCCAAATAAATGCTTCACAGAGTTCAGTAACAGACACATCTCAACTTCAACTGTTCAGAGGAGACTGCGTGAATCAGGCCTTCATGGTCGATTTGCTGCAAAGAAACCATTACTAAAGGACACCAATAAGAATAAGAGACAAGCTTGGGCCAAGAAACACAAGCAAAGGACATTAGACCGGTGGAAATATGTTCTTTGGTCTGAGGAGTCCATATTATAGATTTTTGGTTCCTACCGCCGTGTCTTTGTGAGACTCAGAGTAGGTGAACGGATGATCTCTGCGTGTGTGTTTCCCACCGTGCTTTGCTGGTGACACTGTCAGTGATTTATTTTGGAATTCAAGGCACACTTAACCAGCATGACTACCACAGCTTTCTGCAGCGATACGCCATCCCATCTGGTTTGCGCTTAGTGGGACGATCATCTGTTTTTCAACAGGACAATGACCCAACACACCTCCAGGCTGTGTAAGGGCTATTTGACCAAGAAGGAGAGTGATCGAGTGTTGCATCAGATGACCTGGCCTCCTTCAAAACTGTTGGAAAAGCATTCCAGGTGAAGCTGGTTGAGAGAATGCCATAAGTGTTCAAAGCTGTCACCAAGGCAAAGGGTGGCTTCTTTGAAGAATCTAAAATATATTTTGATTTGTTTAACACTTTTTTGTTTACTACATGATTCCATATGTGTTATTTCATAGTGTTGATGTCTTCACTATTATTCTACAATGTAGAAAATAGTATAAATAAAGAAAAACCCTTGAATGAGTGTGTCCAAACTTTTGACTGGTACTGTATAGACTGTGCTTGAAATAGACATTTCCTTAAAGGTAATTATTTTGATAATGGATGGTGATGTTTATATCTGTGTGTCTGCTGAGGCAGTGTATTCTGTAGTCTATATAATCTCTGTGTGTCTGCTGAGGCAGTGTATTCTGTAGTCTATATAATCTCTGTGTGTCTGCTGATGCAGTGTGTTCTGTAGTCTATATAATCTCTGTGTGTCTGCTGAGGCAGTGTGTTCTGTAGTCTATATAATCTCTGTGTGTCTGCTGAGGCAGTGTATTCTGTAGTCTATATAATCTCTGTGTGTCTGCTGATGCAGTGTGTTCTGTAGTCTATATAATCTCTGTGTGTCTGCTGAGGCAGTGTATTCTGTAGTCTATATAATCTCTGTGTGTCTGCTGAGGCAGTGTGTTCTGTAGTCTATATAATCTCTGTGTGTCTGCTGAGGCAGTGTATTCTGTAGTCTATATAATCTCTGTGTGTCTGCTGAGGCAGTGTGTTCTGTAGTCTATATAATCTCTGTGTGTCTGCTGAGGCAGTGTGTTCTGTAGTCTATATAATCTCTGTGTGTCTGCTGAGGCAGTGTGTTCTGTAGTCTATATAATCTCTGTGTGTCTGCTGAGGCAGTGTGTTCTGTAGTCTATATAATCTCTGTGTGTCTGCTGATGCAGTGTGTTCTGTAGTCTATATAATCTCTGTGTGTCTGCTGATGCAGTGTGTTCTGTAGTCTATATAATCTCTGTGTGTCTGCTGAGGCAGTGTGTTCTGTAGTCTATATAATCTCTGTGTGTCTGCTGAGGCAGTGTGTTCTGTAGTCTATATAATCTCTGTGTGTCTGCTGAGGCAGTGTGTTCTGTAGTCTATATAATCTCCGTGTGTCTGCTGAGGCAGTGTGTTCTGTAGTCTATATAATCTCCGTGTGTCTGCTGAGGCAGTGTGTTCTGTAGTCTATATAATCTATGTGTGTCTGCTGAGGCAGTGTGTTCTGTAGTCTATATAATCTCTGTGTGTCTGCTGAGGCAGTGTGTTCTGTAGTCTATATAATCTCTGTGTGTCCTCTAATACTGATACATCTGTTTTATATATCACTCTGGTCTCTCTCAGCGTGTGTGTGTGTGTGTGTGTGTGTGTGTGTGTGTGTGTGTGTGTGTGTGTGTGTGTGTGTGTGTGTGTGTGTGTGTGTGTGTGTGTGTGTGTGTGTGTGTGTGTGTGTGTGTGTGTGTGTGTGTGTGTGTGTGCGTGTGTGTGTAGATGAGGTCACAATCTGCTTTTTTGCCTTTTTTCTCATATCCTCCTGTGGATGTGTCTATGGCTAGTACACTATGGATTCCTGATCCATATCTACAATAATCCAGACACCAGGCTTTCCCTTGGCTCTGTGTGTGAATGGGGGTGGGACTGTGCTGCACAGTGAGAGCACGACAGACACTGCAGAGAGAGAAAACAAGTACATCTGGGAAACAAGGCTAGGAGAACCACTCGCCTGCAGCAGTGATCTCGGTCAGAGAGAAAAAACTAAACAAAAGAAACCGGGTCTACAAAGATACACTGACTAGAAGTCTGACAGGTAATGTTACCTTCATCTACAAGAAAAATAGGTGTGTGTGTGTGTGTGTGTGTGTGTGTGTGTGTGTGTGTGTGTGTGTGTGTGTGTGTGTGTGTGTGTGTGTGCGCGCGCATACGTGTGAACATACGTGCTTGAGAGAGAGAGAGACATTTTCTAATTTGATTTAATTAATTTAATTTCAATTGGGTTTGATTGAAATGTGTTTTTGAATCTTATTTTATTTGTCTGGTAATTCCCTCGTTGGTATTGTTTGCCATTTATTTTCGTCATGGTACAGTATAGTGTATGGCTGGGTTAGGATCTTCTGTGGTGGGAGTTTTGTATGCCTTATACTGGCAGTGTGTGCCCATGTGTGTATTTATAAGGAAGTTGAAGTGAGACTAGCATGTAGGCTTTCTACATTGAAGAAGACGTTGTGTGTGTTGTATATGGGTGACGTGTGTGTGTGTGTGTGTGTGTGTGTGTGTGTGTGTGTGTGTGTGTGTGTGTGTGTGTGTGTGTTGTTTGCGCGTGCGTGCGTGCGTGCATGTGTGTCCTTGCATATTCCCAGGGGTGTGTAAATTGTGTGTGTGTGTAGGCAGGTAGACTGCAGTAGGAGGGCATTACAAGGACAGGTGCAGTTACCACCTCCTAGACAGTACATTCATCCATCCTCTCTTTAGCCTTCTCTCTTTTCCCTTTCTTTCTGTTTCTCTCTCTCTCTCCCTGATCAGTGTGCTTTAGTAGCATCTCTCTGTTCTCTTTGAGGCGATGGTATGTCTGTTACACTCTATTGTGTGAGAGCGTGACTGGCTGTGTGCGTGCGTGTGTGTGTGTTACTCATCAAGGGTTAGTATAGAAAGGAACTGTGTTCGATTACTCATGCTAACTGCACTAACCATATCATTTGTGAGGTGAATTGAGTATATAGCATGCTTATTGGTCATAGTATGGATATAGTTAGTCAAAAGTTCCCGGATGTCGTACTAAATTCACCAAAATATGAAGTATTTTTGTACATTAGGGCCCACAATGCAATTCCTCAGGAAATGGGCGTGGCTTCACATCGTTTCGAAATTTGAAGAAAATGGCGGAAAATATGCAGTCAGTACAACGAGAGCGGATACAAATTCATTGCTTTAACTGATTATGACGAATGTTAAGAAAATGTTGAGCAATGTAATAAAGTAATGACTTTTCAAATATGTTACCATACATGTTATATTGGCTGACAATTTGTTAGCTACACTTTCCTTACGATCCACATAGCATATCATTACATCCAGTATGTACCGGTATGTTGTTAGCTAGCTACCTAACGTTAGTTGGCTACTTATACATCAAACTTGCCAGTATATAAACTATATGATATCTAACTACAGTAACTACCCAGCATTTATTGACTTGATTATGCCCGTCATTCTTAGCTTAGCTAATGGTATAGTCGTTGGGCGTTCTCAATGGACATTCGGGTGCTTTCTAAATTCGCTCCGGTTATCTACTCCGATTTCAGAGCACTCTGGTCTGTGTACCAGAGCGCAGAATAATGAATTTATGAGCGCTCAACACTCTTTGAATATGGCCGGTGTCAGTAAACATGGGCAAAAAAGCGTAATTAAATTGTTGCCAGCAGCACAGTTGCAGTCACCAATGCTCTGGATAACATGAAAACTGCCTAACCAGCTCTGCTAGGGCGAGTCAAATCGCCAGAGGGAGGTGTTCTCTCATTTGTGTCTGGAAGAAGCTAGCTAGCAAGCTAGCTAATGTTAGCATGGGCGCTCAAATCAACCCTACTCCCTGGCCCGAGCGTCCAGTGTGTGCTACGAGAGCGAAACACTCTTGATTTACAAACGGACAATCTGACAATGCTCTGAATGTATGAGCGTACTCTGGCACTCCAGATTGAATTTAAGAACACACCCGAAGTCGTAAAATGTCTAACTAGTCATTTGTCATGCTAACTAGCTAGCAAGAGGTTACATAACAACAGCATCAAGTTCCGGTAGGCAGGCTGAGAGCTAGTACACTCAACTGAAAACATACTGTTTGTTTTCAGTATACTAAAATGAACTAATAGAACATATTATGTAGTATATACTCATTAAGTATGTAGTATACAGTAGGTTAGTATGGGTATACGAACACAGCTAGGATCATTTTGTTTCTCATTATTACCAATCCTCCTTTTAGTCTCTCTCTCTCTCCATCCCTCTCATGCCCTTCTTTCTCTTTTTCTCTCGCTCTCTCTTACTCTCTCGTTCTGCCTTAAGCTTCCATTTGTTGCCATGGTAACCCTGTTTGATCCTTTCACCCTTTCTCTCCTCTGGTCGTCCCTCCATTTAAGTGCTTCTCTCATCACCCCTTTTCCCCTCTCACTGTCCCCTCTCCCCCTTTCTATCAACCACTCACATCCCTTTCTCTCAACCTTTGTCCTCCCTCTACCTGTCCTTCTCCTCATCCTCAACCAATCGCTCCCTCCCTCTTACCCCCCTTTCCCCCATCATCCCGCTTTTCTCACCCAATAACAGCTCCGGTCAGCTCTTGTATTCGCAGTTCCTCCCAATACATTTTTATCAATTCTCATTGGACCAAAGGGACCAACCAACTGGTGTGTATCACAGGAGGTTGGTGGCACCTTAATTGGGGAGAACAAGCTCGTGGTAGTGGCTGGAGCGGAATAACTGGAATGGTATCCATGTGTTTGATGCCATTCCATTGGCTCCGTTCCAGACAGTATTATGAGCCGTCCTCCCCTCAGCAGCCTCCACTGGTGTGTATGACATAGATCTGATGCATTGTGCTGGTGTCATTACTGAAATAGAACAGTCATCTACATTCAGCCGTAACAGGAGTTACAGGTCGTGGGGAACTGGAGAGCTAAGCCTAGAAGGGCTGTTAGGAACAGGCTGGTCCACAGGCACAATCATGTTTGTGTCACATTGGAAGAGTATGATTAGCATGGTTCAATCTTTTTGGGCCTCAGCCAACTCCTGTCTGTCTGTCTGTCTGTCTGTCTGTCTGTCTGTCTGTCTGTCTGTCTGTCTGTCTGTCCATCTGTCCGTCCGTCTGTCTGTCTGTCTGTCTGTCTGTCTGTCTGTCTGTCTGGCTGTCCATCTGACCGTCTGTCTGGCTGTCCGTCTGACCGTCTGTCAGGCTGTCTGTCTGATCGTCTGGCTGTCCGTCTGTCTGTCTGGCTGTCCGTCTGTCTGACCGCCTGTCTGTCTGTCTGACCGTCAGTCTGTCTGTCTGTCTGTCTGTCTGTCTGTCTGTCTGTCTGTCTCTGATCGTCTGTCCGTCAGTCAGTATTTCTGTCTGTCTGTCTTGTTGATTATGCCAAGACAAGCCTGTATGGCAAAGCTTAATACCTGGGACCAGCCTATTAGTGGACCAGCCTGAGCCTTTAAGTGTTATATCAGTATCTTATTAGTATTCAAGTCCACTCTCTGAGAGATGTGCATATGCTCAGTAATATTGCTGAGAGAGAGAGAAGAGAGAGGCAGAAGAGAGAGGGAGAACACATGTTTAGTAATACAAGCAGATCATGAAAAGAGGCGAATCATACTCATATTCATTGTATATTCATGAGAATGTTATCAGTGCTTATTCTGAGGCAGTGAAGCAACACAGGCACAAGCGAAAACACACACACACATCCTGGACAGCCAGTATCTCCATAAGCTTCCTCTCAAGCAGCACATTATCTCTCCTAAACAAGGTGTGTGTGTGTGTGTGTGTGTGTGTGTGTGTGTGTGTGTGTGTGTGTGTGTGTGTGTGTGTGTGTGTGTGTGTGTGTGTGTGTGTGTGTGTGTGTGTGTAGCTCCTTTGACAGGGCCATCAGCAGTGACCTGATATCAAAGCGTTTCTCCAGCCATGCACTGCATTGTGGGATTGGAACGGATGACCAAAGGCTCATTAATCTGTCAGCTCTGGACAGTGCCTTAGATCTGAACACACACACACACTCTGATACATAGCCTGAATCTGTATATCTCGTGTCTGTAGGAGGTCCAGTTACACACACACACACTAAACACACACAACACATTCTGATACCTAGCCTGAATCTGTCAAACATGATCGCCGCAGAGAGAAATCTGGTATCTTGTGTCTGTAGGAGATCCAGTTACACACACACACAAGCACAGACACACACACACAAGCACAGACACACACACACACACTCAATATTCTGTGTGTTTGAGGTTGTTAGTCTGTTTTTCTGCTGCATCCCCCCCCCCGTGTTAACGTTGCGTTTGAACCTCCTCCATTCTTTGAAGCCTGAGGAGGAGGAGTGGAACGAGAGACACAGAGAGAGAAAGAGTAATGACAATACATTTGATCTTTTGAATACTTTTCAAAACACTCAAAGCTCTCCACCAGCGGATACACAACAAAAATAATAGAAATATAAAGCGACAGAAAGAAAGGAAGAAACGGGAGAGACAGAGAAGAGAGAGACAGAGAAGAGAGAGACAGAGAAGAGAGAGACAGAGAAGAGAGAGAGAGAGAGAAGAGAGAGACAGAGAAGAGAGAGACAGAGAAGAGAGAGACAGAGAAGAGAGAGACAGAGAAGAGAGAGAGACAGAGAAGAGAGAGACAGAGAAGAGAGAGACAGAGACGAGAGAGAGACAGAGAAGAGAGAGAGAGAGAAGAGAGAGACAGAGAAGAGAGAGACAGAGAAGAGAGAGACAGAGAAGAGAGAGAGACAGAGAAGAGAGAGAGACAGAGAAGAGAGAGAGACAGAGAAGAGAGAGAGAGAGAAGAGAGAGACAGAGAAGAGAGAGAGACAGAGAAGAGAGAGACAGAGAAGAGAGAGACAGAGAAGAGAGAGAGAGAGAGAGAGAGAGACAGAGAAGAGAGAGACAGAGAAGAGAGAGACAGAGAAGAGAGAGAGACAGAGAAGAGAGAGACAGAGAAGAGAGAGACAGAGAAGAGAGAGACAGAGAAGAGCGAGACAGAGAAGAGAGAGACAGAGAAGAGAGAGACAGAGAAGGGAGAGACAGAGAAGAGAGAGACAGAGAAGAGAGAGACAGAGAAGAGAGAGACAGAGAAGAGGGAGAGACAGAGAAGAGAGAGACAGAGAAGAGAGAGACAGAGAAGAGAGAGACAGAGAAGAGAGACAGAGAAGAGAGAGACAGAGAAGAGAGAGACAGAGAAGAGAGAGACAGAGAAGAGAGAGAGAGAAGAGAGAGAGACAGAGAAGAGAGAGACAGAGACAGAGAAGAGAAGAGAGAGACAGAGAAGAGAGAGACAGAGAAGAGAGAGACAGAGAAGAGAGAGACAGAGAAGAGAGAGACAGAGAAGAGAGAGACAGAGAAGAGAGACAGAGAAGAGAGAGAAGAGAAGAGAGAGACAGAGAAGAGAGAGAGACAGAGAAGAGAGAGACAGAGAAGAGAGAGACAGAGAAGAGAGAGACAGAGAAGAGAGAGACAGAGAAGAGAGAGAGAGAAGAGAGAGACAGAGAAGAGAGAGACAGAGAGAGAGAGAGACAGAGAAGAGAGAGACAGAGAAGAGAGAGACAGAGAAGAGAGAGACAGAGAAGAGAGAGACAGAGAAGAGAGAGACAGAGAAGAGAGAGACAGAGAAGAGAGAGACAGAGAAGAGAGAGACAGAGAAGAGAGAGACAGAGAAGAGAGAGACAGAGAAGAGAGAGACAGAGAAGAGAGAGACAGAGAAGAGAGAGACAGAGACGAGAGAGAGACAGAGAAGAGAGAGAGAGAAGAGAGAGACAGAGAAGAGAGAGACAGAGAAGAGAGAGACAGAGAAGAGAGAGAGACAGAGAAGAGAGAGACAGAGAAGAGAGAGACAGAGAAGAGAGAGACAGAGAAGAGAGAGAGACAGAGAAGAGAGAGACAGAGAAGAGAGAGAGAGAAGAGAGAGAGAAGAGAGAGACAGAGAAGAGAGAGACAGAGAAGAGAGAGACAGAGAAGAGAGAGAGACAGAGAAGAGAGAGACAGAGAGACAGAGAGAGAGAGACAGAGAAGAGAGAGACAGAGAAGAGAGAGACAGAGAAGAGAGAGACAGAGACAGAGAAGAGAGAGAGAGAGAGAGAGAGAGACAGAGAAGAGAGAGACAGAGAAGAGAGAGACAGAGAAGAGAGAGAGAGAAGAGAGAGAGAGACAGAGAAGAGAGAGACAGAGACGGGAGAGAGACAGAGACGAGAGAGAGACAGAGACGAGAGAGAGACAGAGACGGGAGAGAGACAGAGAAGAGAGAGACAGAGACGGGAGAGAGACAGAGACGAGAGAGAGACAGAGACGGGAGAGAGACAGAGAAGAGAGAGACAGAGACGGGAGAGAGACAGAGACGAGAGAGAGACAGAGACGGGAGAGAGACAGAGAAGAGAGAGAGACAGAGACGAGAGAGAGACAGAGACGGGAGAGAGACAGAGAAGAGAGAGACAGAGAAGAGAGAGATAGAGACGGGAGAGAGACAGAGAAGAGAGAGACAGAGACGGGAGAGAGACAGAGACGAGAGAGAGACAGAGACGGGAGAGAGACAGAGAAGAGAGAGACAGAGACGGGAGAGAGACAGAGAAGAGAGAGACAGAGACGGGAGAAAGACAGAGAAGGGAGAGAGACAGAGACGGGAGAGAGACAGAGAAGGGAGAGAGACAGAGACGGGAGAGAGACAGAGAAGAGAGAGACAGAGAAGAGAAGTGAGAGAGACAGAGGAGAGAGAGACAGAGACGGGAGAGAGACAGAGACGGGAGAGAGACAGAGAAGAGAAGGGAGAGACAGAGACGGGAGAGAGACAGAGACGGGAGAGAGACAGAGAAGAGAAGGGAGAGACAGAGAAGAGAGAGACAGAGAAGAGAAGGGAGAGACAGAGAAGAGAGAGACAGAGAAGAGAAGGGAGAGACAGAGAAGAGAGAGACAGAGAAGAGAGAGACAGAGACGGGAGAGAGACAGAGACGGGAGAGAGACAGAGACGGGAGAGAGACAGAGACAAGAGAGAGACAGAGACGGGAGAGAGACAGAGAAGAGAAGGGAGAGACAGAGAAGAGAGAGACAGAGACGGGAGAGAGACAGAGACGAGAGAGAGACAGAGACGGGAGAGAGACAGAGAAGAGAGAGACAGAGACGGGAGAGAGACAGAGAAGAGAGAGACAGAGACGGGAGAGAGACAGAGAAGAGAGAGAGACAGAGACGAGAGAGAGACAGAGACGGGAGAGAGACAGAGAAGAGAGAGACAGAGACGGGAGAGAGACAGAGACGAGAGAGAGACAGAGACGGGAGAGAGACAGAGAAGAGAGAGACAGAGACGGGAGAGAGACAGAGACGAGAGAGAGACAGAGACGGGAGAGAGACAGAGAAGAGAGAGAGACAGGGACGAGAGAGAGACAGAGACGGGAGAGAGACAGAGAAGAGAGAGACAGAGAAGAGAGAGATAGAGACGGGAGAGAGACAGTGACGAGAGAGAGACAGAGACGGGAGAGAGACAGAGAAGAGAGAGACAGAGACGGGAGAGAGACAGAGAAGAGAGAGACAGAGAAGAGAGAGACAGAGACGGGAGAGAGACAGAGAAGGGAGAGAGACAGAGACCGGAGAGAGACAGAGAAGGGAGAGAGACAGAGACGGGAGAGAGACAGAGAAGAGAGAGACAGAGAAGAGAAGTGAGAGAGACAGAGAAGAGAGAGACAGAGACGGGAGAGAGACAGAGACGAGAGAGAGACAGAGACGGGAGAGAGACAGAGAAGAGAAGGGAGAGACAGAGAGGAGAGAGACAGAGACGGGAGAGAGACAGAGAAGAGAAGGGAGAGACAGAGAAGAGAGAGACAGAGAAGAGAAGGGAGAGACAGAGAAGAGAAGGGAGAGACAGAGAAGAGAGAGACAGAGAAGAGAGAGACAGAGACGGGAGAGAGACAGAGACGGGAGAGAGACAGAGACGGGAGAGAGACAGAGACGAGAGAGAGACAGAGACGGGAGAGAGACAGAGAAGAGAAGGGAGAGACAGAGAAGAGAGAGACAGAGACGGGGGAGAGACAGAGAAGAGAGAGACAGAGAAGAGAGAGACAGAGACGGGAGAGAGACAGAGACGGGAGAGAGACAGAGACGGGAGAGAGACAGAGACGAGAGAGAGACAGAGACGGGAGAGAGACAGAGAAGAGAAGGGAGAGACAGAGAAGAGAGAGACAGAGACGGGAGAGAGACAGAGACGAGAGAGAGACAGAGACGGGAGAGAGACAGAGACGGGAGAGAGACAGAGAAGAGAGAGACAGAGACGGGAGAGAGACAGAGATGGGAGAGAGACAGAGAAGGGAGAGAGACAGAGAAGGGAGAGAGACAGAGACGGGAGAGAGAGAGAGAGAAGGAGAGAGACAGAGACGGGAGAGAGACAGAGAAGAGAGAGACAGAGAAGAGAAGTGAGAGAGACAGAGAAGAGAGAGACAGAGACGGGAGAGAGACAGAGACGAGAGAGAGACAGAGACGGGAGAGAGACAGAGAAGAGAAGGGAGAGACAGAGAGGAGAGAGACAGAGAAGAGAGAGACAGAGAAGAGAGAGACAGAGAAGAGAGAGACAGAGAAGAGAAGGGAGAGACAGAGAAGAGAGAGACAGAGAAGAGAAGGGAGAGACAGAGAAGAGAAGGGAGAGACAGAGAAGAGAGAGACAGAGACGGGAGAGAGACAGAGACGGGAGAGAGACAGAGACGGGAGAGAGACAGAGACGAGAGAGAGACAGAGACGGGAGAGAGACAGAGAGGAGAAGGGAGAGACAGAGAAGAGAGAGACAGAGACGGGAGAGAGAGAGACAGACAGAGACGAGAGAGAGACAGAGACGGGAGAGAGACAGAGAAGAGAGAGACAGAGACGGGAGAGAGACAGAGAAGAGAGAGACAGAGACGGGAGAGAGAGAGACAGAGAAGGGAGAGAGACAGAGACGGGAGAGAGACAGAGATGGGAGAGAGACAGAGACGGGAGAGAGACAGAGTAGAGAGAGACCGAGCAGAGAAGGGAGAGAGACAGAGACGAGAGAGAGACAGAGACGGGAGAGAGACAGAGAAGGGAGAGAGACAGAGACGAGAGAGAGACAGAGACGGGAGAGAGACAGAGACGGGAGAGAGACAGAGACGAGAGAGAGACAGAGACGGGAGAGAGACAGAGACGGAAGAGAGACAGAGAAGGGAGAGAGACAGAGACGAGAGACAGAGAGAGAGACAGAGACGGGAGAGAGACAGAGACGGGAGAGAGACAGAGACGGGAGAGAGACAGAGACGAGAGAGAGACAGAGACGGGAGAGAGACAGAGACGGGAGAGAGACAGAGAAGAGAGAGACAGAGAAGAGAAGGGAGAGAGACAGAGACAGAGAGAGAGAGAGACAGAGACGGGAGAGAGAGAGAGACGGGAGAGAGACAGAGACGGGAGAGACACAGAGACGGGAGAGAGACAGAGACGAGAGAGACAGAGACGAGAGAGAGACGGAGACGAGAGAGAGACAGAGAAGAGAGAGAGACAGAGACGGGAGAGAGACAGAGACGGGAGAGAGATAGAGACGGGAGAGAGACAGAGAAGAGAGAGACAGAGAAGGGAGAGAGACAGAG
The DNA here is from genome assembly GCF_045791955.1 of Oncorhynchus clarkii lewisi. Lineage (NCBI taxonomy): Eukaryota > Metazoa > Chordata > Actinopteri > Salmoniformes > Salmonidae > Oncorhynchus > Oncorhynchus clarkii. The sequence continues at coordinate 17,447,951 of NC_092157.1, read as the reverse complement.
ACGGGAGAGAGACAGAGAAGAGAGAGACAGAGAAGGGAGAGAGACCGAGACGGGAGAGAGACCGAGACGGGAGAGAGACAGAGACGGGAGAGAGACAGAGACGGGAGAGAGACAGAGACGGGAGAGAGACAGAGACGGGAGAGAGACAGAGAAGAGAGAGACAGAGACGAGAGAGAGACAGAGACGAGAGAGAGACAGAGACGAGAGAGAGACAGAGACGGGAGAGAGACAGAGACGGGAGAGAGACAGAGACGAGAGAGAGACAGAGACGGGAGAGAGACAGAGACGGGAGAGAGACAGAGAAGAGAGAGACAGAGAAGAGAAGGGAGAGAGACAGAGACAAGAGAGAGACAGAGACGGGAGAGAGACAGAGACGGGAGAGAGACAGAGACGGGAGAGAGACAGAGACGGAAGAGAGACAGAGACGAGAGAGACAGAGACGAGAGAGAGACAGAGACGAGAGAGAGACAGAGACGAGAGAGAGACAGAGAAGAGAGAGAGACAGAGACGGGAGAGAGACAGAGACGGGAGAGAGATAGAGACGGGAGAGAGATAGAGAAGGGAGAGAGACAGAGACGAGAGAGAGACAGAGACGGGAGAGAGACAGAGACGGGAGAGAGACAGAGACGAGAGAGAGACAGAGACGGGAGAGAGACAGAGACGGAAGAGAGACAGAGAAGGGAGAGAGACAGAGACGAGAGAGAGACAGAGACGGGAGAGAGACAGAGACGGGAGAGAGACAGAGACGGGAGAGAGACAGAGACGGGAGAGAGACAGAGACGAGAGAGAGACAGAGACGGGAGAGAGACAGAGACGGGAGAGAGACAGAGAAGAGAGAGACAGAGAAGAGAAGGGAGAGAGACAGAGACAAGAGAGAGACAGAGACGGGAGAGAGACTGAGACGGGAGAGAGACAGAGACGGGAGAGAGACAGAGACGGGAGAGAGAGACAGAGACGGGAGAGAGACAGAGACGAGAGAGATAGAGACGAGAGAGAGACGGAGACGAGAGAGAGACAGAGACGAGAGAGAGACAGAGAAGAGAGAGAGACAGAAACGGGAGAGAGACAGAGACGGGAGAGGGATAGAGAGGGATAGAGACAGAGAAGAGAGAGACAGAGAAGGGAGAGAGACAGAGACGGGAGAGAGACAGAGAAGAGAGAGACAGAGATGGGAGAGAGACCGAGACGGGAGAGAGACCGAGACGGGAGAGAGACAGAGACGGGAGAGAGACAGAGACGGGAGAGAGACAGAGACGAGAGAGAGACAGAGACGGGAGAGAGACAGAGAAGAGAGAGAGACAGAGACGAGAGAGAGACAGAGACGAGAGAGAGACAGAGACGAGAGAGAGACAGAGACGGGAGAGAGACAGAGAAGGGAGAGAGACAGAGACGAGAGAGAGACAGAGACGGGAGAGAGACAGAGACGGGAGAGAGACAGAGAAGGGAGAGAGACAGAGACGAGAGAGAGACAGAAACGCGAGAGAGAAAGATACGGGAGAGAGACAGAGAAGGGAGAGAGACAGAGACGAGAGAGAGACAGAGACGGGAGAGAGACAGAGACGGGAGAGAGACAGAGAAGAGAGAGACAGAGAAGAGAAGGGAGAGAGACAGAGACAAGAGAGAGACAGAGACGGGAGAGAGACAGAGACGGGAGAGAGAGACAGAGACGGGAGAGAGACAGAGACGAGAGAGATAGAGACGAGAGAGAGACGGAGACGAGAGAGAGACAGAGACGAGAGAGAGACAGAGAAGAGAGAGAGACAGACACGGGAGAGAGACAGAGACGGGAGAGGGATAGAGACGGGATAGAGACAGAGAAGAGAGAGACAGAGAAGGGAGAGAGACAGAGACGGGAGAGAGACAGAGAAGAGAGAGACAGAGAAGGGAGAGAGACCGAGACGGGAGAGAGACCGAGACGGGAGAGAGACAGAGACGGGAGAGAGACAGAGACGGGAGAGAGACAGAGAGAGAGAGAGACAGAGACGGGAGAGAGACAGAGACGGGAGAGAGACAGAGAAGAGAGAGACAGAGAAGAGAAGGGAGAGAGACAGAGACAAGAGAGAGACAGAGACGGGAGAGAGACTGAGACGGGAGAGAGACAGAGACGGGAGAGAGACAGAGACGGGAGAGAGAGACAGAGACGGGAGAGAGACAGAGACGAGAGAGATAGAGACGAGAGAGAGACGGAGACGAGAGAGAGACAGAGACGAGAGAGAGACAGAGAAGAGAGAGAGACAGAAACGGGAGAGAGACAGAGACGGGAGAGGGATAGAGACGGGATAGAGACAGAGAAGAGAGAGACAGAGAAGGGAGAGAGACAGAGACGGGAGAGAGACAGAGAAGAGAGAGACAGAGATGGGAGAGAGACAGAGACGCGAGAGAGACAGAGACGGGAGAGAGACAGAGACGGGAGAGAGACAGAGACGGGAGAGAGACAGAGACGAGAGAGAGACAGAGACGGGAGAGAGACAGAGAAGAGAGAGACAGAGACGAGAGAGAGACAGAGACGAGAGAGAGACAGAGACGAGAGAGAGACAGAGACGGGAGAGAGACAGAGAAGGGAGAGAGACAGAGACGAGAGAGAGACAGAGACGGGAGAGAGACAGAGACGGGAGAGAGACAGAGAAGGGAGAGAGACAGAGACGAGAGAGAGACAGAAACGGGAGAGAGACAGAGACGGGAGAGAGACAGAGAAGGGAGAGAGACAGAGACGAGAGAGAGACAGAGACGGGAGAGAGACAGAGACGGGAGAGAGACAGAGAAGAGAGAGACAGAGAAGAGAAGGGAGAGAGACAGAGACAAGAGAGAGACAGAGACGGGAGAGAGACAGAGACGGGAGAGAGAGACAGAGACGGGAGAGAGACAGAGACGAGAGAGATAGAGACGAGAGAGAGACGGAGACGAGAGAGAGACAGAGACGAGAGAGAGACAGAGAAGAGAGAGAGACAGAAACGGGAGAGAGACAGAGACGGGAGAGGGATAGAGACGGGATAGAGACAGAGAAGAGAGAGACAGAGAAGGGAGAGAGACAGAGACGGGAGAGAGACAGAGAAGAGAGAGACAGAGAAGGGAGAGAGACCGAGACGGGAGAGAGACCGAGACGGGAGAGAGACAGAGACGGGAGAGAGACAGAGACGGGAGAGAGACAGAGACGAGAGAGAGACAGAGACGGGAGAGAGACAGAGAAGAGAGAGACAGAGACGAGAGAGAGACAGAGACGAGAGAGAGACAGAGACGAGAGAGAGACAGAGACAGGAGAGAGACAGAGAAGGGAGAGAGACAGAGACGAGAGAGAGACAGAGACGGGAGAGAGACAGAGACGGGAGAGAGACAGAGAAGAGAGAGACAGAGAAGAGAAGGGAGAGAGACAGAGACAAGAGAGAGACAGAGACGGGAGAGAGACAGAGACGGGAGAGAGACAGAGACGGGAGAGAGACAGAGACGAGAGAGACAGAGACGAGAGAGAGACAGAGACGAGAGAGAGACAGAGATGAGAGAGAGACAGAGAAGAGAGAGCGACAGAGACGGGAGAGAGACAGAGACGGGAGAGAGACAGAGACGGGAGAGAGACAGAGAAGAGAGAGACAGAGAAGAGAGAGACAGAGAAGAGAGAGACAGAGACGGGAGAGAGACAAAGACGGGAGAGAGACAGAGAAGGGAGAGAGACAGAGACGGGAGAGAGACAGAGAAGGGAGAGAGACAGAGACGAGAGAGAGACAGAGACGGGAGAGAGACAGAGACGGGAGAGAGACAGAGACGGGAGAGAGACAGAGACGGGAGAGAGACAGAGACGGGAGAGAGACAGAGACGAGAGAGAGACAGAGAAGAGAGAGAGAGACAGAGACGGGAGAGAGACAGAGACGGGAGAGAGATAGAGACGGGAGAGAGACAGAGAAGAGAGAGACAGACACGAGAGAGAGACAGAAACGGGAGAGAGACAGAGACGGGAGAGAGACAGAGAAGGGAGAGAGACAGAGACGAGAGAGAGACAGAGACGGGAGAGAGACAGAGACGGGAGAGAGACAGAGAAGAGAGAGACAGAGAAGAGAAGGGAGAGAGACAGAGACAAGAGAGAGACAGAGACGGGAGAGAGACAGAGACGGGAGAGAGACAGAGACGAGAGAGACAGAGACGAGAGAGAGACAGAGACGAGAGAGAGACAGAGACGAGAGAGAGACAGAGAAGAGAGAGAGACAGAGACGAGAGAGAGACAGAGAAGAGAGAGCGACAGAGACGGGAGAGAGACAGAGACGGGAGAGAGACAGAGACGGGAGAGAGACAGAGAAGAGAGAGACAGAGAAGAGAGAGACAGAGAAGAGAGAGACAGAGACGGGAGAGAGACAAAGACGGGAGAGAGACAGAGAAGGGAGAGAGACAGAGACGGGAGAGAGACAGAGAAGGGAGAGAGACAGAGACGAGAGAGAGACAGAGACGGGAGAGAGACAGAGACGGGAGAGAGACAGAGACGGGAGAGAGACAGAGACGGGAGAGAGACAGAGACGGGAGAGAGACAGAGACGAGAGAGAGACAGAGACGAGAGAGAGACAGAGAAGAGAGAGAGAGACAGAGACGGGAGAGAGACAGAGACGGGAGAGAGATAGAGACGGGAGAGAGACAGAGAAGAGAGAGACAGACACGAGAGAGAGACAGAAACGGGAGAGAGACAGAGACGGGAGAGAGACAGAGAAGGGAGAGAGACAGAGACGAGAGAGAGACAGAGACGGGAGAGAGACAGAGACGGGAGAGAGACAGAGAAGAGAGAGACAGAGAAGAGAAGGGAGAGAGACAGAGACAAGAGAGAGACAGAGACGGGAGAGAGACAGAGACGGGAGAGAGACAGAGACGAGAGAGACAGAGACGAGAGAGAGACAGAGACGAGAGAGAGACAGAGACGAGAGAGAGACAGAGAAGAGAGAGAGAGACAGAGACGGGAGAGAGACAGAGACGGGAGAGAGATAGAGACGGGAGAGAGACAGAGAAGAGAGAGACAGAGACGGGAGAGAGACAGAGACGGGAGAGAGACAGAGAAGGGAGAGAGACAGAGAAGAGAGAGAGACAGAGACGGGAGAGAGACAGAGAAGAGAGAGACAGAGAAGAGAGAGACAGAGAAGGGAGAGAGACAGAGACAAGAGAGAGACAGAGACGGGAGAGAGACAGAGACGGGAGAGAGACAGAGAAAAGAGAGACAGAGACGAGAGAGAGACAGAAACGGGAGAGAGACAGAGACGGGAGAGAGACAGAGACGAGAGAGACAGAGACGAGAGAGAGACAGAGACGAGAGAGAGACAGAGACGAGAGAGAGACAGAGAAGAGAGAGCGACAGAGACGGGAGAGAGACAGAGACGGGAGAGAGACAGAGACGGGAGAGAGACAGAGAAGAGAGAGACAGAGAAGAGAGAGACAGAGAAGAGAGAGACAGAGACGGGAGAGAGACAGAGACGGGAGAGAGACAGAGAAGGGAGAGAGACAGAGACGGGAGAGAGACAGAGAAGGGAGAGAGACAGAGACGAGAGAGAGACAGAGACGGGAGAGAGACAGAGACGGGAGAGAGACAGAGACGGGAGAGAGACAGAGACGGGAGAGAGACAGAGACGAGAGAGACAGAGACGAGAGAGAGACAGAGACGAGAGAGAGACAGAGAAGAGATAGAGAGACAGAGACGGGAGAGAGACAGAGACGGGAGAGAGACAGAGACGGGAGAGAGATAGAGACGGGAGAGAGACCGAGACGGGAGAGAGACAGAGAAGGGAGAGAGACAGAGACGGGAGAGACAGAGACGAGAGAGAGACAGAGACGAGAGAGAGACAGAGAAGAGAGAGAGAGACAGAGACGGGAGAGAGACAGAGACGGGAGAGAGATAGAGTCGGGAGAGAGACAGAGAAGAGAGAGACAGAGACGGGAGAGAGACAGAGACGGGAGAGAGACAGAGAAGGGAGAGAGACAGAGAAGAGAGAGAGACAGAGACGGGAGAGAGACAGAGAAGAGAGAGACAGAGAAGAGAGAGACAGAGAAGGGAGAGAGACAGAGACAAGAGAGAGACAGAGACGAGAGAGACAGAGACGGGAGAGAGACAGAGACGGGAGAGAGACAGAGACGGGAGAGAGACAGAGACGAGAGAGACAGAGACGAGAGAGAGACAGAGACGAGAGAGAGACAGAGACGAGAGAGACAGAGAAGAGAGAGAGACAGAGACGGGAGAGAGACAGAGACGGGAGAGAGATAGAGACGGGAGAGAGACCGAGACGGGAGAGAGACAGAGAAGGGAGAGAGACAGAGACGGGAGAGAGACAGAGAAGAGAGAGACAGAGAAGAGAGAGACAGAGACGGGAGAGAGACAGAGACGGGAGAGAGACAGAGAAGGGAGAGAGACAGAGACGGGAGAGAGACAAAGAAGGGAGAGAGACAGAGACGGGAGAGAGACAGAGACGGGAGAGAGAGAGACGGGAGAGAGACAGAGAAGGGAGAGAGACAGAGACGGGAGAGAGACAGAGACGGGAGAGAGACAGAGAAGAGAGAGACAGAGACGGGAGAGGGACAGAGACGGGAGAGAGACAGAGAAGGGAGAGAGACAGAGACGGGAGAGAGACAGAGAAGAGAGAGACAGAGAAGAGAGAGACAGAGAAGAGAGAGACAGAGAAGGGAGAGACAGAGAAGAGAGAGAGACAGAGAAGAGAGAGACAGAGAAGAGAGAGAGAGAGAAGAGAGAGAGACAGAGAAGAGAGAGACAGAGAAGAGAGAGACAGAGAAGAGAGAGACAGAGAAGAGAGAGAGACAGAGAAGAGAGAGACAGAGAAGAGAGAGACAGAGAGAGAGAGACAGAGAAGAGAGAGACAGAGAAGAGAGAGACAGAGAAGAGAGAGACAGAGAAGGGAGAGACAGAGAAGAGAGAGACAGAGAAGAGAGAGACAGAGAAGAGAGAGACAGAGAAGAGAGAGACAGAGAGAGAGAGACAGAGAAGAGAGAGACAGAGAAGAGAGAGACAGAGACGAGAGAGAGACAGAGAAGAGAGAGAAGAGAGAGACAGAGAAGAGAGAGACAGAGAAGAGAGAGACGGAGAAGAGAGAGAGACAGAGAAGAGAGAGACAGAGAAGAGAGAGACAGAGAAGAGAGAGAGACAGAGAAGAGAGAGACAGAGAAGAAGAGAGAGAGAGAGAGAGACAGAGAAGAGAGAGAGACAGAGAAGAGAGAGACAGAGAAGAGAGAGAGAGAAGAGAGAGAGACAGAGAGAGAGAGAGACAGAGAGAGAGAGACAGAGAAGAGAGAGAGACAGAGAAGAGAGAGAGACAGAGAAGAGAGAGACAGAGAAGAGAGAGAGACAGAGAAGAGAGAGAGACAGAGAAGAGAGAGAGAGACAGAGAGAGAGAGACAGAGACAGAGAGAGAGAGACAGAGAAGAGAGAGAGACAGAGAAGAGAGAGAGACAAGAGAGAGACAGAGAGAGACAGAGACAGAGAAGAGAGAGACAGAGACGAGAGAGAGACAGAGAAGAGAGAGAGACAGAGAAGAGAGAGAGACAGAGAAGAGAGAGACAGAGACGGGAGAGAGACAGAGACGAGAGAGAGACAGAGACGGGAGAGAGACAGAGAAGAGAGAGACAGAGACAGAGAGACAGAGAAGAGAGAGACAGAGAAGGGAGAGAGACAGAGAAGAGAGAGAGAGACGGGAGAGAGACAGAGAAGAGAGAGAGAGAAGAGAGAGACAGAGAAGGGAGAGAGACAGAGAAGAGAGAGACAGAGACGGGAGAGAGACAGAGACGGGAGAGAGACAGAGACGGGAGAGAGACAGAGACGAGAGAGACAGAGACGAGAGAGAGACAGAGACGAGAGAGAGACAGAGACGGGAGAGAGACAGAGAAGAGAGAGAGACAGAGACGGGAGAGAGAGAGACAGAGACGGGAGAGAGACAGAGAAGGGAGAGAGACGGGAGAGAGACAGAGACGGGAGAGAGACAGAGAAGGGAGAGAGACAGAGACGGGAGAGAGACAGAGAAGAGAAGAGAGAGACAGAGAAGAGAGAGACAGAGACGGGAGAGAGACAGAGACGGGAGAGAGACAGAGAAGGGAGAGAGACAGAGACGGGAGAGAGACAAAGAAGGGAGAGAGACAGAGACGGGAGAGAGACAGAGACGGGAGAGAGAGAGACGGGAGAGAGACAGAGAAGGGAGAGAGACAGAGACGGGAGAGAGACAGAGACGGGAGAGAGACAGAGAAGAGAGAGACAGAGACGGGAGAGGGACAGAGACGGGAGAGAGACAGAGAAGGGAGAGAGACAGAGACGGGAGAGAGACAGAGAAGAGAGAGACAGAGAAGAGAGAGACAGAGAAGAGAGAGACAGAGAAGGGAGAGACAGAGAAGAGAGAGACAGAGAAGAGAGAGACAGAGAAGAGAGAGACAGAGAAGAGAGAGAGAGAGAAGAGAGAGACAGAGAAGAGAGAGACAGAGAAGAGAGAGACAGAGAAGAGAGAGAGACAGAGAAGAGAGAGACAGAGAAGAGAGAGACAGAGAAGAGAGAGACAGAGAAGAGAGAGACAGAGAAGAGAGAGACAGAGAAGGGAGAGACAGAGAAGAGAGAGACAGAGAAGAGAGAGACAGAGAAGAGAGAGACAGAGAAGAGAGAGACAGAGAAGAGAGAGACAGAGAAGAGAGAGACAGAGAAGAGAGAGACAGAGAAGAGAGAGACAGAGACGAGAGAGAGACAGAGAAGAGAGAGAGAGAGAAGAGAGAGACAGAGAAGAGAGAGACAGAGAAGAGAGAGAGACAGAGAAGAGAGAGACAGAGAAGAGAGAGACAGTGAAGAGAGAGACAGAGAAGAGAGAGACAGAGAAGAGAGAGACAGAGAAGAGAGAGAGACAGAGAAGAGAGAAGAGAGAGACAGAGAAGAGAGAGAGACAGAGAAGAGAGAGAGAGAGAAGAGAGAGACAGAGAAGAGAGAGAGACAGAGAAGAGAGAGAGACAGAGAAGAGAGAGACAGAGAAGAGAGAGACAGAGAAGAGAGAGACAGAGAAGAGAGAGACAGAGACGGGAGAGAGACAGAGAAGAGAGAGAGACAGAGACGAGAGAGAGACAGAGACGGGAGAGAGACAGAGAAGAGAGAGACAGAGAAGAGAGAGAGACAGAGACGGGAGAGAGACAGAGAAGAGAGAGACAGAGAAGAGAGAGACAGAGAAGAGAGAGACAGAGAAGAGAGAGACAGAGAAGAGAGAGACAGAGACGGGAGAGAGACAGAGACGATAGAGAGACAGAGACGAGAGAGAGACAGAGACGGGAGAGAGACAGAGAAGAGAGAGACAGAGACGGGAGAGAGACAGAGACGAGAGAGAGACAGAGACGGGAGAGAGACAGAGAAGAGAGAGACAGAGACGGGAGAGAGACAGAGACGAGAGAGAGACAGAGACGGGAGAGAGACAGAGAAGAGAGAGAGACAGAGACGAGAGAGAGACAGAGACGGGAGAGAGACAGAGAAGAGAGAGACAGAGAAGAGAGAGAGACAGAGACGGGAGAGAGACAGAGAAGAGAGAGAGACAGAGAAGAGAGAGAGACAGAGACGGGAGAGAGACAGAGACGAGAGAGAGACAGAGACGGGAGAGAGACAGAGACGGGAGAGAGACAGAGAAGAGAGAGACAGAGACGGGAGAGAGACAGAGATGGGAGAGAGACAGAGAAGGGAGAGAGACAGAGAAGGGAGAGAGACAGAGACGGGAGAGAGACAGAGAAGGGAGAGAGACAGAGACGGGAGAGAGACAGAGAAGAGAGAGACAGAGAAGAGAAGTGAGAGAGACAGAGAAGAGAGAGACAGAGACGGGAGAGAGACAGAGACGAGAGAGAGACAGAGACGGGAGAGAGACAGAGAAGAGAAGGGAGAGACAGAGAGGAGAGAGACAGAGAAGAGAGAGACAGAGAAGAGAGAGACAGAGAAGAGAGAGACAGAGAAGAGAAGGGAGAGACAGAGAAGAGAGAGACAGAGAAGAGAAGGGAGAGACAGAGAAGAGAAGGGAGAGACAGAGAAGAGAGAGACAGAGACGGGAGAGAGACAGAGACGGGAGAGAGACAGAGACGGGAGAGAGACAGAGACGGGAGAGAGACAGAGACGAGAGAGAGACAGAGACGGGAGAGAGACAGAGAGGAGAAGGGAGAGACAGAGAAGAGAGAGACAGAGACGGGAGAGAGAGAGACAGACAGAGACGAGAGAGAGACAGAGACGGGAGAGAGACAGAGAAGAGAGAGACAGAGACGGGAGAGAGACAGAGAAGAGAGAGACAGAGACGGGAGAGAGAGAGACCGAGACGGGAGAGAGACCGAGACGGGAGAGAGACAGAGACGGGAGAGAGACAGAGACGAGAGAGAGACAGAGACGAGAGAGATACAGAGACGAGAGAGAGACAGAGACGGGAGAGAGACAGAGAAGGGAGAGAGACAGAGACGAGAGAGAGACAGAGACGGGAGAGAGACAGAGACGGGAGAGAGACAGAGAAGAGAGAGACAGAGACGGGAGAGAGACAGAGACGAGAGAGACAGAGACGAGAGAGAGACAGAGACGAGAGAGAGACAGAGAAGAGATAGAGAGACAGAGACGGGAGAGAGACAGAGACGGGAGAGAGACAGAGACGGGAGAGAGATAGAGACGGGAGAGAGACCGAGACGGGAGAGACAGAGAGAGAGAGACAGAGACAGAGACAGAGACGAGAGAGAGACAGAGAGAGACAGAGAAGAGAGAGACAGAGAGACAGAGAGAGACAGAGACAGAGACGAGAGAGAGACAGAGAAGAGAGAGAGAGACAGAGACGGGAGAGAGACAGAGAAGAGAGAGACAGAGACGGGAGAGAGACAGAGACGGGAGAGAGACAGAGAAGAGAGAGACAGAGACGGGAGAGAGACAGAGACGGGAGAGAGACAGAGAAGGGAGAGAGACAGAGAAGAGAGAGAGACAGAGACGGGAGAGAGACAGAGAAGAGAGAGACAGAGAAGAGAGAGACAGAGAAGGGAGAGAGACAGAGACAAGAGAGAGACAGAGACGGGAGAGAGACAGAGACGGGAGAGAGACAGAGACGGGAGAGAGACAGAGACGGGAGAGAGACAGAGACGAGAGAGAGACAGAGAAGAGAGAGACAGAGAAGAGAGAGAGACAGAGACGGGAGAGAGACAGAGACACGAGAGAGATAGAGACGGGAGAGAGACCGAGACGGGAGAGAGACAGAGAAGGGAGAGAGACAGAGACGGGAGAGAGACAGAGAAGAGAGAGACAGAGAAGAGAGAGACAGAGACGGGAGAGAGACAGAGACGGGAGAGAGACAGAGAAGGGAGAGAGACAGAGACGGGAGAGAGACAAAGAAGGGAGAGAGACAGAGACGAGAGAGAGACAGAGTCGGGAGAGAGAGAGACGGGAGAGAGACAGAGAAGGGAGAGAGACAGAGACGGGAGAGAGACAGAGACGGGAGAGAGACAGAGAAGAGAGAGACAGAGACGGGAGAGGGACAGAGACGGGAGAGAGACAGAGAAGGGAGAGAGACAGAGACGGGAGAGAGACAGAGAAGAGAGAGACAGAGAAGAGAGAGACAGAGAAGAGAGAGACAGAGAAGGGAGAGACAGAGAAGAGAGAGACAGAGAAGAGAGAGACAGAGAAGAGAGAGACAGAGAAGAGAGAGAGAGAGAGAAGAGAGAGACAGAGAAGAGAGAGACAGAGAAGAGAGAGACAGAGAAGAGAGAGAGACAGAGAAGAGAGAGACAGAGAAGAGAGAGACAGAGAAGAGAGAGACAGAGAAGAGAGAGACAGAGAAGGGAGAGACAGAGAAGAGAGAGACAGAGAAGAGAGAGACAGAGAAGAGAGAGACAGAGAAGAGAGAGACAGAGAAGAGAGAGACAGAGAAGAGAGAGACAGAGACGAGAGAGAGACAGAGACGAGAGAGAGAGAAGAGAGAGACAGAGAAGAGAGAGACAGAGAAGAGAGAGACGGAGAAGAGAGAGAGACAGAGAAGAGAGAGACAGAGAAGAGAGAGACAGAGAAGAGAGAGACAGAGAAGAGAGAGAGACAGAGAAGAGAGAGAGAGAGAGAGAGAGAGACAGAGAAGAGAGAGAGAGAAGAGAGAGAAGAGAGAGAGAGAGACAGAGAGAGACAGAGAAGAGAGAGAGACAGAGAAGAGAGAGACAGAGAAGAGAGAGACAGAGAAGAGAGAGAGACAGAGAAGAGAGAGAGAGAGAAGAGAGAGACAGAGAAGAGAGAGACATAGAAGAGAGAGACAGAGAAGAGAGAGAGACAGAGAAGAGAGAGACAGAGAAGAGAGAGACAGAGACGGGAGAGAGACAGAGACGAGAGAGAGACAGAGTCGAGAGAGAGACAGAGAAGAGAGAGACAGAGACGGGAGAGAGACAGAGAAGAGAGAGACAGAGACGGGAGAGAGACAGAGAAGGGAGAGAGACAGAGACGGGAGAGAGACAGAGATGGGAGAGAGACAGAGACGGGAGAGAGACAGAGAAGAGAGAGACAGAGAAGAGAAGGGAGAGAGACAGAGACGAGAGAGAGACAGAGACGGGAGAGAGACAGAGAAGGGAGAGAGACAGAGACGAGAGAGAGACAGAGACGGGAGAGAGACAGAGACGGGAGAGAGACAGAGACGAGAGAGAGACAGAGACGGGAGAGAGACAGAGACGGAAGAGAGACAGAGAAGGGAGAGAGACAGAGACGAGAGAGAGACAGAGACGGGAGAGAGACAGAGACGGGAGAGAGATAGAGACGGGAGAGAGACCGAGACGGGAGAGAGACAGAGAAGGGAGAGAGACAGAGACGGGAGAGACAGAGACGAGAGAGAGACAGAGACGAGAGAGAGACAGAGAAGAGAGAGAGACAGAGACGGGAGAGAGACAGAGACGGGAGAGAGATAGAGTCGGGAGAGAGACAGAGAAGAGAGAGACAGAGACGGGAGAGAGACAGAGACGGGAGAGAGACAGAGAAGGGAGAGAGACAGAGAAGAGAGAGAGACAGAGACGGGAGAGAGACAGAGAAGAGAGAGACAGAGAAGAGAGAGACAGAGAAGGGAGAGAGACAGAGACAAGAGAGAGACAGAGACGGGAGAGAGACAGAGACGGGAGAGAGACAGAGACGGGAGAGAGACAGAGACGGGAGAGAGACAGAGACGAGAGAGACAGAGACGAGAGAGAGACAGAGACGAGAGAGAGACAGAGACGAGAGAGACAGAGAAGAGAGAGAGACAGAGACGGGAGAGAGACAGAGACGGGAGAGAGATAGAGACGGGAGAGAGACCGAGACGGGAGAGAGACAGAGAAGGGAGAGAGACAGAGACGGGAGAGAGACAGAGAAGAGAGAGAGACAGAGAAGAGAGAGACAGAGACGGGAGAGAGACAGAGACGGGAGAGAGACAGAGAAGAGAGAGAGACAGAGACGGGAGAGAGACAAAGAAGGGAGAGAGACAGAGACGGGAGAGAGACAGAGACGGGAGAGAGAGAGACGGGAGAGAGACAGAGAAGGGAGAGAGACAGAGACGGGAGAGAGACAGAGACGGGAGAGAGACAGAGAAGAGAGAGACAGAGACGGGAGAGGGACAGAGACGGGAGAGAGACAGAGAAGGGAGAGAGACAGAGACGGGAGAGAGACAGAGAAGAGAGAGACAGAGAAGAGAGAGACAGAGAAGAGAGAGACAGAGAAGGGAGAGACAGAGAAGAGAGAGACAGAGAAGAGAGAGACAGAGAAGAGAGAGACAGAGAAGAGAGAGAGAGAGAGAAGAGAGAGACAGAGAAGAGAGAGACAGAGAAGAGAGAGACAGAGAAGAGAGAGAGACAGAGAAGAGAGAGACAGAGAAGAGAGAGACAGAGAAGAGAGAGACAGAGAAGAGAGAGACAGAGAAGAGAGAGACAGAGAAGGGAGAGACAGAGAAGAGAGAGACAGAGAAGAGAGAGACAGAGAAGAGAGAGACAGAGAAGAGAGAGACAGAGAAGAGAGAGACAGAGAAGAGAGAGACAGAGACGAGAGAGAGACAGAGAAGAGAGAGAGAGAAGAGAGAGACAGAGAAGAGAGAGACAGAGAAGAGAGAGACGGAGAAGAGAGAGAGACAGAGAAGAGAGAGACAGAGAAGAGAGAGACAGTGAAGAGAGAGACAGAGAAGAGAGAGACAGAGAAGAGAGAGACAGAGAAGAGAGAGAGACAGAGAAGAGAGAGAGAGAGAAGAGAGAGACAGAGAAGAGAGAGAGACAGAGAAGAGAGAGAGAGAGAAGAGAGAGACAGAGAAGAGAGAGAGACAGAGAAGAGAGAGACAGAGAAGAGAGAGACAGAGAAGAGAGAGAGACAGAGAAGAGAGAGAGAGAGAAGAGAGAGACAGAGAAGAGAGAGACAGAGAAGAGAGAGACAGAGAAGAGAGAGAGACAGAGAAGAGAGAGACAGAGAAGAGAGAGACAGAGACGGGAGAGAGACAGAGACGAGAGAGAGACAGAGACGAGAGAGAGACAGAGACGGGAGAGAGACAGAGAAGAGAGAGACAGAGACGGGAGAGAGACAGAGACGAGAGAGAGACAGAGACGGGAGAGAGACAGAGAAGAGAGAGACAGAGACGGGAGAGAGACAGAGACGAGAGAGAGACAGAGACGGGAGAGAGACAGAGAAGAGAGAGAGACAGAGACGAGAGAGAGACAGAGACGGGAGAGAGACAGAGAAGAGAGAGACAGAGAAGAGAGAGATAGAGACTGGAGAGAGACAGAGAAGAGAGAGACAGAGACGGGTGAGAGACAGACGGGAGAGAGACAGAGACGGGAGAGAGACAGAGACGAGAGAGAGACAGAGACGGGAGAGAGACAGAGAAGAGAAGGGAGAGACAGAGAAGAGAGAGACAGAGACGGGAGAGAGACAGAGACGAGAGAGAGACAGAGACGGGAGAGAGACAGAGAAGAGAGAGACAGAGACGGGAGAGAGACAGAGAAGAGAGAGACAGAGACGGGAGAGAGACAGAGAAGAGAGAGAGACAGAGACGAGAGAGAGACAGAGACGGGAGAGAGACAGAGAAGAGAGAGACAGAGACGGGAGAGAGACAGAGACGAGAGAGAGACAGAGACGGGAGAGAGACAGAGAAGAGAGAGACAGAGACGGGAGAGAGACAGAGAAGAGAGAGACAGAGACGGGAGAGAGACAGAGAAGGGAGAGAGACAGAGACGGGAGAGAGACAGAGAAGGGAGAGAGACAGAGACGGGAGAGAGACAGAGAAGAGAGAGACAGAGAAGAGAAGTGAGAGAGACAGAGAAGAGAGAGACAGAGACGGGAGAGAGACAGAGACGGGAGAGAGACAGAGAAGAGAAGGGAGAGACAGAGACGGGAGAGAGACAGAGACGGGAGAGAGACAGAGAAGAGAAGGGAGAGACAGAGAAGAGAGAGACAGAGAAGAGAAGGGAGAGACAGAGAAGAGAGAGACAGAGAAGAGAAGGGAGAGACAGAGAAGAGAGAGACAGAGAAGAGAGAGACAGAGACGGGAGAGAGACAGAGACGGGAGAGAGACAGAGACGGGAGAGAGACAGAGACGAGAGAGAGACAGAGACGGGAGAGAGACAGAGAAGAGAAGGGAGAGACAGAGAAGAGAGAGACAGAGACGGGAGAGAGACAGAGACGAGAGAGAGACAGAGACGGGAGAGAGACAGAGAAGAGAGAGACAGAGACGAGAGAGACACAGAGAAGAGAGAGACAGAGACGCGAGAGAGACAGAGAAGAGAGAGAGACAGAGACGAGAGAGAGACAGAGACGGGAGAGAGACAGAGAAGAGAGAGACAGAGACGGGAGAGAGACAGAGACGAGAGAGAGACAGAGACGGGAGAGAGACAGAGAAGAGAGAGACAGAGACGGGAGAGAGACAGAGACGAGAGAGAGACAGAGACGGGAGAGAGACAGAGAAGAGAGAGAGACAGAGACGAGAGAGAGACAGAGACGGGAGAGAGACAGAGAAGAGAGAGACAGACAAGAGAGAGATAGAGACGGGAGAGACAGAGACGGGAGAGAGACAGTGACGAGAGAGAGACAGAGACGGGAGAGAGACAGAGAAGAGAGAGACAGAGACGGGAGAGAGACAGAGAAGAGAGAGACAGAGAAGAGAGAGACAGAGACGGGAGAGAGACAGAGAAGGGAGAGAGACAGAGACGGGAGAGAGACAGAGAAGGGAGAGAGACAGAGACGGGAGAGAGACAGAGAAGAGAGAGACAGAGAAGAGAAGTGAGAGAGACAGAGAAGAGAGAGACAGAGACGGGAGAGAGACAGAGACGAGAGAGAGACAGAGACGGGAGAGAGACATAGAAGAGAAGGGAGAGACAGAGAGGAGAGAGACAGAGACGGGAGAGAGACAGAGAAGAGAAGGGAGAGACAGAGAAGAGAGAGACAGAGAAGAGAAGGGAGAGACAGAGAAGAGAGAGACAGAGAAGAGAAGGGAGAGACAGAGAAGAGAGAGACAGAGAAGAGAGAGACAGAGACGGGAGAGAGACAGAGACGGGAGAGAGACAGAGACGGGAGAGAGACAGAGACGAGAGAGAGACAGAGACGGGAGAGAGACAGAGAAGAGAAGGGAGAGACAGAGAAGAGAGAGACAGAGACGGGAGAGAGACAGAGACGAGAGAGAGACAGAGACGGGAGAGAGACAGAGACGGGAGAGAGACAGAGAAGAGAGAGACAGAGACGGGAGAGAGACAGAGATGGGAGAGAGACAGAGAAGGGAGAGAGACAGAGAAGGGAGAGAGACAGAGACGGGAGAGAGACAGAGACGGGAGAGAGACAGAGAAGAGAAGGGAGAGAGACAGAGAAGAGAAGGGAGAGACAGAGAAGAGAGAGACAGAGAAGAGAGAGACAGAGAAGAGAAGGGAGAGACAGAGAAGAGAGAGACAGAGAAGAGAAGGAAGAGACAGAGAAGAGAAGGGAGAGACAGAGAAGAGAGAGACAGAGACGGGAGAGAGACAGAGACGGGAGAGAGACAGAGACGGGAGAGAGACAGAGACGGGAGAGAGACAGAGACGAGAGAGAGACAGAGACGGGAGAGAGACAGAGAGGAGAAGGGAGAGACAGAGAAGAGAGAGACAGAGACGGGAGAGAGAGAGACAGACAGAGACGAGAGAGAGACAGAGAAGAGAGAGACAGAGACGGGAGAGAGACAGAGAAGAGAGAGACAGAGACGGGAGAGAGACAGAGAAGGGAGAGAGACAGAGACGGGAGAGAGACAGAGATGGGAGAGAGACAGAGACGGGAGAGAGACAGAGAAGAGAGAGACAGAGAAGAGAAGGGAGAGAGACAGAGACGAGAGAGAGACAGAGACGGGAGAGAGACAGAGAAGGGAGAGAGACAGAGACGAGAGAGAGACAGAGACGGGAGAGAGACAGAGACGGGAGAGAGACAGAGACGAGAGAGAGACAGAGACGGGAGAGAGACAGAGACGGAAGAGAGACAGAGAAGGGAGAGAGACAGAGACGAGAGAGAGACAGAGACGGGAGAGAGACAGAGACGGGAGAGAGACAGAGACGGGAGAGAGACAGAGACGAGAGAGAGACAGAGACGGGAGAGAGACAGAGACGGGAGAGAGACAGAGAAGAGAGAGACAGAGAAGAGAAGGGAGAGAGACAGAGACAAGAGAGAGACAGAGACGGGAGAGAGACAGAGACGGGAGAGAGACAGAGACGGGAGAGAGACAGAGACGGGAGAGACACAGAGACGGGAGAGAGACAGAGACGAGAGAGACAGAGACGAGAGAGAGACGGAGACGAGAGAGAGACAGAGAAGAGAGAGAGACAGAGACGGGAGAGAGACAGAGACGGGAGAGATATAGAGACGGGAGAGAGACAGAGAAGAGAGAGACAGAGAAGGGAGAGAGACAGAGACGGGAGAGAGACAGAGAAGAGAGAGACAGAGAAGGGAGAGAGACCGAGACGGGAGAGAGACCGAGACGGGAGAGAGACAGAGACGGGAGAGAGACAGAGACGGGAGAGAGACAGAGACGGGAGAGAGACAGAGACGGGAGAGAGACAGAGAAGAGAGAGACAGAGACGAGAGAGAGACAGAGACGAGAGAGAGACAGAGACGAGAGAGAGACAGAGACGGGAGAGAGACAGAGAAGGGAGAGAGACAGAGACGAGAGAGAGACAGAGACGGGAGAGAGACAGAGACGGGAGAGAGACAGAGAAGAGAGAGACAGAGAAGAGAAGGGAGAGAGACAGAGACAAGAGAGAGACAGAGACGAGAGAGAGACAGAGACGAGAGAGAGACAGAGACGAGAGAGAGACAGAGAAGAGAGAGAGACAGAGACGGGAGAGAGACAGAGACGGGAGAGAGATAGAGACGGGAGAGAGATAGAGACGGGAGAGAGACAGAGAAGAGAGAGACAGAGACGGAAGAGACAGAGAAGGGAGAGAGACAGAGACGGGAGAGAGACAGAGAAGAGAGAGAGACAGAGACGGGAGAGAGACAGAGAAGAGAGAGACAGAGAAGAGAGAGACAGAGAAGGGAGAGAGACAGAGACGAGAGAGAGACAGAGACGGGAGAGAGACAGAGACGGGAGAGAGACAGAGACGAGAGAGAGACAGAGACGGGAGAGAGACAGAGACGGAAGAGAGACAGAGAAGGGAGAGAGACAGAGACGAGAGAGAGACAGAGACGGGAGAGAGACAGAGACGGGAGAGAGACAGAGACGGGAGAGAGACAGAGACGAGAGAGAGACAGAGACGGGAGAGAGACAGAGACGGGAGAGAGACAGAGAAGAGAGAGACAGAGAAGAGAAGGGAGAGAGACAGAGACAAGAGAGAGACAGAGACGGGAGAGAGACAGAGACGGGAGAGAGACAGAGACGAGAGAGACAGAGACGAGAGAGAGACAGAGACGAGAGAGAGACAGAGACGAGAGAGAGACAGAGAAGAGAGAGAGAGACAGAGACGGGAGAGAGACAGAGACGGGAGAGAGATAGAAACGGGAGAGAGACAGAGAAGAGAGAGACAGAGACGGGAGAGAGACAGAGAAGGGAGAGAGACAGAGAAGAGAGAGAGACAGAGACGGGAGAGAGACAGAGAAGAGAGAGACAGAGAAGAGAGAGACAGAGAAGGGAGAGAGACAGAGACAAGAGAGAGACAGAGACGGGAGAGAGACAGAGACGGGAGAGAGACAGAGAAAAGAGAGACAGAGACGAGAGAGAGACAGAAACGGGAGAGAGACAGAGACGGGAGAAAGACAGAGACGAGAGAGACAGAGACGAGAGAGAGACAGAGACGAGAGAGAGACAGAGACGAGAGAGAGACAGAGAAGAGAGAGCGACAGAGACGGGAGAGAGACAGAGACGGGAGAGAGACAGAGACGGGAGAGAGACAGAGAAGAGAGAGACAGAGAAGAGAGAGACAGAGAAGAGAGAGACAGAGACGGGAGAGAGACAGAGACGGGAGAGAGACAGAGAAGGGAGAGAGACAGAGACGGGAGAGAGACAGAGACGGGAGAGAGACAGAGACGAGAGAGACAGAGACGAGAGAGAGACAGAGACGAGAGAGAGACAGAGACGAGAGAGAGACAGAGAAGAGAGAGCGACAGAGACGGGAGAGAGACAGAGACGGGAGAGAGACAGAGACGGGAGAGAGACAGAGAAGAGAGAGACAGAGAAGAGAGAGAGACAGAGAAGAGAGAGAGACAGAGACGGGAGAGAGACAGAGAAGAGAGAGACAGAGAAGAGAGAGACAGAGAAGGGAGAGAGACAGAGACGAGAGAGAGACAGAGACGGGAGAGAGACAGAGACGGGAGAGAGACAGAGAAGAGAGAGAGACAGAGACGAGAGAGAGACAGAGAAGAGAGAGACAGAGAAGAGAGAGACAGAGAAGGGAGAGAGACAGAGACGAGAGAGAGACAGAGACGGGAGAGAGACAGAGACGGGAGAGAGACAGAGACGAGAGAGAGACAGAGACGGGAGAGAGACAGAGACGGAAGAGAGACAGAGAAGGGAGAGAGACAGAGACGAGAGAGAGACAGAGACGGGAGAGAGACAGAGACGGGAGAGAGACAGAGACGGGAGAGAGACAGAGACGAGAGAGAGACAGAGACGGGAGAGAGACAGAGACGGGAGAGAGACAGAGAAGAGAGAGACAGAGAAGAGAAGGGAGAGAGACAGAGACAAGAGAGAGACAGAGACGGGAGAGAGACAGAGACGGGAGAGAGACAGAGACGAGAGAGACAGAGACGAGAGAGAGACAGAGACGAGAGAGAGACAGAGACGAGAGAGAGACAGAGAAGAGAGAGAGAGACAGAGACGGGAGAGAGACAGAGACGGGAGAGAGATAGAAACGGGAGAGAGACAGAGAAGAGAGAGACAGAGACGGGAGAGAGACAGAGTAGGGAGAGAGACAGAGAAGAGAGAGAGACAGAGACGGGAGAGAGACAGAGAAGAGAGAGACAGAGAAGAGAGAGACAGAGAAGGGAGAGAGACAGAGACAAGAGAGAGACAGAGACGGGAGAGAGACAGAGACGGGAGAGAGACAGAGAAAAGAGAGACAGAGACGAGAGAGAGACAGAAACGGGAGAGAGACAGAGACGGGAGAAAGACAGAGACGAGAGAGACAGAGACGAGAGAGAGACAGAGACGAGAGAGAGACAGAGACGAGAGAGAGACAGAGAAGAGAGAGCGACAGAGACGGGAGAGAGACAGAGACGGGAGAGAGACAGAGACGGGAGAGAGACAGAGAAGAGAGAGACAGAGAAGAGAGAGACAGAGAAGAGAGAGACAGAGACGGGAGAGAGACAGAGACGGGAGAGAGACAGAGAAGGGAGAGAGACAGAGACGGGAGAGAGACAGAGACGGGAGAGAGACAGAGACGAGAGAGACAGAGACGAGAGAGAGACAGAGACGAGAGAGAGACAGAGACGAGAGAGAGACAGAGAAGAGAGAGCGACAGAGACGGGAGAGAGACAGAGACGGGAGAGAGACAGAGACGGGAGAGAGACAGAGAAGAGAGAGACAGAGAAGAGAGAGACAGAGAAGAGAGAGACAGAGACGGGAGAGAGACAGAGACGGGAGAGAGACAGAGAAGGGAGAGAGACAGAGACGGGAGAGAGACAGAGAAGGGAGAGAGACAGAGACGAGAGAGAGACAGAGACGGGCGAGAGACAGAGACGGGAGAGAGACAGAGACGGGAGAGAGACAGAGACGAGAGAGACAGAGACGAGAGAGAGACAGAGACGAGAGAGAGACAGAGACGAGAGAGAGACAGAGAAGAGAGAGAGAGACAGAGACGGGAGAGAGACAGAGACGGGAGAGAGATAGAGTCGGGAGAGAGACAGAGAAGAGAGAGACAGAGACGGGAGAGAGACAGAGACGGGAGAGAGACAGAGAAGGGAGAGAGACAGAGAAGAGAGAGAGACAGAGACGGGAGAGAGACAGAGAAGAGAGAGACAGAGAAGAGAGAGACAGAGAAGGGAGAGAGACAGAGACAAGAGAGAGACAGAGACGGGAGAGAGACAGAGACGGGAGAGAGACAGAGACGGGAGAGAGACAGAGACGAGAGAGACAGAGACGAGAGAGAGACAGAGACGAGAGAGAGACAGAGACGAGAGAGAGACAGAGACGAGAGAGAGACAGAGACGGGAGAGAGACAGAGACGGGAGAGAGATAGAGACGGGAGAGAGACCGAGACGTGAGAGAGACAGAGAAGGGAGAGAGACAGAGACGGGAGAGAGACAGAGAAGAGAGAGACAGAGAAGAGAGAGACAGAGACGGGAGAGAGACAGAGACGGGAGAGAGACAGAGAAGGGAGAGAGACAGAGACGGGAGAGAGACAAAGAAGGGAGAGAGACAGAGACGGGAGAGAGACAGAGACGGGAGAGAGAGAGACGGGAGAGAGACAGAGAAGGGAGAGAGACAGAGACGGGAGAGAGAGAGACAGAGACGGGAGAGAGACAGAGACGGGAGAGAGACAGAGAAGAGAGAGACAGAGACGGGAGAGGGACAGAGACGGGAGAGAGACAGAGAAGGGAGAGAGACAGAGAAGGGAGAGAGACAGAGACGGGAGAGAGACAGAGAAGAGAGAGACAGAGAAGGGAGAGAGACAGAGACGGGAGAGAGACAGAGACGGGAGAGAGACAGAGAAGGGAGAGAGACAGAGACGGGAGAGAGACAGAGAAGAGAGAGACAGAGACGGGAGAGAGACAGAGACGGGAGAGAGACAGAGACGGGAGAGAGACAGAGAAGGGAGAGTGACAGAGACGGGAGAGAGACAGAGACGGGAGAGAGACAGAGACGAGAGAGAGACAGAGACGGGAGAGAGACAGAGACGGGAGAGAGACAGAGAAGGGAGAGAGACAGAGAAGAGACAGACAGAGACGGGAGATAGACAGAGACGGGAGAGAGACAGAGAAGGGAGAGAGACAGAGGCGGGGATAGAGACAGAGAAGGGAGAGAGACAGAGACGGGAGAGAGACAGAGACGGGAGAGAGACAGAGACGGGAGAGAGACAGAGACGTGAGAGAGACAGAGAAGAGAGAGACAGAGAAGAGAGAGACAGAGACGGGAGAGAGACAGAGAAGAGAGAGACAGAGAAGAGAGAGACAGAGAAGAGAGAGACAGAGAAGAGAGAGACAAAGAGAGAGAGACAGAGACGGGAGAGAGACAGAGAAGAGAGAGACAGAGAAGAGAGAGACAGAGAAGAGAGAGAGACAGAGAAGGTGAAAGGTGCAGGGAGGTGGAGAAAGATAGTGGAGAAAGAGTGAAGGGAGTTTGTGTGTTATTGTAATGTTATCTGTTTTCCCTGACTGACCGTAAAACCTCCTGGCCCTATTCTACAGACTCTAACTTGGGTCCTGTGTTTTTCCTGTTCAGGGTGTGTGGCCAAAGGGCCCAACAGTACATACACACAGTATAAGCCCATGTAAGGTAGTGTATACACTTCTTACTATGATATTATTAATGAGTCCCAGTCCAGTTATTGGACGAAATGGTCCTCTAAGAACTGACTTTATTTTAGTAATAATTCTTAATTCTTTGAGAATCAATTGGAGCTTTTTACCAGAATAACAAGACAAACACAAGTTCTTTATACAATCAACACTTAATAACGCTAATCAAAATATTTGCAAACATAATGAGAGTGATCATGTAGAATGAAATAGAATGAAAGACGAGAAGAGAGACCTCGGTGTGTGTGAATAGTAAGAGTGTTATACTCAGTTTGTGGGCAAAGTCTTTGACCATTGGCTAGGCCACATCGAGCAGAACAAAGGAGAAGAGATGGCCTTGTATTCTCTGGTCCTGAGTGGATTCCTTGATCTTGTTGCCTGCTGATGGCTGTGTGTCCTTTCTTGTTGCTCTTTTCCTATCCTCTGAGTTGGGTGGTTCCTTGGACTACTCCTTTTTGCTTGTGTCCCTTGTTGCTCTGTTTTTTGGATATAACGTGTCTTCTTCTTTCCTTGAAGAAGGTGTGTTTAAAGGTTCAGGCTACACTAGCTCTTAAAACCTCTTACTTCTACCCCCTCCTTTTTCGAAAATTCTGTTAAAAATCGCGCAACTTTTCAGCGTCCTGCTACTCATGCCAGGAATATAGTATATGCATATGATTAGTATGTGTGGATAGAAAACACTCTGAAGTTTATAAAACTGGTTAAATCACGGCTGTGACTATAACAGATCGTGTGTTTCATTGAAAAACGCAAGAAAAACTGCTCTCTGAAAGCTAAAAATAATTTCCATAAGTCACTTCCACGAGTTGTTAAAAGAGAACAGAATTTAATATCGACCTGCCTGCAATTCATACAAATTCCACACGATGTCGCCATTGTCGTCATTTTCAATTGAATTAATTGTTGGAAAATCCATCTATCTGGCATCCATTTTCCCAGTCTTCACCCGGATGTAGTTGATGAAGACATTAGCAGCCATTGATTTGCAAGCGAAGACCTATTGAAAATACATCGCCCTGTAATCATTTTGATAGATTATAAACGTTTACTAATACCTAAAGTTGGATTACAAAAGGATTTCGAAGTGTTTTGTGAAAGTTTATCGTCGA
Source organism: Oncorhynchus clarkii lewisi (assembly GCF_045791955.1). NCBI lineage: Eukaryota > Metazoa > Chordata > Actinopteri > Salmoniformes > Salmonidae > Oncorhynchus > Oncorhynchus clarkii. The sequence continues at coordinate 17,423,966 of NC_092157.1, read as the reverse complement.
CTTTTTTAATTTAAAAAAATTACGCAGCGTTTAAAAACGATGTTTTTTTCTGAATGACACAGCTTCCATACAAAGCTATTTTGGGTATATATGGACCGATTTAAACGAAAAAAAGACCCAATAGTGATGTTTATGGGGCATATAGGAGTGCCAAGAAAGAAGCTCGTCAAAGGTAATGAATGTTTTATATTTTATTTCTGCGTTTTGGGTAGCGCCGGCTACCGCAAAATCTGTTGTTTACGTGTCGTGCTGGCATTTTGGGGGGTGCATGCTATCAGATAATAGCTTCTCATGCTTTCGCCGAAAAGCATTTTAAAAATCTGACTTGCTGGCTAGGTTCACAACGAGTGTAGCTTTAATTCAATACCCTGCTTGTGAATTTTGATCAAAGATTGAGTTGTAACGAGTACATTTAGCATTTAGCGTAGCGCATTTGCATTTCCAGGGGCATACTTGAGACGTCTGCCGTATGTCTTGAGACGTCTGCCGTATGTCTCCTTCTGAGAATCTTTAGTGTACGGGCTCTTCTGTCCCAATTAACATACTGAATAGGTACTACTTTCCAAAAAAGGTACTGCAAACCAGCTCTTCTGTCTGTCTGTCTGTCTGTCTGTCTGTCTCTTTCGCTCTGTCTCTCTCTTCCTCCCCTTCTTTCCTGTCTCTAACAGCACGGAAGATTAGTCATTGCAACTGATTTAAAAACCTGCTCACACATTCTAATGACTTTGTTTGTGTGTGCGTGTGTGTGCGTGTGTGTGTGTGTGCGTGCGTGCGTGCGTGTGTGTGTGCGTGCGTGTGCGTGCGCGCGTGTGTGTGTGTGTGTGTGTGTGTGCGTGTGTGTGTGCGTGTGTGTTGTATCCCATGGTGGTGATGTCTTGATGATTTCCCTGTAAATGTGCTGATGCAGGTGTATGATAGCTGGTAGGAAGAAAGTGCTGTGGCCAGTGGCTTACTGTACACTCTGCTGCAGTTGGTTTGCTGGAAATATAAGTGCTGATTATGTACATTTCCTTCCTCTCCTCATTTCTCAGCCTTCTGCTTTGGACTATTAATACTGGGTGCTGCCTTAAAGTTTTGTATCGTATAATACAATCTTGTTAAAACTCAAACCACTATCTGCCTCGCTCTGTTTCTCTCTCTCTTTCTCTCCTCAGAGACCGGCGTGATAGACCCAGCGCTTATAGAGCGTTATAACACTCCAGGGTTCATAGGCTGTCTGTCACGCGTCCAGTTCAACGGAGTCACACCCCTGAAAACAGCCCTAAGAAACCTTGTAGCAGATAGACCGATAGACAGACATCCAGACAAACCGACAGACAGACAGTCTGTGCCAGTGTCCTACCAGGGTAAGCTGGTAGAATCTAACTGTGGAGCCTCGCCTCTCACCATCCCACCAATGTCTGCTGCCACCGATCCTTGGCGCCTGGACTCAGGTACGATACCCACACACACATACAAACATTTCTGCAGGAAAAGCAGGCACACACACACATTATCATATTGTGGGTGCTGCAGTCTTCCTTGTGATCCAGTGGAATGGTTGTCTCTCTCTACTTGTCTGTCTCTGTCTCTGTTTCTGGTCGATCACATCTATTGATCCAGGAGCCAGAAACAAAACTGACAGAGCAGATTCATGGTCTCACGGTCTCTTCTTACTCCTCTTCTTCTTCTCTCTCTCTCTCTCTCTCTCTCTCTCTCTCCCTCTCTCTCTCTCTATCTCTCTATCGTCTCCTCTCTCCAGATTTCTGTTGCCCCTCAGACTTTCTCATCAACCCACTCTCTCCTGCCTTTCTCCAATTCCTGTCACCTCTTTCTCTTTCTTTCTCTCTCTCTTCTCCCTCTCTCTCTCTCGCTCTCTCTCTCCACTCGTCTACCTGACAGATTTCTCCATCGGGAGGGATAAAAGCCAATTAGTGGGAGACTGGACAGCTTGGCCTGGTGTGGATTCATTAAAGTTGAATGACAGTGGTGTGTGCACGTGCACGTGTGTGCATGTCCGAGCGTGTGTATGTGTGTCTGTATGGCTGATGTGATCTGTATTTCCTGTCTCTGTGTGTCTCCAGGTGCAGAGTTCCCATTTAATGAAGAGAGAGTGATCCCAGATGGAGTCAACAGGAACTCAGCTATTATAGGAGGTATGTTCAGCATATTCACATATCTGTTATCTTTAAAGAGGAGTATCACAGAGACATGACTCTGTGCCAGGTCCAGATGTGATCTTGATCTCTTGGCATTCAGTCGCCTCCGCTGCAGATAAGTGTCTCCAAATGTGTCTCCCATACATGATGTCAACAAATGTATTACAAATGTTCCTCTATAAATTGGTTCTCTAACCTCAACTGGCCATATCAATTTTCTTTCTTATAAAATGACATGTACTTCTAAAAGTACTTCTATACCTCCGCCCCCAGGTATCATTGCCGTGGTGATCTTCACCATCCTGTGCACGCTGGCGTTCCTGATTCGCTACATGTTCCGTCACAAGGGCTCCTACCACACCAATGAGTCGAAAGCGGCGGAGCCAGCCAGTGGCGAATCAGCTGACACCACCATCATCGGCACCGACCCCAACCCAGAGACCATCGACGAATCAAAGAAAGAGTGGTTCATCTAACTGCCAATAGAAAGACAGAGAGAGAGAAGGGGTGGCTGTGTATCTAACCAACAATCACATGAGAATTGGAGAGTGGGAGTTTCATCTATTGACCAATCGCAGGAGAGATGGAGAGAGATGTCATCCAATAGTGTCCCTACTGAATGGAGGAGGGGGCGGAAGTGGGTAAAGAATGGTGTACAGAAATCAGATTTTTTTTTCATAAAAGCAGAAGAGAGAAGAGAGTCTATTGGAACGTTGCGTTGAGAGACTAAATCTGTACATACTAACTGATGAGTCCTTCTTTGTATTGTATTTGGGAGTTGTCAGGAGTCCTTTGAATACATAATAGATATATAATAACAAATCTGGATCAAATACATATCTCAAGTACATCAAAATGTCATTGATTCAGCTTGGAGTTTGCACTTTTGGGACTATTCTCTTGTCTCCATTGTACCAAACTAAATCAAACTCAATTACCACGGCTCAAGTTATTTGACTTATGTATTTGACCTCTGTATATTAATAATAATAATAACCACTGGATCATACACTAGCACAGACTTGTTTGTTTTTTAAAGGGGCAATCAGGAGTTGCTACATCCACTATTGGACTTAGAAATTCATTATATGTACCCATTCTTGAAGAATGTAACTTATAAATGTCTCATGAGCTTAGTTCAACTGTCGTACCCAATCAGAACCTGAAATATAAGCTTGTTTTACTTCAATGTTTGAAAGCAAAGTAAATGTAAACAAACACTATATAGCCTCAAAACATGATTATAACTATAATGTTGATATCATGGATGGTCAGTCCTTGCATTCATAGCTCTGTCTATGAATTTGAGAGTTTCTCCAGCCCCATCCCTCAGCTTTTTACGGAAACGGGCAGGGGACACTGTTTTTATTTCTACTGCTGATTGCCGCTTTAAACTGAGATCTGACAGATTATGTTAAATCATCTGTTTCTAAGTTTAACATTTCTGTTGGTCACGCTTACATGTTCATTTTCCATATACACCCCACAAACCAGTCCCTCCATGTGTTATTACAGAAACATGGATGTCAAAAGTCATGCTGTAAATAGATTTGATTTATAAATAGATTTTATTTATATTTGAATATGTTTATTTATTCAGCGACATTGGTACTCTACATTTACAAGACATTTCACATAGTATATGTAATATTTCTAAGCATAGCACATGTATGAGAGAGAAGTTTACTTTAATTTAATTATGACATTAGATTGTATCAACGAGAATTCCTCCTCATCGATGACTGGAGAGGAATGTCTCAAAGCATGATGGGGAAAACATAGATTAACACTCTGCATGGCAGATGGCTTTCTTTCCTTCCTGTGAGTGAACTTTCAGTGTGTATTCTGTTGCCAAACACTTCAGTCTTATGTTCTCATGTTTGTTTTCCAAGATTGATCAATTCGATCGCTCATGAAACTTCTAATACTGAGAGTTTGTCTCGTGAGACACAATGAGAATGAGAGAAGGCTAGACATCTTACCTTATGTTGAAAGTGTTGTTTTTGCGTGTAGACAGGGTCGGTGGCATAGAGGGGTGTAGCCTGCGTTCCATAGGACAAGGCTTTGTGGTAGAGCGTGAGGGTTCGAGGCTTGGTCGTACAGTGTTTAATGGTTTAACCCACCGTGCCTTCAGGAGTCAGCCACTATCCTTCCTCTTGGCGACACAACGCGGTTACACAGCACCGTAGTGGTAGAGACAGACCCATGTCAGCGCCAGTCATTTTCCTTCTTTCTTTTTTTAGACATGTACATATTTTTGATATTCATATTTATTTATCATGTCTATCAGTCGTTCCAAATGTTTACTTCATACCGGTGTTACCCGGATACAGTGTGATGATGTCATGACTGCCATTTTTGTAGCTTGTTGTCATGGTTCATTTTTCTTTGTTCTTTTTTTCTATATTGCTTTATAAAATGTTGTGAAATGTTTGTATATCGTCTGGGAAAATTCCACACTAAGGACACCATAACCCACACAGAGAATACGGAGACTAAAAGCACCAAGACAAGGCCGTCAGCCGTCACCAATAGATATGTCTGTTGGTGAGTTTAGCCATCTAATGTTCGTTGTCATGCCACATCTAGCCACCAGGCTACTGTCAGTCATCTCAGTCTTGCTTTCAGCTCTGTACAGTTCAATAAAGACCGTATTTACATCCAGGGCTACCGTGTATTCATCTGGTGGGGACCTTGTCAAGGATGGCACAATGTTGGGTATGTGTGTTTGTCAGAGAGAACATGTTTGAGGGAGGGAGAGGGGGTGGTAGAGAGAGAGGGAGAAAATGTTTGAGGGAGGGAGGGGGGTGAGAGAGAGGGAGAAAATGTTTGAGGGGGGGAGGGGGTGAGAGAGAGAGAATGCTGAGTCGTCATTTTACAGGTTTGTTAATAAGTAAAGTAGGTTAGATATGAAACAACACTTTTTCTCCTGACTTCATCTGCAGTTAAGTAGGCAACGTTATTCAGATCATGTCCTCCATATTAACTAAGTTGGAGCTGTCAAGTTGATGAGCAGCTGCTCTTAATCATTGTCACAAAGCCACACCCATCCCACTCATGTGTTATATGGAAATAATGACACTCAAATTGACATTCATTAAACAAAATCATTTGGATTTCTATCTGCATGGGATTTCTCTTAATGCGACTCCGTGCTGCCAATGGCAATGTCCAATTTAGGTACAGGCCTAATGACAGAAGCTGCTTGTGCATTTGACAGCTCTAAAGTTTCCGCATATTAGGTTCGGTTTGCAGAACCCAGCTAGGGGAAGCGAACGTTTGTGCCTCGCATACTCCCTTAAAGACCATTGCTTGAAAAACTAGAAAAAAATGTCAATATCACTGTTTCTCTCTCTTGAGACACCGTAGCAACCACATATCCAGAACACATTTCCTCAAATTAGTCAGAATTCGTCTAGATCCGTGGTTCCAAAACCGTTTATAGTTCCATACCCCTTCAAACATTCAACCTCCAGCTGCGTACCCCCTCTAGCACCAGGGTCAGCGCACTCTCAAATGTTGTTTTTTGCCGTCATTGTAAGCCTGACACACAAACACTATAGGATACATTTATTAAACATAAGAATTAGTGTGAGTTTGTCACAAATCAAATCAAAGTTTATTTGTCACGTGCGCTGAATAGAACAAGTGTAGACCTTACAGTGAAATGCTTACTTACAGGCTCTAACCAATAGTGCAAAAAAGGTATTAGGTGAACAATGGGTAAAGAAATAAAAACAACAGTAAAAAGACAGTGAAAAATAACAGTAGCGAGGCTATAACAGTAGCGAGGCTATAACAGTAGCGAGGCTATAACAGTAGCGAGGCTATATACAGTAGCGAGGCTATAACAGTAGCGAGGCTATATACAGTAGAGGCTATAACAGTAGCGAGGCTATATACAGTAGCGAGGCTATAACAGTAGCGAGGCTATAACAGTAGCGAGGCTATAACAGTAGCGAGGCTATAACAGTAGCGAGGCTATATACAGTAGCGAGGCTATAACAGTAGCGAGGCTATATACACAGTAGCGAGGCTATATACACAGTAGCGAGGCTATATACAGTAGCGAGGCTATATACACAGTAGCGAGGCTATATACACAGTAGCGAGGCTATATACAGTAGCGAGGCTATAACAGTAGTGAGGCTATATACAGTAGTGAGGCTATATACAGTAGCGAGGCTATAACAGTAGCGAGGCTATATACACAGTAGCGAGGCTATATACAGTAGAGGCTATATACAGTAGAGGCTATATACAGTAGAGGCTATAACAGTAGAGGCTATAACAGTAGCGAGGCTATATACAGTAGAGGCTATATACAGTAGTGAGGCTATATATACAGTAGCGAGGCTATATATACAGTAGCGAGGCTATAACAGTAGCGAGGCTATATACAGTAGAGGCTATATACAGTAGTGAGGCTATAACAGTAGCAAGGCTATATACAGTAGCGAGGCTATAACAGTAGCGAGGCTATATACAGTAGCGAGGCTATATACAGTAGCGAGGCTATATACAGTAGTGAGGCTATATACAGTAGCGAGGCTATAACAGTAGCGAGGCTATATACAGTAGAGGCTATATACAGTAGTGAGGCTATAACAGTAGCAAGGCTATATACAGTAGCGAGGCTATAACAGTAGCGAGGCTATATACAGTAGAGGCTATATACAGTAGCGAGGCTATAACAGTAGCGAGGCTATATACAGTAGCGAGGCTATAACAGTAGCGAGGCTATATACAGTAGCGAGGCTATAACAGTAGCGAGGCTATATACAGTAGCGAGGTTATAACAGTAGCGAGGCTATATACAGACACTGGTTAGTCGGGCTGATTGAGGTAGTATGTACATGTAGATATGGTTAAAGTGACGATGCATATATGATAAACAGAGAGTAGCAGTAGCGTAAAAGAGGGGGTGGTGGGTGGCGGGACACAATGCAGATAGCTCGGTTAGCAAATGTGCGGTGGCACTTGTGGGAAGTGACAAAAAGCTCTTATAGGACCAGGGCACAAGTAATAATATACAATTATAATCAATAATTTTGCTCTTTATTTTGCCATCTTACATATAAAACCTTATTTGTGAATAACTCACCACAGGTTAATGAGAAGGGTGTGCTTGAAAGGATGCACATAACTCTGCAGTGTTGGGTTGTATTGGAGAGTCTCAGTCTTTTTCCACACACAGTCTGTGCCTGTATTTAGTTGTCATGCTAGTGAGGGCTGAGAATCCACTCTCACGTAGGTACGTGGTTGCTAAGGGCATCAGTGTGAAACATGTCAATACGTTGCCTCTTGATAACCAGTGCACTTCTTCTGTATGTTGTAAAAGCGTTACATGGTCGCTGCCCATATCATTGTATAATGCAGAAAACGCTACATTTGGCTACATATGGACCGTTAGTGGGTTTCTCACGAGAGAGTAGTGGATTTAGTGAGTTAGTGGATTTCCCACGAGAGAGTAGTGGATTTAGTGAGTTAGTGGATTTCCCACGAGAGAGTAGTGGATTTAGTGAGTTAGTGGATTTCCCACGAGAGAGTAGTGGATTTAGTGAGTTAGTGGATTTCCCACGAGAGAGTAGTGGATTTAGTGAGTTAGTGGATTTCCCACGAGAGAGTAGTGGATTTAGTGAGTTAGTGGATTTCCCACGAGAGAGTAGTGGATTTAGTGAGTTAGTGGATTTCCCACGAGAGAGTAGTGGATTTAGTGAGTTAGTGGATTTCCCACGAGAGAGTAGTGGATTTAGTGAGTTAGTGGATTTCCCACAGTTACAGTTTCTCAGTCGCTTTGGTGCATTTTTCACATCCTTAGTACATCTCTCAAAAGTAAACATTCATGCCAATGATCATGTCAGTGTCATCAGAATGATAAGTCATTGAGTCAATGTTCACGAACAAGGTTGTCAAAATGTTTAGGCATGTTGTCAATGTAACTGTGTACTTTGACAGTATTACCTGATATAAACGTAGGCTACAGTTTGGATGACAGTTACTGTATTGAAAATGCACAAGGCTGCACTTCTATGGCATATATCAATTTCAACAGTACTATTTACATATTACTGTATGTGGGTTATTGATTGAAAGAGACTGGACAACCCAAGGGGCACAAAGGAAAAAAAACTAAATTAGAAAGAAACACAGGAAACCACCCCTAAGGCACAACTTTGCCCGCAGCACTGTTGTGCTGTCTCTACACATCCAGACGTTCCTGTCTGTCGGCCCACATATTCTCATCCACATCACACCGGATATTTTCCCTTCCAATGCAACGTGGAAAGAATCTTTTGGAATGCCTTATCCATCCTCTGCAGGCGTCTACTGTGATGTCCTCACATGCTGCATCCATTGCAGCCAGCAGGGTCATCTGTGTGTGTGGCTGACGATCGTACACCTTCCACCTCCATGCTGAAAATAACTCCTCAATTGGGTTAAGGAATGGTGAATAAGGTGGGAGGAATTCTATGAGCATCCTCAGGTGGATCACAAACCATTGCCTTATGATGTTTGATCGATGGAAACTCACATTATCACAAATGACCACATACTTTGGCAAATCCTCTCTAAACAGACCCCTCTCATCATCAGGGATGATATTCCGACCCCGCCTTCTGCATTTGGTCAGGTTGAAGCCAGCCTCATCCACGTATACAAAGTTGTGAGAGAGTTCACTTGATTCCAACTCCATTATACTCTATATCCCAGAACACACAGTTGAATTTGTTTTGGTAAGGAAGAGTGACATAAAATTTACATATATTGCATGTTCCTTCCACAACAATGGAAATGTGTGCAGTTTATGCTTACTGTACTATGTATCACTATAAAATGTTGCTGTAAAGTAGTTACATATTAGATATTTGTTTTACCTGTACATACTGGTACCGTAGCTCCTTAACTCTGTCCTCATTCCTTTGGAATGGTACACGGTACAGCTGTTTCATACTCATCTGGTTTCTATGCAGCACCCTGTCGATGGTTGAGATGCTAACCGTATGGATGTTTTCAAAGACATTGTTGTCTTCTATAATGGTCCTTTGTATTTCCCTGAGTCTCATGGCATTGTTTGCTCGGACCATGGTGCAAATAGCCTTCTCCTGTTGAGGTGTGAAAAGGCGTCCTCTGCCACCGGTTTGAGGTAATCTTGCAGTCCTATGTGGGGAAAAATGCAGTGATGCATCGCACACTTTCACAAAGACAAAAACTATGCAAACACACATTTTACTGTAAAACATGCAGGTGGGTGCATGTAAGGTGTAGTATGTATCTGTATAGAGTATAGAGTATATTCTGTATGCTGTGAAATACAAGTGGACTACTGTAATATGAAGCATTGTAGGAAGTATACAGTATACTGCTTATATACAGTAACAGTGCACTCACTGTACATTGGTGGACATACCTGTTCTCTCTTCGAAACGTTTGAAATATTGAGGACACGGTTGATCTCCCAATATTCGGCTGCACCCTTCGACCCGCCTCAGCCATTGTAAGGCCATGATTGACAACACGGTCTACAATAGTGGCCCTTATGTCATCAGATATGCGCCTATGTCCTCTTCTGCCTCTTTACTGTTTTGCCTTCCACCACGCATCCTTGCTCCTCTTCTTCCTCCTCTTGGCTGTTGACCCTGTTCGTTTCCTGGTCCATCCATTATTGGAAAATTGCAACTCTGTGTTGTGGTCTGTCTATATATGCTTGCCAATTGATTCTTCATGAGATGCACCTTTGAGCAATTTAGAAAACTGGTTGATTGTTGGTTGAACTAACACTTTATATTCCTTCATGAGTGGGGGTCAATTTCACCTGCACGATTCAACAATTCACGTTTTTGTACAAAAGGTCTAATAGAAATGTGTAAAACTATGCTTGACAGTTTATGACAAATAGTTCAACAATTTTGCATGTAATGGCTTATTGAAGGAACTAATGCCTAGATGTTTTGAGGGGTAAGACTATTCAACAGAGAACCATCTACTATATTTTGATCAACATGACATGAGCAATTGATAATGTGGAAAAAAGCTGACACTTGTACATTATCAATTACAATTTGTTCAAAGGAATAAGAAATTGCTTTAATGATGTGCACAAGTGACTAGATGATTTGGAATTTGTACAAGTAGTATCAAGAATTGCACTTTTGATCTAAGAAATGCACCAAAGTGACTGAGAAAAACTGTAATGTGATTGGATGTTAATTATTTGACTAGGCTACCTGTATTTGACATTGTGTTGTTATTTCGCTAGATGGTTTAATTTGTTTTTTGGCAGTGAAACGAGGCCACTCAGGCGAGAAAACAACCTCACCCAAATGTATAGCTTCGTTGGAAAATATAAATGAGCTGTTTGAAAACGTGAAGAAAAAAAAGACATTGTGAATTACATTTTTATTTGGCGTACCCCCTACGGCATTACGTGTACCCCCCTAGTTTGGGAATACCTGATCTAGATAAATCAAGAAATCTGTAATAATTTTGACAATTTTGCAGGGGATGTCTTAGTCACACAATTTTACACCTAATTAAGATGTTTGGTGCAGTATTTCCCAATTGGAAAAATGTGCATGAAAACTTGTCCTTTCTCGTTGAATGACAACGAACACTTTATAGAGTACCACAGTATGAGTCATAATACCCATAAGACCTAGCAGTCAAACATGGAAATGGTTCCAATAATTTTTCCACCATTCATTTTTCCCATAGGGGTTTTTAGAAACACCTAAAATATGGTCTGTGTTTCATGATTACCATGTAAATCTCTCTAGGACAAGGTGACTTCCAGAGCATCTCTCAGAGTCTGGGGTGTTTTGCTGTCTGCACAGGGAGAAACTCCAACGCTTCTGTCTGGAGGATAAACACCCCCACTTTTTGATGTGTCAGACCTCCAAACACCACAAAAACCTTGACTACTGCTCAATAGATTAAGCTCTACAGTCCTCAAACTCAACTCTGGACCTCAAAGCCATGTCCACTGCTTGTTTTCATGGTTCCCTTCTAATCAGAGAATGGTTTAGGCCTGGCACACAAGGTTGGTTGAATTAATTATCAGGTTGAAAAGAAAACTAGCAGGCTCTGAACGTATTCCACGGAGGGCCGAGTGTCTGCGGTTTTTGCTCAACCATGTACTTGATTGATGAATTAAGGTCACTAATTAGTAAGGAACTCCTCTCACCTGGTTGCCTAGGTCTTAATTGATAGGAAAAAACTAAAACCAGCAGACAATAAGCCCTCCATGGAATGAGTTGACACCCCTGATCTACAGCTTCACAAGGTACGCAATTAATTAATTTATTTTATATAAACCTTTGTTATTCCATTAAAATGTATAGACATGCCAAATAAATGATTGTATCAAAGAGAACAAGAGTTAAAACAATCCCTGTTCTATTTGACTTGTTAATTCCTGTTAATCCCGTGACTATCCGGTATCAGAAATGTCCCTCCAATAGGAAGAGCTCCAAACTGCCCTGGAGCCCTTACGGGACTTAAATAGCGTTAAACTATCATTTGATCAAACAGAGCACATTAAGGTAAGAACGCTACTTCAGTATCAATCGGAGAATGCAACAGTTTTGAGCAAATGTCTTTGACCCTGTATGAATTTCTGAGGCATGATTCTGTCTCCAGAGCCAGGCCCAGCACACAGAAACAGGAGGAGCTTGAGAAGCAGAAGCAGCTGCTTCTACGAGAGGACGAGGGGGCCAGGATAGCTTCTCTGAGAGAGGACAAGGAGCAGTAGAGTCAGATTATGAACAGATGATTGAGGAAATCAGCAGAGTGATATCCTTCACTTTGAAACACACTCAGTGTCTTAGGGGAGGAGCAGATGTGACTGAAACACACTCAGTGTCTTAGGGGAGGAGCAGACGTGACTGAAACACACTCAGTGTCTTAGGGGAGGAGCAGACGTGACTGAAACACACTCAGTGTCTTAGGGGAGGAGCAGACGTGACTGAAACACACTCAGTGTCTTAGGGGAGGAGCAGACGTGACTGAAACACACTCAGTGTCTTAGGGGAGGAGCAGATGTGACTGAAACACACTCAGTGTCTTAGGGGAGGAGCAGACGTGACTGAAACACACTCGGTGTCTTAGGGGAGGAGCAGACGTGACTGAAACACACTCAGTGTCTTAGGGGAGGAGCAGACGTGACTGAAACACACTCAGTGTCTTAGGGGAGGAGCAGACGTGACTGAAACACACTCAGTGTCTTAGGGGAGGAGCAGACGTGACTGAAACACACTCAGTGTCTTAGGGGAGGAGCAGACGTGACTGAAACACACTCAGTGTCTTATGGGAGGAGCAGACGTGACTGAAACACACTCAGTGTCTTAGGGGAGGAGCAGACGTGACTGAAACACACTCAGTGTCTTAGGGGAGGAGCAGACGTGACTGAAACACACTCAGTGTCTTAGGGGAAGAGCAGACGTGACTGAAACACACTCAGTGTCTTAGGGGAGGAGCAGACGTGACTGAAACACAGGAAGGATTACGGGTGCAAGGCGTTAGGTCATTCTTTCGGAAGATGGGGTGAAGCCGGGGTTCCATGTGGTGGGAAGCGTGGTAGCAGTCTCGAAAATTAGTAGTGGACTCAAACAAAATGTAGTAGTGGAAAAGGATGGAAACATGGAATCCGATAGTGTCAGTGATAAGGATTCTAATGGAAGTATATTTCCAGGCTTGGGGTCAATGAGGAGAAGGAAAGTAGGTTACAAGTTAGAACCTGATGAAGCTAGTGACAACAAGGGAGATAGTGTGTTGAGGTAGAGTGGCGTCGAGTACAGACAGAATGTGCTATACTCCAGTAGTTCTGGAGGTGAATTGGAAGAGAGTGAGGATGAATTACCTGAGGTGGGAGGTGTGGTGAAGACCTCGATGGTCATGAAAAAAGATTCATCTGGTCCAGTAGGCGTGACATTTTTGGAGAAAGTGGAGCCCTGCCTTTTGGCTGACCCATATGTGGTTGGAAGAGAGTGAGGATGAATTACCTGAGGTGGGAGGTGTGGTGAAGACCTCGATGGTCATGAAAAAAGATTCATCTGGTCCAGTAGGCGTGACATTTTTGGAGAAAGTGGAGCCCTGCCTTTTGGCTGACCCATATGTGGTTTCAGGTTGGGTGAAAAAGGAGTTAAGGTAACCCGAAGTCGACTTTTTTGTGTTTCTGCTCTCAGGAATGGGGCACCATTGAAAGGAGTGATTACTGGGGTAGCAGTAAGGGTGGAGGTGGATCAACTGAAGTTGAAGATTCCCGGTGTCTGTGATGCCTGCTGTTTGGTGCGACACAGACCTGATGGTGAGCGGGATGAAACAGAGTCCCTGTCTGTCCTTTGAGTTTTGCGGCTGAGTCGTTACCTGATAAAGAAAATGTTAGGATATATCAGTTATCCCGTCAGAGCTATTGTGCCGAATGCACTACCATGTTTCAGGTGCCAAGCTTGTAGTCATGTTGCAGCAGCATGTAGGAGGGAGATTCCTAGATGTGAGATGTGTGCAGGAGGGCATGGGACAAAGGAAGGTGTAGTATCGGTGAACGAAGAGGTACCCAAGTCAGAATGTTCTCTGCTACAGCATGGCAAGCGGTACCAATGCACCAGGTCTGGAACCAGCAAGACCCTGAACAACTTCTACCCCCAAGCTATAAGACTGCTAAATAGTTAACCAATAGCTACCCGGAATATCTACATTGACCCTTTTTGCTCTAACTGCTTTGACTGATCACATATGCTGCTGTTACTGTTAATTATCTATCCCATTGCCTAGTTACTTTATCCCTACCTATATGTACATATATCTCAATTAGCTTGTACAGGGGTACCCTGTGTATATAGCCTCCTTATCATTACTCCTGGTGTATTTATTCCTTGTTACCATTTTTCTACTATTTCAACAACAACAACAAAAATCTGCATTGTTGGGAAGGGCCCATAAGTAAGTCTTTTTCTCTTAGTCTACACCTGTTGTTTACGAACCACGTGACAAATAACATTTGATTTTATGTGTTAACTGTAGGGGTGCCCATGTTGCTGGGGATCAGAGGTGTCCGGAGCAAGAGGCAGGTTGATGTTGCCAGGGTCAGAGTTTGACAAAAGGTGTCCTGTGCCGAGGCAGTGAAGAAAGTAGAGGAAGAGGGGTGAGGGATCCTAAGAGGCTCTCGGTGAGTTGTAGACGTTTGCCATTACAGAGTGATAGGATTAATGAGATGTGTTTCAGTAAGGTTGGCTTTTTAGCGTTCATTGCCATGGTTATCAGCTATAACGCAGGAATGGAATGGAAGTCACAGAAAATAGGTGTTGTGGTGACAGCTGCAGAGAATTACTTGGGATTGCGAGATTTTACTGCAGAAGAGTAAGAGTGTGTTGAATGGTAGTGTCCCGTCCTCCCAGGCAGTCAGCCTGGTGTAGGATTAGATTGGGTCAAAATAGTGGAATGAGTGGAGGATTAGATATGATCAAAAGAGTGGAATGGGGTGGTGGGTTTTTAATGAGTGGAGGATTAGATATGATCAAAAGAGTGGAATGGGGTGGTGGGTTTTTAATGAGTGGAGGATTAGATATGATCAAAAGAGTGGAATGGGGTGGTGGGTTTTTAATGAGTGGAGGATTAGATATGATCAAAAGAGTGGAATGGGGTGGTGGGTTTTTAATGAGTGGAGGATTAGATATGGTCAAAAGAGTGGAATGGGGAGGTGGGTTTTTAAAGAGTGCAGGGTTAGTTGGCAGTAATTTTCCTTTTCTCATTTTTGTGTCAAAAGATAATGGATTTATACTCCAGTCCTGTTGGTGGGGGTAATGCACCATTAATATTACCATCCTTCGTTAAACCACACCGAAGGAGGAAGGGTTACAAGCCAAACAATGACATCAAGCTGCTGTTCGCTAAAATCACAGTTACCTTTCTACAGAATTTAAAGGGAAAGGGAGATACCTAGTTACCATAGTTGTACAATTGAATGCATTCAACTAAAATGTGTCTTCCGCATTTAACCCAACCCTTTTGAATCAGAGGTGCTGGGGGATGCCTTAATCGACATCCACAACTGAACATTATTGTGCGTTCAACTGGAAAAAATTGTATTGAACAGTCATCCAACTCTGAATTACAAGCTAGGGCATCTTTATAGAGCTCCGACTTTCCGACCTTGAAGATCACTGATGTCCTGATTTGACCTTGTTTTTTCCCTAGTTCCCAGTGCTCTTGAAAGCACCAATAGTACCAGTCATTCCAGGGATGGGTGTGATTAGGATTAACGTCACAGCAGCAACATTAAGACTTCCGGTTTTCTTATTTTGCCTTCAAAATAAAGGTATGCGGTAAAATGCTATGTGTATGACATGAAATCAATCTTTTTTTGTAGCTTTGCATTTATTTTCAGCAAACTTCACGTGTAAATATTTGTATGAACATAAGATTCAACAACTGAGACATAAACAAGTTACACAGACATGTGTCTAACATAAATGGAATAATGTGTCCCTGAACAAAGGGGAGGTCAAAATCAAAAGTAAGTATCTTATCCTAGTAACACCCACTAGTGGCTGATAGCCTCATGTATCTTATCCTAGTAACCCTCTAGTGGCTTATAGCCTCATGTATCTTAACCTAGTAGCACCCTCTAGTGGCTCATAGCCTCATGTATCTTATCCTAGTAACACCCTCTTGTGACGAATAGCCCCATGTATCTTATCCAAGTAGAACCCTCTAGACTTCTGTTGACTCCAACATGGCGGATATCTGTTTGGCTTGATTTGTCGTCTGAGCGCCGTACTAAGATTATTGCATGGTTTGCTTTTTCCGTAAAGTTTTTTTGAAATCTCACACAGAGGTTGCATTAAGGAGAAGTATATCTTTAATTCTGTGAATAACAGTTGTATCTTCTTATCAATGTTTATTATGAGTATTTCTATAAATTGATGTGGCTCTCTGCAAAATCACCAGATGTTTTGGATGCAAAACATTACTGAACGTAACACGTCAATGTAAACTGAGATTTTTGGATATAAATATGCACTATGATGTCCTATGAGTGTCATCTGATGAAGATCATCAAAGTCATTAATTTAATCTATATTTCTGCTTTTTGTGACTCCTCTCTTTGGCTGGAAAAATGGCTGTGTTTTTGTGACTTTGCTCTGACCTAACATAATCATATGTTGTGCTTTCAACTGTAAAGCCTTTTTGAAAACGGACACGAAGTTTCTCTTTCATTTGGTGTATTGCACTTGTTAATGTATGAAAGTTACATATTTAAAAAAAAAAATGGGAATTTTGCACGCTGCCTTTTCAGCGGAATGTTGTCGAGGGTTGCTGTAAGAAGATTTATCCTAGTAGCACCCTCTAGACTAGAGGCTTATAGACATGTATCTTCTCCTAGTAGCACCCTCTAGTGGCTTATTGACTCATGTATCTTATCCTAGTAACACCCTCATGGCTTATAACCTCTGATTCAGAGGGGTTGGGTTAAATGCAGAAGACACATTAAGTTGAATACATTCAGTTGGATTACTGACTAGGTATCCCCCTTTCCTTTAGATATGATCAAAAGAGTGGAATGGGGTGGTGGGTTTTTAATGAGTGGAGGATTAGATATGATCAAAAGAGTGGAATGGGGAGGTGGGTTTTTAAAGAGTGCAGGGTTAGTTGGCAGTAATTTTCCTTTTCTCATTTTTGTGTCAAAAGATAATGGATTTATACTCCAGTCCTGTTGGTGGGGGTAATGCACCATTAATATTACCATCCTTCGTTAAACCACACCGAAGGAGGAAGGGTTACAAGCCAAACAATGACATCAAGCTGCTGTTCGCTAAAAATGGATGCAAAACATTACTGAACGTAACACGTCAATGTAAACTGAGATTTTTGGATATAAATATGCACTATGATGTCCTATGAGTGTCATCTGATGAAGATCATCAAAGTCATTAATTTAATCTATATTTCTGCTTTTTGTGACTCCTCTCTTTGGCTGGAAAAATGGCTGTGTTTTTGTGACTTTGCTCTGACCTAACATAATCATATGTTGTGCTTTCAACTGTAAAGCCTTTTTGAAAACGGACACGAAGTTTCTCTTTCATTTGGTGTATTGCACTTGTTAATGTATGAAAGTTACATATTTAAAAAAAAAAATGGGAATTTTGCACGCTGCCTTTTCAGCGGAATGTTGTCGAGGGTTGCTGTAAGAAGATTTATCCTAGTAGCACCCTCTAGACTAGAGGCTTATAGACATGTATCTTCTCCTAGTAGCACCCTCTAGTGGCTTATTGACTCATGTATCTTATCCTAGTAACACCCTCATGGCTTATAACCTCTGATTCAGAGGGGTTGGGTTAAATGCAGAAGACACATTAAGTTGAATACATTCAGTTGGATTACTGACTAGGTATCCCCCTTTCCTTTACCTCAAGTATATTATCCTAGTAACACCCTCCAGTGGCTGATAGCCTCATGTATCTTATCCTAGTAACACCCTCCAGTGGCTGATAGCCTCATGTATCTTATCCTAGTAACACCCTCCAGTGGCTGATAGCCTCATGTATCTTATCCTAGTAGCACCCTCCAGTG
This sequence comes from Oncorhynchus clarkii lewisi, assembly GCF_045791955.1. Taxonomy (NCBI): domain Eukaryota; kingdom Metazoa; phylum Chordata; class Actinopteri; order Salmoniformes; family Salmonidae; genus Oncorhynchus; species Oncorhynchus clarkii. Next base: position 17,406,258 of record NC_092157.1, on the reverse strand, counting down.
GCTGATAGCCTCATGTATCTTATCCTAGTAGCACCCTCTAGTGGCTGATAGCCTCATGTATCTTATCCTAGTAACACCCTCCAGTGGCTGATAGCCTCATGTATCTTATCCTAGTAGCACCCTCTAGTGGCTAATAGCCTCATGTATCTTATCCTAGTAGCACCCTCTAATCATAGTTTATAGTCTCATGTATCTTATCCTAGGAGCACCCTCTAATCATGGTTTATAGTCTCATGTATCTTTTCCTAGTAGCACCTAGTGGTTCATAGCCTTATGTATCTTATCCTAGTAGCACCCTCTAATCATGGCTTATAGACTCATGTATCTTAACCTAGTTCTGTGAAACCATAACACTATGTGCTGAAGCCAGCAGTTGTCTTACAATCCTTTGCTAATAAATACTAATTATTTGGTATTTCAGAGTTTGACTATTTTCCCCTGCAACATGACATAGCTGCCAATGCACTTCCCTGCATATGGAATACATATTGGACTGTAGAGGAAAAGGTTTTCTACCTGTCTCAGCAAAAGTGAGGTGTAAAATACTTATATATACCATGTTTCATCGAAATGTACAGCTGTGTGTCAGCTGCATAGCAGTGAAAATTAACATTATGTTTCCGAATGACATCACCAAGAGGTAAAATATATAGTGAAAACAATAGTGGTCCTAAAATGGAGCCTGGAGGAACACCGAAATTTAAAGTTGATTTGTCAGAGGACAAGCCATCCACTTTTTCCACATTTTGTTACATTGCAGATTTATTCTAAAATTGATTTAAATAAATGCAAATCCTCAGCCATCTACACACAATACCCCATAATGACAAAGCGAAAACAGGTTTAGACATTTTGTAAATGTATTAAAATTTTAAAAACAGAGAACTTCTTTACATAAGTATTCAGACTCTTTGCTATGAGACACAAAATTGAGCTCAAGTGCATCCTGTTTCCATTGATCATCCTTGAGATGTTCTTTTAACTTGATTGGAGTCCACCTGTGGTAAATTCAATTGATTGGACATGATTTGGAAAGGCACACACCTGTCTATATAAGGTCCCACAGCTGACATTGTACGTCAGAGCAAAAACCAAGCCATGAGGTCGAAGGAATTGTCCGAAGAGCTCAGAGACAGGATTGTGTTGAGGCACAGATCTGGGGAAGGGCACCAAAACAATTCTGCAGCATTGATCAACCCAGACTTTTCCTAGAGCTGGCCGCCCGTTCAAACTGCGCAATCGGGGGAGAAGGGCCTTGGTCAAGGAACCCGATGGTCACTCTGACAGAGCTCTAGAGTTCCTCTGTGGAGATGGGAGAACCTTCCAGAAGGACAACCATCTCTGCAGCACTCCACCAATCAGGCCTTTATGGTAGAGTAGCCAGATGGAAGCCACTCCTCAGTAAAAGGCACATGACAGCCCACTTGGAGTTTGCCAAAAGGCACCAAAAGACTCTCAGACCATGAGAAACAAGATTCTCTGGTCTGATGAAACCAAGATTGAGCTCTTTCGCCTGAATGCCAAGTGTCACGTCTGGAGGAAACCTGGCACCATCCCTATAGTGAAGCATGGTGGTGGCGGCGGCATCATGTTGTGGGGATGTTTTTCAGTGGCAAGGACTGGGAGAGCAGTCAGGATCGAAGGAAAGATGAACGGGGCAAAGTACAGAGAGATCATTGATGAAAACCTGCTCAGGACCTCAGACAGGGGGGGAAGGTTCACCTTCCAACAGGACAACGACCTTAAGCATACAGCTAAGACAATGCGGGAGTAGCTTTGGGACAAGTCTCTGAATGTCCTTGAGTCACTTGAACCTGATCGAACATCTCTGGAGAGACCTGAAAATAGCTGTGCAGCAATGCTCCCCATCCAACCTGAAAAAGCTTGAGGATCTGCAGAGAACAATGGGAGAAACTCCCGAAATAAAGGTGTGCCAAGCTTGTAGCGTCATACCCAAGAAGACTCAAGGCTGTAATTGCTGCCAAAGGTGCTTCAACAAAGTACTGAGTAAAGGGTCTGAATACTTATATAAATGTGATATTTCTGTTTTTTATTTGCAATACATTTGCTACAATTTCTAAACCTGTTTTTGCTTTGTCATTATGGGGTATTGTGTGTAGATTGCTGATCATTTGAGTAAGGCTGTAACCTAAAAAAAATGTGAAAAGTCAAAGGTTGGAATACTTTCCGAAGGCACTGTACAAATTACACATACATATATTTACAGTTGAAGTCGGAAGATTACATACACCTTAGCTAAATACATTTAAACTCAGTTTTTCCCCATTCCTGACATTTAATTCTAGTAAAAATTTCCTGTCTTAGGTCAGTTAAGATCACCACTTTATTTTAAGAATGTGAAATGTCAGAATAATAGTAGAGAGAAGGATTTATTTCAGCTTTTATTTCATTCATCACATCCCCAGTGGGTCAGAAGTTTACATACACTCAATTAGTATTTGGTAGCAATGCCGTTAAATTGTTTAACTTGGGTCAAAAGTTTTGTGTAGCCTTCCACAAGCATCCCACAATAAGTTGGGTGAATTTTGTCCCATTCCTCCTAACAGAGCTGGTGTAACTGAGTCAGGTTTGTAGGCCTCCTTACTCGCACCCGCTTTTTCAGATCTGCCCACACATTTTTTATAGGATTGATGTCAGGGCTTTGTGATGGCAACTCCAATACCTTGACTTTGTCGTCCTTAAGCCATTTTGCTACAACTTTGGAAGTATGCTTGGGGTTGTTGTCCATTTGGAAGACCCATTTGTGACCAAGCATTAACTTCCTGACAGATGTCTTGATGTTGCTTCAATATATCCACATAATTTTCCGCCTCATGATGCCATCTATTTTGTGAAGTGCACCAGTCCGTCCTGCAGCAAAGCACCCCCACAACATGATGCTGCCCCCCATTCCACTTTTACAGGAATAGGACTATTCCCAGGAGAATGTACCATTCACCTTGACCCAGACGCATCCCCTGTGCCCGTCTGAAGAAAGTGTTGGAGAGCATGAAGCAATCTGACATAGTCACCAAGGTTACAGAACCGACTGACTGGGTAAACACGTTAGTGGGGGTGGAGAAACCACGCACAGGCAAGCTCAGAGTATGTCTCGACCCAAGAGACTTGAACAAGGCCATCAAACGCCCGCATTACCCTTTACCGACGCTAGAGGGCATCATACACACGCTAGCGGGAGCACGCTCCTTCGTTGTCATGGACGCCAGATCAGGCTACTCACAACGTTCAACACACTGTTTGGAAGCTACAGGTTTCGTTGCCTGCCTTTTGGGATTATCACAGTCCAAGACGAATTTCAGCGAAATATCGAAAAATTGTCCAAAGGCCTTGACGGGGTTGTGGAAATGGTCGAACCAAAGAGGAACACGACAGAAATCTCTGCGCGATGCTGCAAAGGTCCCGCGAGAGAGGAGTCCGGCGCTACAGAGGTCAGCTACTTCGGACATCTTCTCACAGCAAATGGTATCAATCCAGATCCACAGAAGATCTCAGCCATTTCAGAAATGGAACCACCAGAACTGTGCAAAGCTGGAAAAAGTGCTTGGCATGTTCAACTACTTAGCCAAGTTCGGACCCAGCCTCTCCAATGCTAATGCATCCCTGCGTCAGCTGATAAAGCAGTCCAGTGAGTTTCTCTGGGACATGCAACACAACATTGCTTTCCAGAGAGTGGAAATATGGACTAGGTGCATCGGCTATGCTTCCAAATCTCAGACTGTGAAATCAACTACACTCGAATCGAAAAGGAGCTCTACGCCATTCTGTTCGGATGTAAGCATTTCCATCAGTACATATATGGACGACAAGTCATTGTAGAATCCGACCAAAAGCCCCTCGAGTCAATCATGAGGAAACCGTTAGCCGCAGCCCCACCAAGGCTACAGAGAAAGATCCTTCAACTACAAAAATACAACTTCACAATCACTCACCATCCAGGCAAAGACATCCCTGTCGCAGACACACTCTCTGGGAAGTTTCTTAGCAGCCTCAGCCTCAGCGAAGGCATGGACATGCAAGTGCACACTGTGTACAGCAACTTACCAGTTAGGGACACAAAACTGAAGGAGATCCGAGCAGAAGCAGAAAAGGGCTCACACAGCTGAGGAAAGTCATACAGGATGGATGGCCTGAGGATAGGAGAAAATGCCCTCAGAGCGTCTCAAAGTTCTGAAACCATCATAATGAACTATCACAGATCAACAGAATTATTTTAAAAGGAGAGAATCATAATTCCTACCAGTCTCAGAGAAGAGATTTTGACAAAGATCCATGCTGGACACATGGGCATGGAAAAGTGAAAACAGGGAGTACGGGACATTTTGTTTTGGCATGGAATGTGCAAACAAATAGAGGATATTGTTGCTAAATGCACCACCTGTCTTGAACGACGCCCCTCAAACACCAAAGAGCCAATGTTATCGCACTGTATCCCAGACCGACCCTGGAAGGTCGTGGCAACCGTTCTGTTCACCTGGAACAACAAGGACTACATCGTAACAGTGGACTATTACAGCAGATTCTACGAACTTGACAAGCTTCACAGCACCACATCTGGAATACACAAGCTGAAAGCAATCTTTGCCAGGCATGGCATTGTAGAGACTTTAATTTCTGACAATGGCCCCTGTTACAAATGAAATGAATTTGAATCCTTCACAAAGCATGGGAGTTCACACGTCACCACAAGCACACATTACCCTCAAAGTAATGGCCTTGCTGAAAAATCTGTGCAGACTGCTAAATCACTCATGGACAAAGCAAAAGCAGACGAGAGACCCCTACCTCAGTCTTCTTAAATACGGCAACACTCCAGTTGACAACTTCAAATCACCAGCCCAGCTGTTGATGAGCCGCTCAAGCCTTCCTAGCACCAACCAGCAGCTGCAACCTGAGGTCGTCAGCTACAAGGAAATGCAAGAAAAACATGAACAGAGACAACAACAAAAGTGATACTTCAACGGGTCAGCTAGACTACTGTCACCACTGAACGACGGAGAGTCAGTTAGAATCCAGGAGCATGGCCACTGGAAGCCAGCAGTCGTCATCCAGCCAGCTGACACTGAACGTTCATATCACGTCAGCACCGCAGAAGGAGCAGTGTACCGCCGCAATCGTCGTCACCTACTGAACACAAAAGAACAAGACCCTGACGAGAAGAACTGTTCCCCTGAAAGCGAACGTGATGGACTAAACACACACACAGCACAACATACACCATACTTACCTGCAACACCACAAGAACTGATGACTGACACAGAAGCATGCTCAGCATCATATCACACAAGGTCAGGAAGAGAGGTCAAGCCCAGAGCTGTCCTAGACCTGTGAAATGTCAAAGGGTGTAGGCGGATCGCTGCCCTGAAAGAGTTCCAGACTGTAAACTTGTTATTGAAAAGTTGACTTGAAATGCTTTGGTATTTGTTTGAAACGTGAAGATGTCATTGCTACAGTGAGAGCTGAGTTGCTGAGAATCATTTGTTCTAAAAGGAACCGTATGCTGAATCATTGATTCAGAGTCTGTTGTGTTGATTCAGTTGGTGCAGTATGCAGTATAAATGGTTACCTTGAGTTCAAACTACAGAACATGTATTCTAAATAAACACTCAGAATATGTAAAACAATTTTGTTCTAAAAAAGGGGGATGTAATATTCATGTGTAAACAATTGTAATTGGATGCATTTTACCGCTGTATCATACTGCGCTATGATTGGTTATGCCCACCCAGGTGGAGAGGTCATGGTCAGTTGATCATGGTATGAGACACGTGAACATGCCAGTTATAGCTAGCTAAAGAGCTAAGTTAAGAAATATCCTGTCGTACTGCATTTTATTATTTTGTACAAATTGTGCAAAACAAGACAACAGGTTACCCCCTCATTCGAACGTAACGCAGCATAAGATCCTTGGTCTTGAAACTGTGACAACAGATAATTCCTGGGCGAGGACGTTGGCTCGGTCCAGGCATGGGGATGAGTTTGCGATGTGCACGGTCCAGCTGCGGCTCCGAAGCCAAAACTTTCGATCGCATTGTATCCCTCAGTAGCTTAGTGAAGAAGTCGGTGGGACGAGAGCCAGCCTCCACCCCCTCTGCCAGACCTGCAATGCGAAGGTTATGACATCTGGACCGGCCTTTTAAGTCAACCATTTTCACAGAAAGCCTCTGCACACTCTCCTGCAAGGATGTACATAGCTTCTCTAACTCATTGATCCTACCAGCGTTGAATTTAGAAGCCTTCTCAAAGTCCACAATACTCTGGCCTTGCGAAGCAACCATTTGATTTGTGCTCTCAATTTCGGTGTCCAGTTCAGCAATAGCAGCCTTGAAATCCTCAGCTATAGCAACACGTAGTTCTCCCAGAGCCAGGGTAAGTTCTGAAAGTGTCACGTTATGACATGTGCCTTCCGCCATGGCTGCCTCGCTGTTTGGTGGGGAGGAGGCCTCCAATGACGATTTCTTGTCCTTTAGTCACCTATTACTCAACATGTTGACAAAAATTCACGCTATTGTATTAAAGACTTATGGTGCAAAAAGTGAGATAAAGTAGGTTAAGTATGTTTTGTAAAAAGTTGCGGGAGCCTCTCTCAAACACAGCCTTTCACTCCAACATGCTAGCACCGCCCCCGAAAGAACTTGTTTTTAGTATTGACGAGACACTGATGTGACTAGGACATAGCATGGCTACCAGATAAGCTGTTGAAAAGATTAACAACTTGCTCGACTCCATCTTATATAAACTTAGATCGGGTGCTGAATCCTTGTATATATCCAAAGAATAAAAGATCCCAGATCTCCCAGAGGAGGATCTCTCCTGTCCTATTTGCCATGATCTCTTCAAAGATTCTGTTGTCCTGTTGTGTAGGCACAGTGTCTGTAAAACTTGTCTGCAGTAACACTGGAAACAAAGGCTACATCGGGAATGTCCAGTGTGCAGGAAGAGAAGCAACTCAAATTCTTAAAGAACATATGTGTCTTTCTTACTGGAGAGGAGTCAAAGAGATTCAGGGGAGTTTGAGGAGCTCTGCAGTCTACACAGGGAGAAACTCAAGCTCTTCTGTCTAGAGGATAAACAGCCCATCTGTGTGGTGTGCCAGGCCTCCAGAAAACACAAAAAACACAACTGCTGCCCCATGGATGAAGCTGCACAGTATCAAAAGGTACAGTTGCATAAAGATCTGCATTTAATATCCCAAAATATATCAGATATAGTATAGTATCAATGTGTTGTATTTGTGTGTGTGAAACCAGTGTATTTTTCAGAGATGTAGTGGTAAAAACTAGGTAGGTAAACTAACGCTCCCTTAGCTCTCGAAAACCCTTATTTTCTGTATGTAAGGTTTTCAGCCATTACATTCCCCCAAGGTTGGTTCCATGCAAACTACAATTCCAACACTGTGAATGTTTAGAAACGTCTGTCACGTCCTGACCTTAGTTCCTTTTTCATGTCTCTATTTTGGTTTGGTCAGGGCGTGAGTTGGGGTGGGCATTCTATGTTTTTCATTCTGTGTTTTGTTCTGTGTGTTGTATTTCTATGTGTTTGGCCTGGTATGGTTCCCAATCACAGGCAGATGTCAATCGTTGTCTCTGATTGAGAACCACACTTAGGTAGCCTGTTCTCACCTGTGTTTGTGGGTAGTTGTTTACTTTTTTGTGTTGTGTCACCTTTCAGGACTGTTTCGATTTTCGTTGTTTCACTTTGTTATTTTGTATTTCGTGTTCAGTTATATTAATTTACATGGACACTTACCACGCTGCACCTTGGTCCTCACCTTCTTCCACCAACAGTCGTTACAACGTCAATAATCTTTGCTTTCAAATGGCTTTCGAAACTTATGAGAATATGCTCTTTATCTTTCATGTCAGCGAGAAATAATCTTTCAAATCAAAATATACACTTACTGTAGCAGGGGTGGGTATAATCTGTGGAACGTTCCAACAGTTCCAAAAACGTCATAAATAACAAGGTTGCCAACAAACAACGCATACAAAGTTATATAGTGGCAGAATAAGATACAGGGCAGGGAGTGGGCTATTTAATTAAAATTTTCACGTCGAAAAATGTCTGTCCTCACACCTGTCTCGCTCCTCACCGCCCCTGGGACTGTGTCATCAACCTGCTTGCAGGTTCAGCACCTCCGCACAAATGCATCTATCCTCTGTCGGTGGCTGAGACCCAGGCCATGGAGGATTACATCCAAGAGGCACTCCAACAAGGGTTCATCTGCACGTCCACTTCTCCTGCATCAGCTGGTTTCTTCTTCGTGACCAAGAAGGATGGAGGGCTACGTCCATGCATTGACTACAGAGGACTCAATGAGATTACCACAAAGTATCGTTACCCTCTCCCGTTTTGTGCCGGCAGCCATCGAACAGCTGCGCGGGGCCCGGTTCTTTACCATATTGGACCTGAGGAGTGCTTACAATCTCATCTGCATCCGGGAGGGGGATGAGTGGAAGACTGAGTTTAGCACGATGTCTGGTCACTACGAGTACTTGGTGATGCCATTTGGCTTAGCCAATGCTTCGTCAGTGTTCCAGTGTTATAGGCATTCGTTGCTCGGATGCCAGGTGGTTGTGTATATCGATGACCTCTTGATCTACTCGGCTACCTTGGAGGATCACATCACTCACGTTCAAGCAATCCTGGAACGCCTCCTGGCTAACCACCTGTTCGTCAAGGCTGAGAAGTGCCACTTTTATCAGAGGGCAGTCTCCTTCTTAGCCTTCTTAGGCTACTAAATCATTCCGCAGGGAGTGAAAATGGACAACAAGAATGTAGGTGCAGTCAGGTCATGGCCAGTCCCAACCACCATAAATGGGTTACAATGGTATTTGAGTTTTGCCAATTTCTACCGCTGTTTCATCAGGAACTTCTGCTCCGCTCACCTCTCTCCTTAAGGGAGGGCCCTGTATGTTGTTTTGGAGCCCAACAGCCGACTGGGCCTTCTGTCTACTCAAGGGACATTTTACCTCCGCCCCATTGCTCAAACACCCATGTGTGTTTACTATAAGAAACTGTCCCCTGCAGAGAGGAATTATGACGTCGGTGATCGTGAGCTCCTGACAGTTAAGTTGGCATTAGTGGAGTGGAGACACTGGCTGGAGAGCACCAAATAACCATTCGTCATTCTCACCAACCATCAGAACCTGGAGTACATACGGACAGCGAGGAGGCTGAATCCTTGCCAAGAAAGGTGGGCCCTTCACAAGGTTTGACTTCACACTGTCGCCCAGGTTCTAAGAACAGCAAGGCCGATGCCCTGTCACGTCTCTACGATTCGAGAGAGGGTCCATTCCAGAATGCGCCTATATTCCCATCCTCCCGAGTCATAGCTCCTGTGGTCTGGGATGTAGATTTGTCACGTCTACTCCCGTTCCTCCCCTCCAGCGTTCAACGTCGCCGGTATACTAAACACCGGGCCTGGGATCCATCATTACAAATACATGGCTTCTATCATTACACGCACCTGCAGATCATCATTATACCCACCTGGACTCCATTACCTTCCTGAATACCTCCCCTATATCTGTCCCTCCCTTGGGTACTTCCTCAGTCAGTATTGTTCCTATGTTCATGTGTAAACACCACTGTTGTGTTGTCTCGTTTCATGTTTGTTATTTTATTAAACGTTTCTCCTGCTCCTGCACCTGCGTCTATGAATGAAGTAACGCTCCTTATACATTCAATGCATTTTTCTGCAAAAGGTGGTTGAACTGTTGAGCAAAAAAAAAGTGTAAACTTTGTTTACTTGCGTTTATCCTTCAGAGCAGAGTACTGCTGATATTTTTCAAGTACTTTTCTCAGTGGAGAATAATTTCCTCATTCCTGTAAAACAGATATATCCGGATCTAACCACACACGTGACGCACCTACTGTACACTCACATAACCTGACTTAAACACAGAGGAGAGCAGTCTATTCATCTTTCTTCCATGTAGATAAACTCTAATTAAAAAAGGAAGGAACATTTCGATAAAACATCCTCTCATTCCAGGAGGACCTATAGACTTTCCTGAAGCCCTTACAGGAAAAACAGGCGGTCTTTAATAAAGTTAAACAAACCTGTGACCAAACAGTTAAGCACATTAACGTGAGGATGACTAGTAATAAGAGAACAGAGAATTGTATGTATTCGGATCACAGTATTTTTGTGGGTAAACTGTGACAATTCAATTAACATAATTTAGTTGCTCACTGTCTCCAGACCCAGCACACAAAGATAATGATTAAAAAAGCTTTTCATAAGTTCCGCCAGTTTTTTTTCTTAACTGCATTGTTGGTTAAGGGCTAAGTAAGCATTTCGCTGGAAGGTCTACACCTGTTGTATTCTGCGCATGTGACAAATAAAATTTGATTTGACTATCAACTGTGCAGTACAATTTTAGCAGTATCAATGACAGTTGTACACAACTATTATTAACTTAACATGTTCTTCTTGGCTTCCAAAAAACATCACCAACTAGAAATCACCCACAGTTCTAATCTAGACTGAACAAAAATATAAATGGAACGTGCAACAATTTCAAAGATTTTACTGAGTTATAGTTCAAATAAGGAAATCCGTCAATTGAAATACAGATAAGCATTTGCTGGTCACAGATACTGTACCTTTAAAAAAAAGTAGGGGTGTGGATCATAAAACCAGTCAGTATCTGGTTTGACCATTTGCCTCATGCAGCGCGACACATTTCCTTCACATAGAGTTGATCAGGTTGTTGATTGTGGCCTGTGGAATGTTGTCACACTCCTCTTCAAATGACTGCGAAGTTGCTGGATATGGGCAGGAAATGGAACACGCTGTCATACACGTCGATCCAGAGCATCCCAAACATGCTCAATGGGTGACATGTCTGGTGAATATGCAGGCAATGGAAGAACTGGGACATTTTCAGCTTCCAGGAATTGTGTACAGATCCTTAAGACATGGGGCAGTGCATTATCTTGCTAAAACATGAGGTGATGGCGGCGGATGAATGCTACAACAATGGGCCTTGAGAGAAATAATGTTTTTGTCCGTATGGAAAATTTGTGGGATATTTTATTTCAGCTCATGTAACATGGGACCAACACTCAGCTCCTGTCACTCTGGACCCAGACACTGCCTACCCAGATCTCTGGATGTCTGAGGATCTGACCAGTGTGAAACGCAGGAATGAGACATTGTAGCTTCCTGATAACCCAAAGAGGTTTGATGACTGTATGGATCTGGATCTTGGGTTCTGAGGGCTTTAACTCAGGAACACAGCTGGGACGTTGAGGTTGGGAACAATAAATTATGTCAACTGGGTGTGATAGAAAAGTCTGTCCAGAGGAAGACAGCAGTTAAGAGTGGACACTGGCGATTCTGGCACTTCAAACATAAATACAGTGTATTTTCCCCACCAGAATCAACCAGTGTACTCCCAGTGGCAAAGAAACCCCAGACGATATCAGAGTGCAGCTGGACTGGGACAAAGGAAAGCTATCATTCTCTGACCCTGATAAGAACACATGTTTACACACTATTGCACACACCTTCACTGAGAAAGTCTTTCCATATTCTTGGTAGTTATTGCAAGCTCTCCCCTCTGAGAATCTTTCCAGGGATGGTCTCTGTAAAAGGACAAAATAGTTAGTTAGTCTGGCTGTAATGGGACAGCCCTGGTGGTGATGTTGTGATTATGGTACAGTATGTCAAGGTTTTATCCCGGGAACAAGACGATACTGTTGAGTGTGTTAGTGGATTTTAGGGGAAAACCAATTGTCTTAATAAAGTTTTAAAAAGGCATCTTTGAAATCAACTGAATGATACTTAGTACTATAACGTAAAGAAATTGTTGTTGTTTTTTACAGTGAAATATTTTGTATTGCATGTTTAAGGTCATTGCGCTGTATGAGTGTGAAACTCTTTTTCTTGATCAACCTTGTCACAGTGTACTACCATTTCCCTACCCCAACATATTTATGTAAATTAATTGTACAATTATTTGGGAAGCTGAGTCATTGCAGGCTTCTAATTAGGCAGACTGGGGTCATGTTTGGTCCAGGGCACCCTCAGCGGTGCCAGATGCAACCAGTGTTCAGGGGAAATGGAAAGGGAGCCTGTGACGCAACTTCCAATTTTGGACATTGAGACAACTCCTCCACATTTACTGAATTGGTTCAACACTGCAGACGAGAACCTCCTCTGACAGGTAGATTGTTTTCACATTAGGGCAAAAAAAAAAGAAACGCCACTCAGGCTATGTTAAATTATTGGTGCTTTGAAAAAAACAAGGGCAAATATTGAAATTAGTGATCTTCGGGTCAGAAAGTCGGAGCTCTAGAAAGATACCAGAGTAATTCAGTTGGATGACCATTCAAAACTATTTTAACCAGTTGGAGCTAGTTTTTATCCCCGAGTTCCCAGTTGTCTTGAATGCACTGAAGTCTGAGATTTCCAAATTCCTAGTTGTTTTGAACACATCATTAGTACAGGGTAATCCGGGACAAAGAACCATGAAGAATAGAATAGCGCCATTCAGAGGTGAGAGGTGTCTGATTTACAACAACTGACCCAGGTCCTAGGTTCTGTCGATCTATTGGTCGGTGGGATGGGTTACAGAGTGTTGATGAGGGAGTAGGGTGAAGTTGCCACTAGAGATGCTGATTTTGAGTCAGTTTAGCATTTTCCAACCTAATGGTTAAGGTTAGGATTGTGGAAGGGGAAGTTGATCCTAGATCTATACCTAGGGCAAACTTCAACCCAGAGCGTTGATGGGCGAGTGAGGTAACCCCAATGCCTGGTCAGTAAGGACAGGACATGTATAAAGTGTCCTGGAGTCCCTTTGGCTGCCACGGCTCCTGGTGGTCTGACCTGTTCGGAGTCTATGGAAGACCAATTGCCTTGTAGGGTTTGAACCTCAGCAGAGCAGGCTGGGGGGGAGTTGTTGTACAAGAGGTATTCTATCCACCCTCAGTATTATAAATTAATTATAAAATTGTTTAAACGCCTGTTGTACGTTTTTTTTTATTACCAGTAGTTCTATATAATTAAGTCTGACAAAAACATGGTGTTCTTAGTATGAGCGTTTAGAATAGCCTGAGCGCCAGTCTGTTTACGCTATCATGCCAAGTCCTGTCACTCAATGCCAATGGCTTGAAAATGAGCAATGGGGTTGGCAAGAGCATGAGCACAGATCTGGGTCCAGGCTAGGTTTAGAACACTGAGGAGAGCAATAACAGTATGTGCAGAGTTCCAGTTGACTCAAATATCCACCCCTAATCAATCTATCAATTAAATGTATTTATAAAGCCCTTCTTACATCAGCCGATGTTACAAAGTGCTACAGAGAAACCCAGCCTAAAACGACAACCAGCAAGCAAGGCAGATGTAGAAGTACGGTGGCTAGGAAAAATTCCCTAGAAAGGCAGGAACCTAGGAATAAACCTGGAGAGGAACCAGGCTCTGAGGGGTGGCCAGTCCACTTCTGGCTATGCCGGGTTGAGATTATAACAGTATATGGCCAAGATGTTCAAACGTTCGTAGATGACCAGCAGGGTCAGATAATAATAATAATCACAGTGGTTGTAGTGTGTGTAACAAGTCAGCACTTCATGAGTAAATGTCAGTTGGCTTGTCATTGCTGAGCATTCAGAGTTAGAGACAGCAGGTGCGGTAGAGAGAGAGTGAGTCAAAAACAGCCGGTCCGGGACAAGGTAACACGTCTGGTGAACAGGTCAGGGTTCCATAGCCGTATCCATCAGCCCCTCACCTGACATTCACCTGCTCATGGTAATATACTGTACAATCCCATAAAACTTAAAGATCCACCCCTCACACACCAAGTCCATGATTACACACCTGCTCACGGTAATGTACAACCCTCTCAGCTCTCTTAGGACATAAAACAGGACTTCTACAAAAAGCAAGTTTAAACTGAACCATTGAATATTCCACGTAAACTGTAACTTTCAGGCCCTGCTAACCAAACAAGGGTGAGTCTTGGAAGTGAACTGTTGCCTCCAGAAGCCATTCCAGAGAAAGGAATGTGACTATAAGAGAAAATGGCTTCCAAATTGTTGCGCATATCTCCTGTCCATTGTGGCATGACATCTTCAAGAATCCAGTCCTACTTTATTGTGTAGCCACAGCTTCTGTAAACCCTGTCTGCAGAAACACTGGGGAGAGGAGGAAGAAAAGGAATGTTCTGAATGCAAGAGAAAATCTTCAACAGAGCTTTTCCTTCACCTGGCTCTAAAGGACATATGTGAGGCCTTCTTACAGGAGAGAGCTTCAACAAACTCCAAACGTGCTATGCAGTCTGCACAGGGAGAAATTCAAGCTCTTCTGTCAGGAGGATAAACAGCCAATCTGTGTGAAATACCAGACCTCAATAAAACATAAACACTGGATCAGATCCATAGATGAAGCTTCACAGGTTTATAAGGTTTAGGAAAACATTGATTAAATTCAAAAATATTATTTGTGTTTACTATTCATAAAACAAGCAAAACATGGATAGACGCTTTAAACAGTTTTTTCCTGATGGTTGTCAGTCTGTAGGGCAACGATATGTTTAAATTGTGAAAGGGGTTATATATTTTCTATAGTCACTTTACAGACAGTTACCAAGTTTCCCTGTCTGATGTCATACATGTTTGAGTTTAGCCACGCCGATCACTTATATTTTGAATACAGTGCTCTGTTCTCTCTGTTAAGCTCCTGTGATTCTAGACACTGCCCACCCAGATCTCATCCTGTCTGAGGATCTGACCAGTGTCAAAGTCAGTGAGACACAGCAGCTTCCTGACAACCCAGAGAGGTTTGATAGCTACAAATGGCTCCTGGGCTCTGAGGGCTTTCACTCAGGCACACACAGCTGGGACATTGAGGTTGGGGACAGTTATTGTCACTGGGTGTGATACAGGAGGGTGTCTGAACGAAGGGAGTAGTTAAGAGTGAGTACTGGTCATTGAAGCAGTTTGATGCAAAATACACAGCACAGTTGCCACCAGGACCATCCATTGATCTGACCGTAGCACAGAAGCCCCAGAGGATCAGAGTGCTCCTGGACTGGGACAAAGGAATGCTGTCCTTCTCTGGACCTGTTAACAACACACACATACACACTTTCACACACACTTTCACTGAGAGAGTATTTCCATTAATTGGTGATTACGGCAAACACCAGTGCATAAGCATCTTGGCAGAGGAGGCCTTTTTAACAGTGGAATAACCCTGCAATGATATTTACTCACAGCCAAATACAGCTGAGGTAAACACTCCACAATGCTTCGGTATTTTTATTTTGAATTTGTCAGCAATGTTCCATTTATTTATTTTTAACTGCTCCTTGCACTGCCATGTATTATTAGGCCTGTTCTTTGAGTGGTGAGGACTTGTTAAAATCCTTGTGGAACTGTTTTGGATGAGCTGTAATCTGTTGTTTGCAAGTACAAGTAAGCCTACAACCACTGTTTCCATAATCAATTCTGAAGAGAAAATAACCAATGATATTATTGTTTTATATGATTGTTGTAGAGATTATTGTTTTGTATAGACCAACAGATTATTTTGTACTACAAATAATTGTTTTGTATAAGCCTACAGATAATTGTTTTGTACAGGCATACAGATAATACTGATTTTAGTTTTGTTGCCCCTCACTAGGCTAGGGAAATTCAGATGGCTGATTGTTGGCCTTTTACTGACTGTTGTTCTTTATGATTGTGTTGTATTGCTCTAGTTTTCATAGTGTATTAATGTGTATATTTTTGACATTTTTGTAATTACAGGGCTCTTATGAAAAACCTTGTTCTCAGCATGATCAAAATAAAGGTTCAATAAAAGACTGTGGCTAGACAGCATTGAAACACAAGTTTCAACAATACAGATTGGGAAAGGAGGACCAAGGCTCTCTTCATATAATGAATTAAAATGACTTTATTTGTATGGCATGCTCAATGGAAACAAAGTTTATAAACTCCGACGTGTTTTGGCTGCTTGGCCCGTCAGGGAGTACAAAGATATGATAATAGTCCTCTTTTGAACATCTTTTTCCAATCAACCCTGATTTGAAGAGGGAGTGGTTACATAATTAATTAGACAACACCTAGTAAGCAATACTATACACATTCAAAAGTGAAATACTGTAGATATGTTATCAAAAATGCAACTGAAGGCTAGAAGCATCAGAACCCATAGAAAGGTAGTTAACCTTGAATATGACAGGGCAAAGTGCTAAGAATAGGAGAGCCATCTATTTTATAGTACACTAGAACACAGAAAACATGGACCACAGCAGTCTAAACATAGCTGAGTGCATTAGAGCAAAATGTCCACTAGATGACAGCAAATGGACCTATCACAACCCTATAGGAAAGGTGAGAAATCCGTATCTTCATTTAAACCAGGGTACTTAGCGGTCTGTAGTTTGTAAATCCATATCTTCATTTAAACCAGGGTACTTAGTGGCCTGTAGTTTGTAAATCCATATCTTCATTTAAACCAGGGTACTTAGCGGTCTGTAGTTTGTAAATCCATATCTTCATTTAAACCAGGGTACTTAGTGGCCTGTAGTTTGTAAACCGAAAAACATTCCCTTTGGTTTAGCTGTTTAAGACGGTCCCCTTTTTTAATTGAAGCCAAAACATGATCAACATCCATAGCTTGTAGGGTTGCCATGGTGTAAGGACTTGTAGTGCCTAGCCATGGGGTAGTCTTCATAGCCTACCCGTATGGCGTACTTGTGTTCCTCTAAGTGCTCTTGAAGGCATCTCTTTATCTGTCCAATGTAGAACACCTTGCACTGTGGACATTTCAATCTGTAGATGACATGAGCGGTTTTGCAGTTAATGAAATGCTTGACATGATTCTCCATTTAAAATCTGTGTCAACAAAATGCTTTTTCTGTGCAATATTTCCAGAATGGGACATGGGAGTGAGTCTTTTTACAATGTTTTATTTCACCTTTATTTATCCAGGTAAGCTAGTTGAGAACAAGTACTCATTTACAACTGCGACCTGGCCAAGATAAAGCAAAGCAGTGCGACAAACAAGAACACAGAGTTACACATGGAATAAAGAAACATACAGTCAATAATACAATAGAAAAAGTCTATATACAGTGTGTGCAAACAAGGTAGGATAAGGGAGGTAAGGCAATAAATGGGCCATAGTGGCGAAATAATTACAATATAGCAATTAAACACTGGAGTGGTAGATGTGCAGTAGATGAGTGTGCAAGTAGAGATACTGGGGTGCAAAGGAGCAAAATAAATCAAATAAATAACAGTATGGGGATGAAGTAGTTGGATGGGCTATTTACAGAAGGGCTATGTACAGGTGCAGTGATCTGTGAGCTGCTCTGACAGCTGGTGCTTAAAACTAGTGAGGGAGATATGAGTCTCCAGCATCAGTGATTTTTGCAGTTTGTTCCAGTCATTGGCAGTAGAGACCTGGAAGGAAAGGCAGCCGAAGTAGGAATTGGCTTTGGGGGTGACCAGTGAAATATACCTGCTGGTGCGCGTGCTACGGGTGGGTGCTGCTATGATGACCAGTGAGCTGAGATAAGGCGGGGCTTTACCTAGCAAAGACTTATAGATGACCTGGAGCCAGTGGGTTTGGCGACAAATATGAAGCGAGGGCCAGCCAACGAGTGAATACAGGTCGCAGTGGTGGGTAGTATATGGGGCTTTGGTGTCAAAACGGATGGAACTGTGATAGACTGCATCCAATTTGGAAGCTATTTTGTAAATTACATTGCCGAAGTCGAGGATAGTCAGTTTTACGAGGGTATGTTGGCAGCATGAGTGAAGGATGCTTTGTTGCAAAATAGGATGCCGATTCTAGATTTAATTTTGGATTGGAGATGCTTAATGTGAGTCTGGAAGGAGAGTTTACAGTCTAACCAGACACCTAGGTATTTGTAGTTGTCCACATATTCTAAGTCAGAACCGTCCAGAGTAGTGATGCTGGACGGGCGGGCAGGTGTGGGCAGCGATCAGTTGAAGAGCATGCATTTAGTTGTATTTGCATTTAAGAGCAGTTGGAGGCCACGGAAGGAGAGTTGTATGGCATTGAAGCTCGTCTGGAGGTTAGTTAACACAGTGTACAAAGAAGGGCCAGAAGTATACAAAATGGTGTCGTCTGCATAGAGGTGGATCAGAGAATCACCAGCAGCAAGAGTGACATCATTGATGTATACAGAGAAAAGAGTCGACCCGAGGATTAAACCCTGTGGCATAACCATAGAGACTGCCAGAGGTCCGGACAGGCCCTCCGATTTGACACACTGAACTCTGTCTGAGAAGTAGTTGGTGAACCAGGCGAGGCAGTCATTTGAGAAACCAAGGCTGTTGAGTCTGCCAATAAGAACGTGGTGATTGACAGAGTCGAAAGCCTTGGCCAGGTTGATGAATACAGCTGCACAGTATTGTCTCTTATCGATGGCGGATATGATATCATTTAGGACCTTGAGCGTGGCTGAGATGCACCCATGACCAGCTCGGAAACAAGATTGCATAGTGGAGAAGGTACGGTGGGATTCGAAATGGTTGGTGTTCTGTTTCTTAACTTGGCTTTCGAAGACCTTAGAAAGGCAGTGTAGGATAGATATAGGTCTGTAGCAGTTTGGGTATAGAGTGTCTCCCCCTTTGATGAGGGGGATGACCGCGGAAACGTTCCAATCTTTGGGGATCTCAGACGATACGAAAGAGAGGTTGAACAGGCTAGTAGTAGGGGTTGCAACAATTTTGGCAGATAATTTTAGAAAGAGAGGGTCCAGATTGTCTAGCCCTGCTGATTTATAGGGGTCCAGATTTTGCAGCTCTTTCAGAACATCAGCTATCTGGATTTGGGTGAAGGAGAAATGGGGGAGTTTTGGGTAAGTTGCTGTGGGGGGTGCAGGGCTGTTAACCAGAGTAGGGGTAGCCAGGTGGAAAGCATGGCCAGCTGTAGAAAAATGCTTATTGAAATTCTCAATTATCGTGGATTTATCGGTGGTGACACTGTTTCCTAGCCTCAGTGCAGTGGGCAGCAGGGAGGAGGTGCTCTTATTCTCCATGGACTTTAGTGTCCCAGAACTTTTTGGAGTTTGTGCTACAAGATGCAAATGTCTGTTTGAAAAAGCTAGCCTTTGCTTTCCTAACTGCCTGTGTATATTGGTTCCTAACTTCCCTGAAAAGTTGCATATCGCGGCGGCTATTCGATGCTAATGCAGTACGCCACAGGATGTTTTTGTGCTGTCAAGGGCAGTCAGGTCTGGAGGGAACCAAGGGCTATATCTGTTCCTGGTTCTACATTTTTTGAATGGGGCTTGCTTATTTAAGATGGTGAGGAAAGCATTTTTAAAGAATAACCAGGCATCCTCTACTGACGGAATGAGGTCAATATCCTTCCAGGATCCCTGGGCCAGGTCGATTAGAAAGGCTTGTTCGCTGAAGTGTTTTAGGGAGAGTTTGACAGTGATGAGGGGTGGTCGTTTGACCGCAGACCCATTACGGACGCAGGCAATGAGGCAGTGATCGCTGAGATCCTGGTTGAAGACAGCAGAGGTGTATTTGGAGGGCAGGTTGGTTAGGATGATATCTATGAGGGTACCCGTGTTTACGGATTTGCCGTTGTATCTGGTAGGTTCATTGATCATTTGTGTGAGATTGAGGGCATCAAGCTTAGATTGTAGGACAGCACAAGCTCTGAAGATAGATGGGGGGCAATCAATTCACATATGGTGTCCAGGTCATAGCTGGGTGCAGAAGGTGGTCTACAAAGCGGCAATGGTGAGAGACTTGTTTCTGGAAAGGTGGATTTTTTAAAGTAGAAGCTCAAATTGTTTGGGCACAGACCTGGAGAGTAAGACAGAATTCTGCAGGCTATCTCTGCAGTAGATTGCAACCCTCCCCCGTTGGCAGTTCTATCTTGTCGGAAAATGTTATAGTTAGGGATGGAAATGTCAGGGGTTTTGGTGGTCATCCTAAGCCAGGATTCAGACACGGCTAGGACATCCGGGTTGGCAGAGTGTGCTAAAGCAGTGAATAAAACAAACTTAGGGAGGAGGCTTCTAATGTTAACATGCATGAAACCAAGGCTTTTACGGTTACAGAAGTCAACAAATGAGAGCGCCTGGGGAATGGGAGTGAAGCTAGGCACTGCAGGGCCTGGATTAGCCTCTACATCACCAGAGGAACAGAGGAGGAGTAGGATAAGGGTACGGCAAAAGGATAGAAGCCTTCTAGGCCGTCTAGTACGCTCGGAACAGAGAGTAAAAGGAGCACATTTCTGGGCACGGTAGAATAGATTCAAGGCATAATGTACTGACAAAGGTATGGCAGGATGTGAATACAGTGGAGGTAAACCTATGCATTGAGTGACGATGAGAGAGATATTTTTTCTAGAAACATCAGAGGAAGGAAATAATTGAGTAGATATATTTTATTGTCAGAAGAGGAGCTTACATTTACATTTTAGTCATTTAGCAGACACTCTTACCCAGAGCAACTTACAGTAGTGAGTGCATATATTTTCATACTGTTTTTGTACTGGTCCTCGGCGGGAATCCTACCCACAACCCTGGCATTGAAAGCGCATGCTCTACCAACTGAGCTACACAAGATGGGCTCATTGTAATGGCTGGAATGGAATTAATGGAAGGGGGTCAAACATGTGGCTTCCATTAGTTTGATGTGTTGGATACTGTTCCATTTAAGCCATTACAATGAGCCCGTCCTCCTACAGCCCCTCCCACTAGCCTCCTCTGATTATTGTATATCATTCTGAAGATAAACATGTAGCACAGTCCCCACTGGGGTCATCCCCTGACCTCACAGTGTCACATAAATCCCAGAGGATCAGGCGCTGTCATTCTCTGACCATGGCCTGTTAACAACAACACATCTTCATATAGACTTTCATTGAGATCTAAACAATGGAAGAATAAATACCCAAATGAGAATCTTACCAATGAAGACCTCTGTAGTGGAACAGCACAGTTGGAGCCTCTTTCTGTAACAGTGAAAAAGCACAGCTGGTTAAGTGGAGTGTTTAAAATGGTTAAATGCTGTAGGTTTGGGGTGTTGAGTGGCTCTACAGTATTTACCATAATTGAGTTATGGTATATAAAGCTTATTTGTTTACCATTTGATTTCTTGGCTTAGTTTATAAACTAACGTAATTGTAATAAATCCGGTTGTGTCAATTAAATAAAAGTGTGACTCATTGGTTGGTTGTGTTTCTTCTTCAAACAAATATCCACAATTTATTTTATATTTGTCTGATGCGCATGTGTTTGGATTTTGCCATTTTAGTTGTCACCAGTTACCACAGCCACAGTGTAATAAACCCCGCCTATTTCTACCAATTGAAACCTAACCACATTACTAACCTTATGCCTAACCCGAACATTAAATTAAGACCAAAAATCGTATTTTTGTTTTTAGACATTTTTACGATATAGACCATTTTGACGTTGACGCTGTGGTAACCCACTCACCGTGTCATCATCATTTCATTTCACTAGGAGAGATCTTAGCGCTGCTACATCATCTTGAGACAACTGCGAAACGAAGGAAATCCATCTCAGTCAAGAACCGAGTAAAGGAGGCGCCGATAGCTAGATTCCTGAACCTGTATTTCTCTATTGCTGGGGCAAATAAACGGTTCAGAAATGGTAAGAATAGCTTATTATTCTATTGTCTAAGTGCCATGAAGCTTTTATTTGAGCTAGTTAATTAGCTATCCTGTAGCTAGCTCGTTGTGGGTAGCCGCGCAAGCAGGAGATGTTTTGGCGAATAATCCTGACTCATTGAACAGGGTGCCATTTTAATTTATCGGAAATTATGGTTTTAACCTCATATTTAGTTAAGAAAATATTGTCTGGCTCGTCATAACATTATCAAAATACTCAAACATGAATTAGACCGACGCCCGGTGACGGCTAGCTATCGGGTCCAACAATGGGAGCTACGCTGTTTAGAAAACTAACCTAGCTAGCTAACGGCTGACTTAGCTGCGTCAGCTAACGTTAGAAACGTTATCCTAACCTAGTAATGGTGATGTTACTTTAGCTAGTCCATGAATGTGTTGATTTAGCGAACAAGTAACTTATACCAACAATAACTAGCAAACTTGAAAAAGTCACCGTGTTACCATATGTGCTCAAATGTTTTGCCATTAAATAACGTTAGCGAGTTAACGTTATCGTTAAGTTAGTTTGCTGGCCAACAACAGTTCATGACACTCACTAGTCTGGCTAAATGCTGTTGGCAAACATGTCTGTAATTTGGTCTGTATTTAGTTATGACAATACAGATGAGATCGAAGGCAAGCTGCTTTTGGGCCTCTGTAATATTGAAGATATTGCCCGCTAATGTACATTGAGCAAATTAAAACTAACGTTATTTATTTTGCCATAAATACCCTGTCCAACCGAAGTACTGCAGTCTTTAGCCTCTTCTGGCTCTGTCACTAAACTACACTCATTTGGTCTGAGTATCACAACAAACAATTATTTCTGCTCTGTCAAGGCAGAGTGGTAAGTGAGGGAAAGACAGTGTGTCAATGGAACAGTCGTCTTTTAGGTCATGTAGGCCTAGTTAGTGTTTGGTTTCAAGTGGGACAGAAATCTGACCCTGCCTGCCTCACACTCACCACCCCAGTAATGGCTTCCCCCACCAATCACTAACTACCCCATGGTGGTTAGTAGGAAACAACCTCTTCCTACAGGCTCTGTGCTTCCCTGACTTCCTCTGAGGCAGAACTGCTCTACTCTTGTAGGAAATAGAGCAGCTTGACATCTCTTGTTTTACCTTTATTTAACTAGGCAAGTCAGTTAAGAACACATTGTTATTTACAATGAAGGCCTACCGGGGAACAGTGGGTTAACTGCCTTGTTCAGGGGCAGAACAACAGATGTTTGTTTACCTTGTCAGCTCTGGGATTCAATCCAGCAACCTTTTGGTTACTGGCCCAACACTCTAATCACTAGGCTACCTGCAGCCCCGTTCTGTTCCTCTGAGTCAGTCAGCAAAGAGCCTGAGGAAACCTGGACGCTAGACGTGTGTGTGCAAGGCTGAACACCCCCTCCCCGCCTTTACCTTAGATGACCTGTGTCTGTTTAACATGTGAGAGGTGTGCTGACTGCTGAGAGCTGTGACTATAAAATCAATCCTGGTGTGCGTGCGCACTAGCCTTTCAAATGCTGAGCTGAGTGAGAATCAAAAGCTGTATACACTAATGAAATAGCCTGCCTTATTGCCCCAAAACACACCTTGCACTCCAAGCTAGAAAGCAATTAAGTGGTTCCCAATACACTATGATTTGACTACAGGATTGCATGTTCCCGAGGCATAGCTTTTGCGTTATCTGATACACAGCATCTCTGTTCTGTGAATGAATCACTCTTTCATGGTTAGAGCATTGGGCCAGTAACCAAAAGGTTGCTCGAATACCCGAGCCGACAAGGTGAAAATGTGCCCATGAGCAAGGCACATGGCCCTAATTTGCTTCAGGGGTGCCGTACTATTATGGCTGAACCTATAAAACAACTCATTTCACTGCACCTATCCGGTATATGTGGCAATGAAACATTTATTCATACATTTTTTTTGCTTGTGGCAGATGACACCTAAGGTTTACCTTTTTACATTTTAATTTTTTTAAATGTGTCATTTAGCAGATGCTCTTATCAAGAGCGATTTACAGTAAGTAGTGAGTGCATACATTTTCATACTGGTCCCCCTGCTGGAGTCAAACCCACAACCCTGGCGTTGCAAGCGCCATGGTCTACCAACTCAGCCACACGGGACCTCTAGGCATTGGGTTTGTTAAATCTGTAGTCAATAAGGAAGTAGGTTAATTTTCTCTCGTTGAGAAGGCCTGATTGGGTCGAAGGCTAGCGAGGTGGTTTAGCTCTGTTTCTGTTTTATTACATTGTTGGTGTGTGTTAATGTATATGTAGGCTATTAGGTAGGGCCAGGAAGATATCGGTATCACTATCTTTTGTCAAAAATGAAAACATGAAGCAGAACAAACTATTTGGTCCTTTAAAAACCTGCTGTGTGTAAAATATTGTGTGCTATAATACATGTGACTCTGGATGATGTTTGTTACCAACATTAGGGTTGTTTTCTATAGAAGTTAAATCTGCTTTGTTTTGTTTCCTTGCCATGATACTAACGAGTATCGCGATACTGGTATCGTCCCGGGCCCTAGTAAGGTTCAGTGACTCTGGCCAGGACACAGTGACTGAGGTAGCCTAATGAGATTTACCGGACTGCTTTCCCACGACCACAGCTCTCTCTCTTCCCTGACTCATTGTGCCCTTATGGTTTCTCACGTGTTGTATTGTGTTGTTAATGTATAATTTCCTGCAGAAAGGCCCAATTGGATTAGCTAGATATTTAAACATTAGCCTTACTGTTAGTGTAAGCAGTTGTAGGGTTGGTGAACCTTATTCGGATCACCATTAGCTGACGCCATTAGAAAAGTTACGTTACTGTTCTTGTCATGTGTTGACACGCTAGTCTAGCACAGATGTTAGTTCCTATTAGCAATCAGCCCTGAGGGGTATACTACAATAACAGTTCAGTGAGTTAGCCAGCTAACTTCTCTAAATGTTCTGAAACAACTTAGTATTTTATTTTTTATAGATGCACTTGAAATGGGCATGGTCGCTGACTCAACAACCAAAAACACATATCTGAGTTTAGCTTTCTTAATGAACCAAAAAAGCAATAGGTATTTTGGTTGTTTATCAAAGTTAGCTGGCTAACTCATTTAACCTCCTTTGTAGTATACCCCCTGGGGTCTTTCCTAGAAACAGCACATGATGGGGTCATGAAATTTGCAGTAGTGGAACATGATGACGTTGATGTGCCAGAGTTTCAGGTTTCACAACTAACTGTGAGGAAATCACTGTCATGGCCTCCATGTTCACAGCATGGACATCCTGTAAATTACTCACTCACCCCCCTTCTGTCTTTATTGAAGTTTTTAAGACTCCTGCCATCATGTGTACACACACAGATACTTACACACACACACCGTAAGCAAGTGACCACTGCTACTGGTGTGTCTAAATATAACATGGGAGAACTAGGCCTATCCACCAATCTAGTGCTGGTCATAAGCACAAACACACACAAACTGCTTGTCAACAGTGTCAGGAAGTAAATAGTGTTCAGGTTGCAACACAAACAAACATCCTCAGCCTTGGGCCTAAATGATGGTAAATGACCAGAGATGGAGACAAGGCTAGCTGTCCTCTGCTATATATAGACCCTCTGCCTAGCTGTCAACAACAATGAGCCTCACTTCCCTTCTCTCTCTTCATATCTTTGTAAATTGGAGAGGGACATTGTTGATGTTGCCATTTCCTGGTCTCCTGGCTAATCAGGGTTTATATTACATAGCGATGTATCTGACTGTAATCAATGTCTTTGGACTGTGGAGAGCTCCTCTCATGTTCAATGTACTGTGGTTTCTGTCACAGTATTCGAGGCCTGTCTGCCTGGCAGAGGACTGGGAAGGAAGTAGCCTGGCCCTAAAGTGGACTAATCTGTCATTAGCTAGCTGTAATCACGTAGTTCGTAGTTCATAGTTCAGCTGCTAGAAAGAACAGCAACCATCGTTAGTAACCACTGTTTTCTCTCTCTTATTCCTCCAGGTCTTGTGGTGAGGTGTTGCTGGCATAAGGCTGTGAGGAGGAGCAACTGACGACAGAGCCAAACTTACTGACACGCACTCACCAGCCTCCCATGGACGGCACACTCTGAGACAACACTTGAGAGGAGAGAAACAACAGGAGTGGGAGCAGAGGAGAGAAGAAGGAGCTGAGGAGAGCAGGAGGGACGTGACGATGTCGTCCAACAGGGGCCAGAACCCACATGGGTTGAAGCAGATCGGGCTGGACCAGATCTGGGATGACCTGAGGGCTGGCATCCACCAGGTGTACACACGGCAGAGCATGGCAAAGTCACGCTACATGGAGCTCTACACGTATCCCACACGCCAAGTGGGGGGGGGTGGAATTTAAGGGGTTATTAGGTTGGTAAGGCTGCTGTGAATTCCCTTTTGAAGGGTGTTTAAGGTTTATATGGCCTACTTCCCAAAGTGGAAGCTCACAGCAGTATGCAGTGTATATTGCAGTGTCATTATGGTGTTGTGTTCATGGGTGTGTCCTAGTGGTGCAATACTTACTGATGGGCTAGGTCACATCACATGTAGAGGTCAGAGTCCTGCTGCCATAGACCTGATACCACCACAGTGTTTCTGTCTTAACTCCCCTGCCTGTCAGCCATGTGTATAACTACTGTACCAGCGTGCACCAGTCCAGTCAAGGCCGGGGATCTGCCGTCCCCAACAAGCCCTCCAAGAAGAGCAGTACTCCTGGGGGGGCCCAGTTCGTAGGCCTGGAACTCTACAAGAGACTCAAGGAGTTCCTCAAGAACTACCTGACCAGTCTGCTCATGGTGAGTGGTATAGTGACATGGGGATTCCATCCTCTCCTGACCCGCTGGCACTTTGATGACCTTTCACAGGTCTAATGTGTGGTTGGATACAAGGAAAATATGGTGCCAATTCCACCTATCATTGTTTACTCTTTTTCTTGAACTGTACCTTATTTTGTTTGGTGACCAATGCATCTTCCATCTCCCCCTCTACTCTCTCTCCCAGGATGGTGAGGACCTGATGGATGAGTGTGTGTTGAAGTTCTACACACAGCAGTGGGAGGACTACCGGTTCTCCAGTAAGGTGCTGAATGGGATCTGTGCTTACCTCAACAGGCACTGGGTCAGACGTGAATGTGACGAGGGACGCAAGGGCATCTACGAGATCTACTCGGTGAGAGGAAGGAAGGAAGGAAGGGAGGGGGTGTCTTTGTGTCAATGTTCAACTGTAAAAGATGAGTGAATTATGACATTAGTTTATCCTCTCTCCTCCATTTATCCCTCGTGCCCTCTTCTGTAGTTGGCGTTGGTAACGTGGAGGGAGTGTCTATTCAGACCCCTAAACAAACAGGTGGGTATGATGATGATGTCACATCTGACTGACACAACACACGCACGGTAAATAGAATCACCAACCACGTCAGTTCAGTGTGTTTCACTGTGTCGTTCTATGTGTAACTGGTGTAGCGATGGAAAGAGCTGGCATCTTATTCTAAGACGGCGAACAACGTAATTCATACATTCATTGACTTTACATCGCTCGCTCGCTCTCTCTCTCAGGTAACGAATGCGGTCCTGAAGCTGATCGAGAAGGAGAGAAATGGAGAGACCATCAACACCAGACTCATCAGTGGTGTGGTGCAGTCCTACGGTACAACACACCTCAAACCAATCCACTTCAAGTTTTCACTTAGACACGCATTTAGAAAATATCATCACATTCCAGCACATCACCGAATTCTCTCTTATAGAAGATTTCAGAAGTCTCAGACTTGACTGTGTGTGTGTTGTCTCCTATAGTGGAGCTGGGGCTGAATGAGGAGGATGCGTTTGCTAAGGGTCCTACGCTGTCAGTGTATAAAGAATACTTTGAGTGCCAGTTCCTCACGGACACCGAACGCTTCTACACACGAGAGAGCACCGAGTTCCTCCAACAGAACCCTGTTACCGAGTACATGAAGAAGGTGAGGATGGAGGGGATGAAAAAGAGGGTGGGGGTAACAGCAGTGACGGGTGTAGCTCCATGAAAGCACCGGGAAGTTAACCTTGTGTTTCTGTGTGTGTAGGCCGAGGCCCGTCTGCTAGAGGAACAGAGGCGTGTGCAGGTGTACCTCCATGAGTCCACTCAGGATGAGCTGGCCAGGCGGTGTGAACAGGTGCTCATAGAGAAACACTTGGAGATCTTCCACACAGAGTTCCAGAATCTACTGGATGCTGACAAGAACCAAGGTAGGGAATGATGTAGGGGGGTTTTTAGCTGCTCAACCCACAAAATGGAAAATACAATAGAGAATAAGTATAAGGAGTTATATATGCCTTGCTGTTATGAGTGCCTGTGTTCTTAGACAAAAGTTGTGTGTACTCAGTCTCTCATTCTCTCTCCTCTTTCTCTTTTCCTCCCTCTCTCAGATCTAGGTCGGATGTATAACTTGGTGTCTCGTATAACGGATGGCCTAGGAGAGCTAAAGAAACTCCTAGAAACACACATCCACAACCAGGGCCTGGCCGCTATAGAGAAATGTGGAGAGGCCGCTCTCAACGTATGTACACACACACGCGTGTGTGTGTATATATATATATTTATTTATTTGTATGTATGTATGTATATATGTGTGTGTTTGTCCCTCCTAGGACCCTAAGGTGTATGTCCAGACCACACTGAACGTCCATAAGAAGTACAACGCTCTGGTCATGTCTGCCTTCAACAATGACGCTGGCTTCGTAGCTGCTCTAGACAAGGTGCACTCTAGTTTTTTTTATAAACAACTTTTTTTCTCCTTGGAAAAAAAGCAATGTGGTAAGGATTCCTATATAAATGCCCAGAACTGATGTTGTAGCGCGTTCTCTCTCCAGGCGTGTGGTCGTTTCATCAACAACAACACGGTCACTAAGATGGCCCAGTCCTCCAGCAAATCACCTGAACTACTGGCTAGATACTGTGACTCTCTGCTCAAGAAGAGGTGGGTAATCTACTGTATGGCGCTGGGGCTATTGTCTGTCTCTGATGTATCTAAACATTCACTGTGTTCTGTTGTTCTCCAGTTCTAAGAACCCAGAAGAGGCAGAGTTGGAGGACACACTCAACCAAGTGGTGAGGACCTTCTCTTTGTTCATAAACCTTTTGACTTTCTCTTCAAAACTAATTTGAGTTACCAACTGTTTCAACCTCCTATCTCAATAAACCTTTCATATGTTGCTCATCCCTCAGATGGTGGTGTTTAAGTATATAGAGGACAAGGATGTGTTCCAGAAGTTCTATGCTAAGATGCTGGCTAAACGCCTCGTCCACCAGAACAGTGCTAGCGACGACGCAGAGGCTAGCATGATCTCCAAACTCAAGGTCTGTACCACATATATATATATACACACACACACACGCATTTATCCAATCTCACACAGACTGATCACCCCAAGGAATGTAAAATAAAAAATGTAATTTTGAAAGTATTGTGACTTTCTCTCTCCCTTAGCAAGCGTGTGGCTTTGAGTACACATCTAAACTACAGAGGATGTTCCAGGACATCGGAGTCAGCAAAGACCTCAACGAACAGTTCAAGAAACACCTGACCAACTCTGAACCTCTTGACTGTAAGCACCTGTTGGTTTGTCTAATACTTCTGTTTACTGGTATTTGTTGTAAATGTGTTTGCAATGCTAAATAATGAGGTGTGTTACAGTGGACTTCAGTATCCAAGTGTTGAGTTCTGGGTCCTGGCCGTTCCAGCAATCATGCACCTTCGCTCTGCCCTCCGAGGTGAGACTCAACTCAATACCAATTCAACCTTGTAACAATACACACATCCCTCCTGTAACTCCAACACAACTCAATACAACAAAAAATACACTCCCCAACACATTTATGGACAGTGAAGTTAACTTTTAATTTGGCTCTATACTCCAGCATTTTGGATTTGAGATCAAATGTTTTATGAGGCGATAGTACCGAATGTCGCCTTTTATTCTGAGGGTATTTCCAAACGTATCTGTTTTAGAAATGAAAGGACGTCATGTATCTAGTCCCACCATTTGAAGGTGGGACTAGTTTGAAAGTAAATTCAGCAAAAAAATGTCAACTGTTTATTTTCAGCAAACTAAACATGTGTAACTATTTGTATGAACATAGTCTTATGAAAAAGTTTGGACACCCCTCTGAGGCTGCATAATAATTTACTCTGTCGTCACAGAAAATGATCATAGTGGCATGCCATTCATTTTCTAATAAAATCTGAGTACTGGGGTATTGTCCAGACAAAGATTTTTAGTGTAGAAATATTAAGTTGTATGAAATTAAATCAGATGTGAAAAATAGGCTATGCAAAAATGTGGGCACCCTTGTCATTCTGTTGATTTGAATACCTGTAACTACTTAGCACTGATTAATTGGAACACACAATTGGTTTGGGTGAGCTCATTAAGCCTCAAACTTCATAGACAAGTGCATCCAATCATGAGAAAAGGTATTTAAGGTGGCCAATTGCAAGTTGTTGTTCTCTTTGACTCTCCTCTGAAGAGTGGCAACATGGGGGCCTCAAAACAACTCTCAAATGACCTGAAAACAAAGATTGTTCAACATTATGGTTTAGAGGAAGGCTACAAAAAGCTATTAGAGAGATTTAAGCTGTCAGTGTCCACTGTGAGGAACATAGTGAAGAAATGGAAGGCCATAGGCACAGTTCTTGTTAAGGCCAGAAGTGGCAGGCCAAGTAAAATATCGGAGAGGCAAAGGCGAAGTATGGTGAGAACGGTCAAAAACAGCCCACAGACCACCTCCAAAGACCTACAACATCATCTTGCTGCAGATGGTGTCACTGTGCATCATTCAACAATTCAGAGCACTTTGCACAAGGAGAAGCTGTATGGGAGAGTGATGCGGAAGAAGCCTTTTCTGCACACACGCCACAGTGTCGTTTGAGGTATGCAAACGCACATTTGGACAAGCCAGCTTCATTTTGGAATAAGGTGCTGTGGACTGATGAAACAAAGATTGAGTTATTTGGTCATAACAAGGGACGTTATGTATGGTGGCAAAAGAACACAGCGTTCCAAGAAAAACACTTGCTACCCACAGTACAATTTGGTGGGGGTTCCATCATGCTGTGGGGCTGTGTGGCCAGTGCCGGTACTGGGAATCTTGTTAAAGTTGAGGGTCGCATGGATTCCACTCAATATCAGCAGATTCTTGGGAATAATGTTATGCCGGGGCTGGATATTTCAACAAGACAACACCCAAAATTCTACCTGGGCATTTATGCAGAGGAACAAGTACAATGTTCTGGAATGGCCATCCCAGTCCCCAGAGCTGAATATCGTTGAGAATCTGTGGGATGATTTGAAGTGGGCTGTCCATGCTCGGCAACCATCAAACCTAACTGAACTGGAGATGTTTTGTAAGGAGGAATGGTCCAAAATACCTTCATCCAGAATCCAGACACTCATTAGAGGCTATGGGATGCGTCTAGAGGCTGTTATTTTAGCAAAAGGAGGCTCTACTAAATATTGATGTGGTTTTTCTATTGGGGTGCCCAAATTTATACACCTGTCTAATTTTGTTTTGATGCATATTGCACATTTTCTATTAATCCAATAAACCTCATTTCACTACTGAGATATTACTGTGTCCCTCAGTTATTTGATAGATCAAAATGAAATAGCTGATCCAAACACCCAATTATTTATAAATGGAAATTGACAGGGAAATTGCCCAAACTTTTTCATATGACTAACAAGATTCAACAGCTGAGACATGAACTGAACAAGTTACACAAACATGTGACTAACATAAATGGAATAATGTGTCCCTGAACGGGGGGGGGTCAGTATCTGGTGTGGCCACCAGCTGCATTAAGTACTGCAGTGCATCTCCTCCTCGTGGACTGCACCAGATTTGCCAGTTCTTGTTGTGAGATGTTACCCCACTCTTCCACCAAGGCACCTGCAAGTTCCTGTATATTTCTGGGGGGAATGGCCCTAGTCCTCACCCTCCGATCCAACAGGTCTCAGACGTGCTCAATGGGATTGAGATCCGTGCTCTTTGCTGGCTATGGCAGAACACTGACATTCCTGTCTTGCAGGAAATCATGCACAGAACGAGCAGTATGGCTGGTGTCATTGTCATGTCAGGATGAGCCTGCAGGAAGGGTACCACATGAGGAAGGAGGATGTCTTCCCTGTAATGCACAGCGTTGAGATTGCCTACAATGACAACATGCTCAGTCCAATGATGCTGTGACACACCGCCCCAGACCATGACGGACCCTCCACCTCCAAATCGATCCTGCTCCGGTGTACAGGCCTCGGTGTAACGCTCATTCCTTCGACGATAAACGCAGAATCCGACCATCACCCCTGGTGAGACAAAACCGTGACTCGTTGTTGAAGAGCACTTTTTGCCAGTCCTGTCTGGTCCTGCGATGGTGGGTTTCTGGCCATGGTGGGTTTCTGGCCATGGTGGGTTTCTGGATGATCAGCTGTCACAGTACGGACATAGCAATTTATTGCCCTAGCCACATCTGCAGTCATCATGCCTCCTTGCAGCATGCCTAAGGCACGTTCACGCAGATGAGCAGGGACCCTGGGCATCTTTCTTTTGGTGTTTTTCAGAGACAGTAGAAAGGCCTCTCTTAGTGTGCTATGTTTTCATAACTGTGACCTTAAATGACTACCGTCTGTCTGTAAGCTGTTAGTGTCTTAATGACCGTTCCTCAGGTGCATGTTCATTAATTGTTTATGGTTCATTGAACAAGCATGGGGAAACAGTGTTTAAACCCTTTACAATGAAGATCTGTGAAGTTAATTCGTAAAAATCCAAATATCTTTGAAAGACTGAAAAGGGGACGTTTTCTTTTTTTGCTGAGTTTATTTGGACAAATTCACTTGTGTATTACATTTAGTCTAAAGTTTGGTATTTGCTCCCATATTCCTAGCACACAATCACTTTTATTGTAAATAAGAATAGAATGTTTCTGAACACTTCTAAATGAATATGGATGCTACCATGAATTCATCGTGAATAATGAGTGAGAAAGTTACAGATGCATAAACATCATGTCCTCAACATGCTAACCTCTCACCATAACCAATAACAGGGGTGGTAAATGTTTTTTGGGGGGTATGATATTTATGCCTCTAGCTTTCTCACTCCAAATGCTTATGACTCCTTCAAATGGATGAACTATATGCATGAAGTGCTTTCACTTCAAAATGGTAAAACATTGTATAAAAAAAATGTCCATAAATTAAATGTGACGTTCTGTAGCGTCACCTCATATCCAAATGATAGAGTATATAGAAACCAAGTAAAAGTTTTAGCTTTACTGACCAAATACGTAAGGGAGAGTAGACCTAATGCATTAACCTCTCATCCTCCAGTTGGAGCGTAGCTACCAGCGGTTCACAGCATTCTACGGCAGCAGACACAGCGGTCGGAAACTCACCTGGCTCTACCACCTGTCTAAAGGAGAGCTGGTCACCAACTGCTTTAAAAACAGGTACAGAGTTGGTACAAGGTCATTTCTCACTAGAATCTGGAGATGTATGTCATCACATATTTAATTCAATGTATGTTCCAGGTACACTCTGCAGGCCTCTACCTTCCAGATGGCTATCCTGCTGCAGTACAATACAGAGGACCTGTACTCCGTACAACAGCTCACTGATAGCACACAGATCAAAACCGTGAGTTATGCTGGTACTGTGCTCTAAATAGAGATGTATTAAATGTTTTTAAATGACCCCTGATGAGATTAGCACATTTGTATTTCACTGGCTGTGAATATTGTTTTTACCATTTTGTTGTTTTTAGGACATTCTGGTTCAAGTGTTGCAGATCTTGTTGAAATCCAAATTGCTGGTAAGTGCAAGTCAAGTAGAACGTGTTGTATACAATGATAGTCCGTTCACTAGAGGGCACTGGACTCTGCAGTATAAAAGCCTACACGCTGATGGAAAGTAGTGACTCAAATCAAATGTTATTGGTCACATACGCATGGTTAGCAGATGATAATGCGAGTGTACCGAAATGCTTGCGCTTCTAGTTCTGACAGTGCAGTAATATCTAACAAATTCACAACGACTACCTTATACACAAATGTAAGGGGATGGAATATGTACATAAATATATGGATGCACGATGGCCGTGCGGCATAGGCAAGATGGTATAAAATACAGTATATACATACGAGATGAGTAATGTAGGATATGTAAACATTATTAAAGTGACTAGTGATACCATTATTAAAGTGGCCAGTGATTTGAGTCTATGTTGGTAGCAGCCTCTCTGTTAGTGATGGCTGTTTTAACAGTCTTGAGATGGAAGCTGTTTTTCAGTCTCGCGGTCTGGTCTGTGTGTCAGGTCCTGGAGGATGAGAATGCTAACATAGACGAAGTGGAGTTCAAACCAGAAACCCTGATCAAACTCTTCCTGGGATACAAGAAGTAAGTCCGCTCTCTGTTTCTCCTTTTGTGTTGTCTGGTTCTTGTGCGTTTTCTGTCTAAGCATAGGTTTAATCCTTACAAAAAATGTTGTTCATGTCTCCAGTAAGAAGCTGCGTGTGAACATTAACGTTCCTATGAAGACTGAACAGAAACAGGAGCAGGAGACCACACACAAGAACATAGAGGAGGACCGCAAGCTCCTCATACAGGTGTGTTCCCGACCGCATATACATGTTTGTTGAAACTCCTGTACTGAATTTCTCTTTCAGTGTGTATCACTAAGTATTATGAACTGTGTAGGCTGCCATAGTGAGGATAATGAAGATGAGGAAGGTTCTGAAACACCAGCAGCTCCTGGCTGAAGTCCTAAACCAGCTCTCGTCCCGCTTCAAACCCAGAGTCCCTGTCATTAAGGTAACACACACCTGTCCCAGTCATTAAGGTAACACACACTCTTACCTGTCGCAATACATTTTCAAAGGACTCCCACACATTGCACCAACTGTAATATTTTTGTCTTAAAGTACATATTTTTCACCCCCTTTCCCTCTCTGCCCCCTTTTTCTCTGCTACCCTTGTCTCTCCTCTGTAGAAGTGTATAGACATCCTGATAGAGAAGGAGTATCTGGAGAGAGTGGATGGAGAGAAAGACACGTACAGCTACCTGGCTTAACCCGCTCCCTTCCCTCTTATTTTTGTCTCTTTTTTTTTTTTTTATGTCCGAGTAATAAAGTGTGGTTCTTCTGACTGGCAGACGTGTGTGTGCTCAGTGGGACATATACACATGGACACACTATCTTGTTTTGATATGCAAATATGATCAGACCCCCCCCCCCCAAACCCTAGTGGGAAGTCCAACCAGAGAGCTGTGTCCATAGTTACTGCATGCAACTGCCTCCCTGCTAGCCTGGTCTCAAATTGATATCCTACGAAGCAGGTTTGAGGAGTTAGCGAGGTAACTTTGGTCAACTGAGTTCAACTCAGGATAAGCGGTCATACGAAAGTGGCTCACCTTTTAGCCAGGTACATTTATATGGCAATGAATCCTTCAGAACTACCCTGCTCTAACTCATTGTTAACTCCACTTACCTTGAATTAAATGACTGGGCCTTGAGTTGAGAACCAATGAAATCAGATTCCCTCATCAACCCCTACATTTCAGGAAGATGACTGATATTTGATGAATCAAATGTGTTATGTTAAAATCACATTACATATTTTAGTCATGTCAGAATGCATTTTAAACTTAACGCAATGTAACTTTTGTATGACTTAATACAAAATAAGTGTGTATATAAGAGGGAGGGAGGGAGTGAGTGCTTGTGCATTGATAAGCACACCAAAGCAGGCATTAATTAAAAATAAAGACAGCCCTTCTGAAAGCATTTCACACCGCAGTCTGCTGAATTTGCAAGATACATTTTCATGCATTCTGATTTCGACACAAATTAAAATGTTAAACTGAGTCGCCCATGGATTGATTTTTGTCTCATTTGAGTTCGCCGTAGACAAGACATTTTGACCGTTGTGGTGTAAGGATGAAGCTGGTTAGTTTTAGAAAACTCAGAGTAGATCCAGCTTGCTTCGTAGGATACTCAGGTGTAGCTAACTATCGTTATCCTCCCAGACAAACATGACAATACATGCACTAGGAGGAGTTGGCTGAAGCACACAGAACTGGACCAGTACGCTACCTCCATATAGCCAGAGGAGTAGAGATGACTGGTTTTACCACCGGTCCGGACGAAGGAAATCAGTTGTCTGGATAAAATGGAGACGCCCCTGCAATTTAGATCTGTCGGGGGGCTTTATTCAATCTGTATCGCTGAAGTTCAGCGGAGACTGCATTCACGGCAAACGCTACATATTGCCTCAAACTACCTTTTAATTTCTATCGCGTAGAGCGCTGAAGTGTTGGATCCACTGAACTAGTGCCCCACCCCTAGCCTCTTCCCCCACGGGGTCTTGTAAAATCCCTGGTATGGGGTTAGGGTTTCATAGGGGATTGGACCTGTAACCCCCTGTATCATTACTGAAATGAGGAAACCATTTGTATAGTGTGGTTAATTTTACAAATGTGTGCTAAATAAAGGTTTCTCTAGTGGTCTTGTCACTGGCTGGGTTGTTACTTACACCAAGATGTGGTGTGAATTGTCATTATAAACTGGGTGGTTTGAGCTCTGAATGCTGATTGGCTGGCAGCCGTATACACGGGTATGACCAAACAGTTCTACTGC
The DNA here is from genome assembly GCF_045791955.1 of Oncorhynchus clarkii lewisi. Lineage (NCBI taxonomy): Eukaryota > Metazoa > Chordata > Actinopteri > Salmoniformes > Salmonidae > Oncorhynchus > Oncorhynchus clarkii. Next base: position 17,369,941 of record NC_092157.1, on the reverse strand, counting down.
TCTAATTACGTTGGTAACCAGTTTATACTAGCAATGAGGCACGTCGGGAGTTTGTTGTATATGGCCAATATACCACGGCTAAGGGCTGTCCTGCTTATTAACTCCCATATACCACACCCCCTCGTGGCTTATTGCTTAATTATAGCACTGTAGTCTATACCGCTCGTTTAACGCGACTCTGAAAAGTTGTTTGTGCAAAATGACTCATTACTGAAGTGGTTTTAAAATGCATATAAGGTTTTGGTTGTCAGTGGTTCAAAAAAAAAAACAATTGGACACCTTAATTTTCTCATTTTATTCTGGATCACTTTGAACAATACTCCCTGTAAAGACAGTAAAAATCAGCACCTTGGAAATCAGACAGTAGTGGTCCCGGCTAGACAACTGGAGGAAACGTTACACAACAGTCAATATATAATTTGTATAGAGCAGTTTCCCTATTCCTTGACAGAAGCACCGCTGTTCTATGTAGTAGGCCTATATTTCTATGAACATTCTGTAATGTCCAATCCCACTGGACGCCAGCTGGCTCTACAACTCAGGAAGTATACATCCTAAACAGATGGGTGAGATACTTGTCCTCGAGCTGCTGTATCTGCTGGTTTTCCAGTCAGACCGATTTAGACCTGGTGTAAGCTGTGACATTGAATCAATGGATCTCCCAAGAACCAGAGTTCCCCACCCCTCTACTAACATGAGCAACAAACTACTTAAAGGAGATCGGCTCCTGACTTCCATCTAAACACAACCGTCAGTCATCTAGATCTGTCTGTAGGTCTTTACAGAGCCCTCTCTCAGTTGCTGGTAAAAGTTGACAAAGTTAGTTGTAAAAACAGGAGATAAATCGGAGCAGTTCATCCCACTGCAGGTGAAGACGTGAACATTACTTAACATTATTCAAGGCTGGTTGTATTGGTTCAAGTCTGCAGTATTCACAAGCACCAGGCATCACTAGATTATAGTAGCAGTGAGGTCTTCCCGGGACTACAAACATGGAAGCTTTCATCATCATGCATTAACCAGATTGAGGATACATCTTTATCAATAAATCAACACTTAAGGGCTCTAATCAAGTGACTATTCAGTGTTCTAACGACGAGATTCAAGGCACAGCAGAAGTGGATACCTGGGGGCATTTACAAAACATCACACCGTCTTAGTTAGCACCATCTAGAATAGAGATTGTATCAAAGCATGCCTCAGGTGGTCAATGGTCATCAAATGTTCAAAACTTGAAGAAATTAAAGACAGAATATAGTTTTAGGAATAAACCAGAAGTCAGAGGAAAAAAACAAAACAGGTAGTGCTGCTGGTCAACATGCATCGTACACTGTCACCTCAGATATCAGGCTAGTCTCAAAACAATGTTCGGGCGTTCAAGAGTGGGTCTGAGACTAAGGGGTTTAGACACTGGCTAGGGGAGGGGGAAAAGTCAGTCAGATGTTTTTAACCTGCATTTAGTCTAGCTGGTGGTCAGGGGCTAAGTAAAATGTTCAACAACCACTTGTTATGGTTGAGTCAATGTGTCCATGGATTTGGATCAAGTATAAAAAGCGTAACAGAGCTAAAGAGATCCCCGCAGTGGATTTATTAAGACCTGTTTATGTGTTAGTTAGCTGTAAATGGAGGAAAGACCGTTCTAGTGACCATAGCAATGAGTCCTACATAACTCGGAACAGGAAGATTTGTTGGTAGGAAAACTATTCAAAGTGGGGAAAAAAAGGTCTAAACTTCCCAGAATTCTTGAAGCACCCCAGGATTCCGACAATGAGTCGTTTGTGTTTCCTGAAGAGAAGAGCGTGCGTGCGTGTGTAAGGCCTTTGATCTAGAGGTAGAAGAGGGGATCATGGCATCTCCGATTCCCGCTCGATGCCGACGTACTTCAGAGCATCTGCTTGACTGTACCTGAGAGATAAGACAAGTTAGCTACAGACATCAAATCAACCACAAAGTGAGTATGCGTACGTATAAGTGTGTCAATGAGACCAAACAAGGAGCCAGTTTTAGACACCCTCCTCACAGGGTATTCAGATTGAAATGCTGCAGACAGGCTGGTTAGTAACCCGTATATACTGACCGGTAGTCAAAGAAGAGCTCTTCTCCAGTCTGGATGGTTCTCTTAGCAAAGATCCCTATCCTGTGGTCCCCATTCACCATCATCACTGCAGAGATAGGAGACTGTTAGCACAACACAGAGGTCTTATCGGTGAAACTCTACATCAGTAACGTCTGTTGGTCCCATCTGCCGGGGTATTAGGTTATACACAACTGGCTGGATCAGCTGACATACTATACATCTAGTGGTTTAAACAGTACCGTAGCACACCTAGTCTGATCCTCTCTGGAAACAGTCACCCAAAATCAACTAATGAAAGGGATTATGGTATTGTCTGACCTTTTGCATAGCAGTTGGGGTGGACGGAATGGTTGGCGAAACGAATCTTGTTTCCTTTCCTAGTAGCATCCACTACAAAATCTGGGGTGGAGAGAGAAAGAATTAGCTTTCCCTCCCACTTAGCTTATCAAAAACAGTATTTCAATACTTCTGTATGCGTGTGTTTTACCGTTGTTGAGGTTGAAGAGGAAGCTACACATGTATTTGTCGTAGACCTTCCCTCTGCGATCCGCCTCATCTTGGGAGATTATCTACAAGGAGGGGAGAGAAAAACACGGAGAACAAAATAATTATTTTCCACAGGCTTGTACATTACACACGAGTCAAACAAAACCATCACCCTGACAGACACAGGGCCAAGCCTCACCTCCCCACAGTACTCAGAGATGAACTCATTCTTCTGAACTGGCTCTTTGATGAAGATGCCCCAGCCTGCTACATCAGACGGAGCTAGGAGCAGGTGCTGAGAGGGGGGGGGGGGGATCACAAGAGTGAGCTACTGATATCAAGTGTGTGTGTGTGTGTGTGTGTGTGTGTGTGTGTACCTTCTTGGCTCCCCTCTGTATGGAGCAGTTTTTACAGGAGACGTTCTTGCTGTCCCAGTGTTCAGCGGCTCCGCAGGTCAGACACAGGTCAGGGTCACACTCTCTGACCGCCAGGTAACACGGACACTGTTTAGTGTTACACTGGGCCTTACACCTACAGCCTGGGAAACGGTTCTGACCTACCCACACACAGAGAGAGAGAGACGATTCGAGAGTGTGGACTGGTTTGCACTGTAATTATGGATCAAAATAAACTATTAAAACATTTCCTCACACTCTGAGCTGCACTGGCAGAACTTCTCACAGAAGTTCTGAGCAGTGACACAGGGACAGGAGGAGTCACAGGGCTGGCGGGGGTGGTCACATGGCTGGTAGTTATACACGTGGTTGGACGAACCATCTACAGGGGTAGGGGTCAAGCACAGGTCAGCGCTATCACACAAAGATAAAAACTGATAAATGAATCACAATGATAAAAAAAAACACATTCAATCACATTCTAAGATTGAGTGAGGCTGTAATGTCAGGAGAGTTCTAGAGACAATCGTCACCTTTCTTCAGTTGGATCTTCCTGCAGTGAGTGGCCCACAACCTAAAAAAGGAGATTGTGAGTAGTCTTTTCCGTGGAAGTTGACAACCAGAGCTGACTATGTCCTGCAGTCAGCCCATTACTGCACCCTGAAGTAGTCTGTCCATATTTGGGCATGGCGTACCTGTGTTTCCTCTTCTTCTTGCGAGGGGGCGTGTCTTCGTCCTCGGCCGGAGCGCGAGCGATGATACTAGACTCCTTCACTCTGAACTCATATACCTAGAGACACACCCATTACCAGACAATATACAAAATGTCTTTCCATAAAACCTGCCAGGTAAAGAGGAAGTCATGGGAGAGAAAGCCAGAGAAATGCATAGGTGCTGTGGTGATAAAAACAGACCTGTCTGCAGGTCTTGGTTCCTATGAGCCGTGCTATAGCGCAGTAGTTGTCGTAGTAGGTGCCGATGAGAACCCTAAAGAGTGAAGCCTCGGCTCCGCTCCAATCAACAACCTGAGGGTCACACGTCAGCTTCAACTTCACTGGAGTCTGGCACCGTGAGTTACCCTCTGGATTACATAAAAGGCAATGGTTAGTGTGTGGGTGTGTGCATAGGACTGGGTATGGTGTTTGGCTGGCGCACCTGTGTATGTACCTGAACTGCTGGTGGTCTCGTCCTTCTTGTCATCATCATCATCATCATCATCATCGTCGTCTTTCCCCTCCTGCTCGCTGTCCGTGTCTTTGGTGTCGGTGGAGACTGTTGGTGTACTGGGCCGGCTGTTGCCGATGGGTCGTCCCCGGCGACGGCTCACTGGGCGTTTGGAAGGGGTCTTGGACCTCTCGGTTGCCATGCCGTCAGGATACTCCCTCACCAATCCATCCTAAACAACCACCACAGAACAACAGTCAGAACTGAAGGTGTCTGAGTGTGTGTCTGAGTGTGTGTCTGAGTGTACTTGCCTGCACCAGGTACATGTAGCACTCGTCACCACAGGGTTTACTGTCCACCAGATTCTCCATGTTCTTACGCTTATAGGTGTTAGGAGTCGCATGGAAGGCTGGAGAGAGAGATACAAAGACGAGAGAGATGAGGGGTCATAGTGAAGTCAGAGTGTTGGTGCAGAACAGTCCAAATGTGGTGAGAGAGAGTGTGTGTGTCTGTGTCCGTACACTCACGGTGCAGGAAGCAGTCGTATTTGAAGCAGCGTCGGCAGAAGAGTGTGTGGAAGGAGTGTAGACTCTGTTCCCTCTGAACGGAGCGAGCGTTGGGACCGTCCATGTTAGGAGTACACTCTGGAGGCAACGCACCAGGCAACTGGGGCTCTGTCAGCTCCTTGTACCTGATCACACACACACCATTAGATCTGAGGCAGGACAGGAATATGTTCTACTGACACACACAGGCTGATACAATAATCGTATTATCGTGTAACCAACAATTATGGACAATAACTGAGCTAAACGAATGATCGTCATAATAATTTTAGTAATGGGGGTATTCAACTATATTTTCAAGTAGATATAGTTGACCCAATAGCAGTTTTTTTTCTCTTTTTTACATCAAGAGGGTAAAGTTGGTAATGGTTTTACAACCAGAATGGCACAGTTGAGAGAAGGTTCATTTCCAAAAGCGCCAAACATTAGTTTGAGAGACAGGGTACCATAAAAGCTGTGTTGTATTAGGTATGACAAACCTCATTTGCAAATATGCATTATGTACAGTACAAGCTCAGAAATAAAAATCAATCATTACAATGACAATTAATTGTTACTCCAAACTCCATCATCACTGCCCTAATACACACACACTTTATATGACACACACAGAGGGGTAGTTACTTTTCTCGAAGTTCCTCTGTTGAGCCCTTATCAGGGAACATTGAGGAGATGGCTTCAAAGATCTTATCAGACGGAAACTTCTTAGAGCTGTCACTGCTGCCTTGGCCTGCAAGCAGAGGACAAAGGGGTTACACACACAATTTCTACCAACAGTCACTGCGTCAGCCCACACAGGAGAGCGTAAGGAGAGATAGAAATCTGAAAGGACAAGGACCTAGGGAAGGGAACTAGGGGAGAGATCTGTGAGATAAAGGTTTAAGGGAATGGTTTTGGGATAGGGCCCATATCTATTCTCAGTTGGATGATAGCAGTGGCCGTCTGTCTTACTGTCAGTGTTGATCAGGGGTTCCTTTCGGGGGTCCTCGGCCAGGTGGTCCTTCGCCTCACAGAGCTCCATCTTCTCAAGCTTAAACTCCTGCTCTTCTTCATCATCATCCTCATCATCGTTGTCACTGTACTGGGTCAGGGCACCCACCAGCTCCACAAAGATCTCATCGTTGATGAAGCCGCACTCTGGAAACACAGACAGTCATTTAACATGAACACACACAACACATCCAAAAACACAAGACAAGATATTATCAAATATTTGTGTGTGTGTGCGCAAGCGTGCATGTCTTACCCCTGTCTCCGTGAACTTTGCCATCGTAGTTCTTGATGAGTTCTTCTATGAAGGTTCCGTCTTGGTCCAGAATCTCGTCTCCCATGTAAGGGATGTTGTGGAGAACTGTTTCGTCTTCTACCTACAAGGCAGACCAGGTGTGTCAGGACAACTCCATTATAGTCTGTGACGTCACTATCATCAAGTCGGTACTAGACTACGGCATCGGGTTGGATAACTGTGGTTCTAGTGCACGTGTCAGAACAAGCTTAGTAATGCGTGTTTACAATGAAGTTCTGCTGTAGCAGTGTGTTTACCATGAAGTTCTGCTGTAGCAGTGTGTTTACCATGAAGTTCTGCTGTAGCAATGTGTTTACCATGAAGTTCTGCTGTAGCAGCGTGTTTACCATGAAGTTCTGCTGTAGCAGCGTGTTTACCATGAAGTTCTGCTGTAGCAGTGTGTTTACCATGAAGTTCTGCTGTAGCAGCGTGTTTACCATGAAGTTCTGCTGTAGCAGCGTGTTTACCATGAAGTTCTGCTGTAGCAGTGTGTTTACCATGAAGTTCTGCTGTAGCAGTGTGTTTACCATGAAGTTCTGCTGTAGCAGTGTGTTTACCATGAAGTTCTGCTGTAGCAGTGTGTGCGTGTTTACCATGAAGTTCTGCTGTAGCGGGGACCAGGAGTACATGACAGGGACAGAGGCTACAGCGTTGAGCGTCTTCAGAGGTATCACCTGTTTGGAGAACTCAGAGAAACCACTGTCCACTGTGCACTGTAGGAGACAAGACCACACACACACACACACACACTAGAGGACTCAGACAAGCCTCCACTGGAAAGTGAAGTGTAAAAAGTCCTAAATGGTGAAAAACAGTAAACTGGTAACGTAGATTTTCAATATCTCTGGAAAGGTGTGTGTTGTTTGTGAAACATGCGCTGACCTCTCTGGTCCCTCGTAAGGAGCTAACAGATGTCATGATGTGAACGGGCTGGATCCTTCTGGTCTTCCACTCAGCGTTCAGGATGTCTGTCCGCTCCAGGATCCTCTGACGGTTAGAGTTAAACATACTCTGGGGGGAGAGACACTGTCAGAAACCTGTGTGTGTGTGTGTGTGTGTGAGATATATCTGTAATGTTTGTTTGTGTATATGTACCTTGACCTCATCAGCCCGTCTGAAACGTTTGAGTTGGCGTAGCCTCATGTACTCAGACTTCACCCTTCTCCTCCAACACACTGGTCCCTTCTCAGACCGCTTCCCTGTCAGCACCATGGTCAACCTGGAACACACACACACAGAGCTTTAGAACCATGCACAGTACAAGAGTAAAGGCAAAGAGCTATGGTTCTGGACTAACGGCTAAGAGTTGACATGAAAACACACAACTGAGCTTTGGACCCCATAGCTGGTCATGGAACATGTTGATAAGGGTGCATGCACAGTCTCTTCAGAGTCAACGGCTGTTTCAGTTTCAATTCCCACCTCTACTCCCTTTCTACAGCTGCAATGAGACAGTCATGCCAGGCCAGTTCATAGTTATGCAAATAAGGGGAAACACCCCCAAACTAATTTCTGGTTGCATGTTTCAAATTCATTGTCCATTTACTTGGGGTAAAACATAAATCACAAATCAGTCTTTGCTGGCTTCCATTACACATGCTCAGTCCCAACTAAACACAGTATTGAAGCCTCCATAATAACATCCGCGTCTCTCTGCTCGATAAGGCCTGGAGAAACGGATGCTGGAGAGGGCCCTAGTTCGAAGTCATTGGCAACAGAAATCAAATTAGAGTTGTGCGTCTGCTACGTGACTGCTGTCTAGAATAGGATGATCTTTAATGTCCCCAAGGGGAAATTGTCTTACTAACAGAGTACTGATGTATACAAAATCGACACTGTACATTACACACTCAGGTTTTTTTTCTGCATAGAGTTTTTTCCAGCCTCCTATGTCCAAACAGTACAATTATATATATTTTATAATTTGGGGGATGGAAAAATGTTTTAGTGTAAAATTAAAATGACTAAAACCAGATATAATCGCAGTTGTAAAAGAGAACATGTTCTCAACTTGCCTACCTGCTTAAATAAAGGTTAAATAAAAATAAAATAAAAACGTAAAAACTAAAGTACATAGAAAAGATAATGGACCTATATATTTTTTACAAGATAATCTTTGAGATCTAACAATCACCAAAATAAACACTAGTCAGTCAAATTCCCCAAATGATGCATTCAGAAGTATTTTTGTCATGGCATGGGGCACCCATTGATTTGTTATAATGTTTGAGTCACTCAGATAGCATAAGCCATGGTGAAATGTGTAGAATTGAAGGAAATCAACTTTGAAATGGCAACATGTTCTCAGCCCCATGGCACGAAATTAGCTTTAAAACAGCACCTTTTTCCTCTTAGCAAAATGTGTAGAATTGCAGGACATGAGCTTTAAAACAGCTACATTTTGTCACTGTAGCCAACAGGAGGGCCTCTAACATTTTAAGTCAGTGACTGCACCATTGGCCAAGCCCATGGTCCCACCCCCACCACCATTTTCACCCAGAAAAACCCTGCAGACTAAACATAATAAAAACATTGCATTGTCTGTGATTGTTCAAAACAACTTACTGATCACATACTGCTAGAAAGAACACTGACTATAGCTCTGACTAGAGGAACTAGAATGTATCCTTTTCTTAATCTGCACTGATATTGTGCATCTGTCCTGCCTGGGTGGGTCTAACCCAATGGATCCCCTACCTTAAGGAAATACAGTATCCAGTGCTGCCATGAAAATCTGTTATCTTATCACACCAGTCACCACACTGGATGCTCATGTTTAGGGCTTTGCCACGCATAGAGGAAAGGAGTAAGACTTACTGTAGAATTACACATCACTGAAAAGTATTTGTCAAATGTTTGTGTTCAACAGTTCAATACAAACATGTTCATATGTTAGATTGAAGGGCTCAATACTCAAAGATGGAGGGGACAATTAACAGTATTATAATTAAAAGGTAATAGAGAACAATAGTAAATGCGTCTCTTTTTGAAGGCACTAACTACTCCATGGTTCGTTGAACAAAGTCTTTCAGCTATTTTTTTGGATAAACGCCCAAAATAAGGCCTGTGTCTGTGGTAAACACAGGTTAGGAGATCTTATACGTTTTGTTCTATGAGACAATCTTCATCAGCTAACATCACTTTGTGATTTTTGAAGCATTTATGTAATACTTAAATATATATAACGCAAATAAAGACTTTATAAAGGTAATGTTAACTGATTGATATTACCATTATAGAACTAAACGTATAAGATCTCATAAGCCCGTGTTAATGTCAGACCTTATTATCGGCGTTTATTCAAAAACCCTATTCCTTCCTCATAGAAATGTCTAAACGAACCAGAGGTAAATCATTTCCGGTTTTTAGGACTACAAGCTGGCGAGTTCTATTCTGTACTAGACTAGTGCCATATTACTGGTATGTAGTGGCAAGTGGCTGAATAGCGCCCCTATTGGAAATATGAAGAACAACAAGTTATCAGAGTCGGGAAGGCTTTCACCTTTCGCTCTCAACTGCCTCGAGTGACACACATTGGAGCCTAATTCTGTCATTGTCATTGCTGTCATGTCAAATGTGGCAATTTTTTTTGATAGAATTGTAGCGAACACTAGCTAGCGGTTCTCGAGATAACTGACGTTAGTATCATGCACATTTACCAATTCAGATGTTAGCTAGCTAAAATGTCCATTTCAAACCATCCTGACAAATAATTCGATTTAGCTAGCTAACTAATGTTAAAAGGATGAATGACACCGCTACACAGTTCAATAAAGTTCAATGTTGGGAGTAAACGTGTAAACCTGGTACGATTTGAAGTGAAGAAAGGAAAACCCTTCCGCGCCTCCACCGCAGACAAACACTCCAGTTAATTTGCAAGGTGAAGTAACGTTACACAACTATCATCTTGCCACATTCATTGGCTGGCTAACTTATTGGCATAATTTACAAAGATAACTTCCAGATCAAACAAGTGCATAAATGTATCAATTCTAACATTAACCTTCCATACCTGGCTAGCCGGTTAGCTAGCAAGCTAACTAGCGACCAAGACAGAGATAGCTAACGTTACATATGTGGCTATTATTTATTTTTTCAGAGGAAAGAAGAATTATATATTTTGACAGCATTTCCTACCTGCAGAGGGGGGTCAGTCCTCATTCAATGAAATGACTCGGGATCTATCCGATACGCACCAAGCGAGAATCTTTCGTTGATCGGGATTGGATTACTAACGTTACTATGTTTTGTTGGCTAGCTTGTTAGCACCGAGAGAAAAGGGGGAGTCGATTCACCTCGCGCGTCCTCTAGCTAACGAACGCCGGCTTGCTACGCTTCTTTCTGGTATGTACTTCCCAATGGAAATAACACGGATAGTTTGATGCGGAATTAACGTCTTGTAAAATATTAGGTTTTACTGAACAGTTTCTCAATTTCTATATTTCCGCCTCAGCAACTATTCAAACGTCTCTCTCCGTCTCTTTCACTCACATTCGCCGCCCACTCGGGCCACTGCAGCTTCAACGAGCGCCAAACATACGGGCCAATCACCGCCGCCGATATTCAAGATTCTCACTACGGTGCATTGCGATGGGTCGGATTGTATCAGGGAGCTGGCCAATGATAGGCCGCGCTACAACGGGGCCCCGGAATGGGGGACATGTGGAGAAGTTTCCTTTGTTCTCTTGGTTATCAACGATACAAATGCCTAGCAAAGATGTAGATGCGAAGTGTTTACTCTATTACCTGGTGCCACATGTATGTGCAACTATTTACAATTACGACTCCTCATCATGGTAATATCATATTTAACAATCCATGAGAAAATGTGTAATGTACAATTTCAGTAGATATGAGTAAATATTGGTAGCAAAACCGTTTAGTACAAAGCAATGTACTAAACGGTGGATGTGTTTTATATTGTAGAAAACAGTGTATAAAGTAAATATCTGCTTTATTTTTATTCTGGTCATGGCATGTAACCTTGTTATGGTCGGGTATAGCCTCAACAGTCTAAAGTCGCTTTCTGTCATCACATTTTCTCTATATGCACTGACAGCAAGGAGCTAGGGAGGATAATTGCTTACTCATTGCGTTAGCTTCCCTCTCCTCCTTCTCAAAACTCATTGAAGGAGAAGTGGCTCTCATCTAATAGATTTTGGGAAGGAGAGAGGACGCGAGGAGTAAGCAATTATTCTCCCTAGCTCTTTCCTGAGTATTCGATTGACATCTTACCCATGACAGTAAAAACGAATTATTTTTCATCCTCTTGTACATACTTTACAGCTAGGCTGAGTTTACTGACTTGTAATCATGTAGGGAGGTCGACAAGGAGAGGGAGCCACTTTAGATTATTGAGAAGGAGCCCTCCTCTCCGCTAGGGTTATCCAGTTTACTAAGTCCCGCCCTTCTCATACGCTCATTGGTAGATGGCCCGGGTTACGAATCGGCCTCGTTCAGAACAGTTCAGTTTGCTCATACAGTAATAGCAAAGAGTTTTATAACTAAACCAAGATTGAACAAAACCCGTCGTTTCAAATGGGAACGAATGAGTCAGAACTAACAAGGAGGTGGGCAGAGCCAAGCACGAGCTAGCGAGATCCTATTGGTTCATATTTCCGTTAGGGAACGCCTAGTTTATAAAAATGTATTTAACCTTTATTTAACTGTGAAGTGCGTGTAGCGCATGAACTAAAATCGCATTTGCACTCCTAAACAATGCACTTTAAAAAAAAAACTTTAGCAAAATGTAGTCTACACAATTTTGTCCACTCTGTTCATAGCATATTTTAGTTTTGGGAACAGAACTGTATTGAGATCAATTGTTTCATCGATAAGAAAATAGGCCAAAATCCATCTCATTGCATCTTCTCCCACTGCCAGCCATGTAACGTACTTAAGTAAAAAAAAAATAGTTTAATGTACCACTTAAGTCGTTTTTGGGGGTGTCTGTACTTTACTATTTATATTTTTCTCTGCTTTCACTACATTCCAAAAGAAAAGGATTTTTACTTTTTACTCCATACATTTTCCCTGACATCCAAAAGTACTAGTTACAATTTGAATGCTTAGCAGTGCAGGAAAAATATCAAATTCACACACTTATCAAGAGACTCACTAAACATGAATGCTTCCTTTGTAAATTATGTCTGAATGTTGGAGTTGCCACTAGCTGTCAACATTGTTTTATTTTTACTATTTATTTTTACTACTTTATTTTACTGGGTTACTTTTACTTGAGTCATTTTATATTAAGGTATCTTTACTTTTACTCAAGTATGACACCACTTCCCACTGCCTGCCACTTGGCTTTGGAAACGCCAAGCGGATGCTTCACATTTATACATCCAGTGAAATATTTTCAATGAACAGAAATATCTGTCTTATTGTTCTATCTGTGGTAGTATTGTCTACAGTATGCACAGAATATTCAATATTTTCATTTTACAAACCACATCTCATGTGTTCTATAGCCCTCAAATTCAACTCTGAACCTCAAAAGCCAGTTCCACTGCTTTTTTTCATTGTTCCCCTCAAGGTTATTATAGTAAACTAGAACGGAAACTAAAACTAATGATGAATGATTAGCATGAGGTTGTAAGTAACATGAACATTTTCCAGAACATAGACATATCTGATATTGGCAGAAAGCTTAAATTCTTGTTAATCTAACGGCACTGTCCAATTAAAAGTAGCTATTACAGTAAAGTAGCTATTGTTTGAGGAGAGTGCACAGTTTTGAACTTAAAGTTTTTAATAAACAAATTAGGCACATTTGGGCAGTCTTGATACAAAAAAATTAACAAATGTATTGGATCAGTCTAAAACGTTGCGCATACACTGCTGCCATCTAGTGGCCAAAATCTAAATTGCACCTGGGTTGGAATAATACATTATGGCCTTTCTCTTGCATTTCAAAGATGATGGTACAAAAAAAAGTTTTTTTTCTTTGTATTATCTTTTACCAGATCTAATGTGTTATATTTTCCTGCATTCTTTTCACATTTCCACAAATGTTTCCTTTCAAATGGTATCAAGAATATGCATATCCTTGCTTCAGGGCCTGAGCTACAGGCAGTTAGATTTGGGTACGTCATTATAGGCGAATATTGAAAAAAGGGTCCGATCCTTTAGAGGTTTTTTAAGATAGACTTATCGTCGGGGAGTGGTTTTCCAAAAGCAAGGCTCAGATCAACATGGTATTAGGCAGGTTTCCATTGACACAGGTTTATTCTACAAAAGCAATTTCGCAAAAAAAAACATTGCGACTTGTGTAATGGAAACGGCAGATATAGGAGACATTTTCTAAAGACAGACATTTTTATGAGTTCGACAGGTAGATTTTTTTTTCTTTATTGCAACAAATGATGGAGACTGTGTTTTTCAGGTAAATTATGATTGCCAAATACGTAACTATAAGCTCCACTTCACATTTAATTCAAAATGCCTACAGCTTGCAAAATAAATAAAAATTACTATAAAAATAATGTTTCTTTTCAGGACAAGGATTATCCTGACTTTCAAGAATGCCTGAATTGCTTTGCCTTGCTTTTCTGGTTGGTTATTAAGTTTCACCATCCAATTATTTCAGATCTACAGGAATGGAAGTTTCACCATGGCACTGTCTGTGGAAATGTAAGTTACAGCCTTATTCTAAAATGTATTAAATCGTTTTTTTCGCCTCATACAATACCCCATAATGACAAAGCAAAAACAGGCATTTTTGCAAATGTATTAAAAATAAAAAATGGAAATATGACATTTAAATAACTATTCAGACCCTTTACTCAGGACAAGTCTTCTTGGGTATGACACTTCAAGCTTGGCACACCTGTATTTGGGGAGTTTCTCCCATTCTTCTCTGCAGATCCTCTCAAGCTCTGTCAGGTTGGATGGGGAGTGTCTCTGCACAGCTATTTTCAGGTCTCTCCAGAGATGTTAGATCGGGTTCAAGTCCGGGCTCTGGCTGGGCCACTTGTGGACATTTAGAGACTTGTCCCGAAGCCACTCCTGCGTTGTCTTGGCAGTGTGCTTAGGGTTGTTGTCCGGTTGGAAGATGAACCTTCGCCCAAGTTTGAGGTCCTGAGTTTTCTGGAGCAGGTTTTCATCAAGAATCTCTGTACTTTGCTCCGTTCATCTTTCCCTGACTAATCTCCCTGTCCCTGCTGCTAAAAAACATCCCCACAACATGATGCTGCCACCACCATGCTTCACTGTAGGGATGGTGCCAGGATGCACCTGAGCTAAAGTTCGAGTCTCATAGCAAAGGGTATGAATACTTGTGTAAATAAGGTATTACTGTTTTTTTTATTAATATGCAAAAATGTCTAAACCTGTTTCACTTTGTCATTATGGGGTATTGTGTGTAGATTGATGAGGAAAACATTTTATTTAATCCATTTTAGAATAAGGCTGTAACGTAACAAAATGTGGAAAAGGGGAAGGGGTCTGAATACTTTCCGAATGCACCGTATTAGTCAATTACTGCATTCTATCCATGCTGGCTTTCGCGGGCTACCTGAGACATGAAACAGCTAGGTAGGAGGGCATACAGGCTGTCACCAATTTATTAATTTGCCTAAATGGTAATGGAAACATTTTGGTGTGACTTCATTATGTCCACCAGATTTATCGACACAAGATAGTTAAATGGAAATGCACCATTGCAGGCAATTGTCACATCTATTTTCAATGCAAACCTTTTAAATGTCGACAATAAATCACTGGATAAGTTAAGGGATTGTATATTATTTATAATGAGGCATACCTGGAGAAAATTGGAAGTCTCTGAAATGAAAATGGATGGCCCTCCCTTCAGTACCCTCCCTTAACACTCGAAATATAATTAGTGACCCTCCCCTATACCCAAAAGATGAACTAAAACATAAAGTGGGTAGCAGAGAACATGCATACTGTTTACCCTCACTCCTAGGACAGACCAGAGCCTTAGATAGGCCTACTGTATGCCATTTTAGAAACAGATCTTCGTTTTGTAAGCATTACATGATAAAGTAGCTAGAAGGTTGTGGTTTCGCAGACCACTCGGACAATGATAGGGGTGAAAAATCTTTATTACAATAAAATCACTGCATTAATCTATATTATTTACGGTTTGAGAAAAATAGCCTTTTATAAACGCATTTCATGCAATTCTACGTCATTTTACATAACAAGCAGAATCTGTTATAATACCATAACAGAGCATGACAACTAATGAACAGCACCAGGGATGTTTTGATTTCTATACAAGCTATTGTTAAAAAAATAGGATAGTCTAAGTTTGGGACAGTGCTAAAGTTGTCTAAAATTGAGCACAACAGAACCAGTTATGACTGAAGTATATAAGAGTATCTTCTAGGCTAAATTAGAAATCCTAAATGTATCTTCTAGGCTAAATTAGGATCCTAAATGCGAAATGTATAGGCATGTTGCTGAAATGCTGAGCACTGCTGCCAGGCTCTAGTGCAGGGGTATTCAACTCTTACTTTACGAAGTCCGGAGCCTGCTGGTTTTCTGTTCTACCTGATATTTAATTGCAAGCACCTGGTGTCCCAGGTCTAAATCAGTCCCTGGTTAGAGGGGAACAATGAACAAATGCAGTGGAACTGGCTTTGAGGTCCAGAGTTGAGTTTGAGGGCTCTAGCGTGTAACAAATGCTTCACAATTTATTTAATAAATGGTAGTCTATAGCCTTGAAATAATTATAATGTAGCCTAAATAATTCATTTTTGTACCTTGGTGGGCTACATGGCTTGATCCTGACTGATTTAGAGTTAGTATGTTGTTTAATAGCCTGCTGAAATGTTGAGCGTCAATTAATAGTGACAGAATCACACTTTACATCCCAAGCGAAGTAAATTGTTTGTCTCCTTGACTATAGGTTGTAACGCAGCCTCTGCATGTCATAGAGACAAACCAAATATATTCTATATGTATCGGAGTCACGTCTTTCCCCGACATGTTACAGCTTGTTTCTAGCATAAAGAATTGCGGACAAAAGCATTGTTATACACTAAGTGTACAAAATATTAGGAACACCTTCCTAATATTGAGTTGCACCCCCCTTTGCCCTCAGAAAGTGTTCCACAGGGATGCTGGCCCATGTTGACCCGAATGCTTCCCACAGTTGTGTCAAATTGGCTGGAAGTCCTTTGGCTGGTGGACCATTCTTGATACACGCAGGAAACAGTTAAGCGTGAAAAACCCAGCAGCATTGCAGTTCTTGACACTCTCAAAACTACACATGGCCACTACTACCATACGCCGTTCAAAGGCACTTCAATATTTTGTCTTGCCCATTCACCCTCTGAATGGCACACATACACAATCCTT
The DNA here is from genome assembly GCF_045791955.1 of Oncorhynchus clarkii lewisi. Classification (NCBI taxonomy): domain Eukaryota; kingdom Metazoa; phylum Chordata; class Actinopteri; order Salmoniformes; family Salmonidae; genus Oncorhynchus; species Oncorhynchus clarkii. The sequence continues at coordinate 17,353,636 of NC_092157.1, read as the reverse complement.
GTCTAAACTGTCTCCTCCCCGTCATCTACACTGATTGAAGTGGATTTAACATTAATAAGGGATCATACACTCATTCCAAAATCATGGGTGTTAATATGAAGATGGATCCCCCTTTGCTGCTACAACAGCCTCCACTCTTCTGGGGAGGCTTTACACTAGATGTTGGAACATTGCTGCAGGAACTTGCTTCCATTCAACCACAACCATTTATGAGGTCAGCCACAGATGTTGGTTGATTATGCCTGGCTCACATTTGGAGTTCCAATTCATCCCAGAGGTGTTCGATGTGTTTGAGGTCAGGGCTCTGTGCAAGGCCACTCCAGTTATTCCACACCGATCTCAACAAACCATTTCTGTATGGACCTCGTTGTGCATTGGGCCATTGTAATGCTGAAACAGGAAAGGGCTTTTCCCAAACTGTTGCCACAAAGTTGGAAGCACAGAATTATCTAGAATGTCATTGTATGCTATAGCTTTAAGATTTTCCTTCACTGGAACTAAGGGGCCTAGCCCGAACCATGAAAAACAGCCCCAGACTATTTTTCGTCCTCCACCAAGCTTTGCAGTTGGCACTATGCATTCGGGCAGGTAGCGTTCTCCTGGCATCTGCCAAACCCAGATTTGCCCATCAGACTGACAGATGTTGAAACGTGATTCACCACTTCAGAGAATGCTTTTCCACTGCTCCAGAGTCCAATGGCGACAAGCTTTACACCATATATCGTTGTGCATGGGAGACGATGCTTGGCATTGCGCATGGTGATCTTAGGCTTGTGCACGGCTGCTTGGCCATGGAAGCCCATTTCATGAAACTCCTGACGAACGGAGAGTTTGCTTCCAGAGGTAGTTTGGAACTCGGTCGTGACTCGGTCGTAATCTGATTACATTCAGGGCTCCCGAGTGGTGCAGTGGTCTAAGGCACTGCATCTCAGTGCTAGAGGTGTCACTACAGACCCTGGTTAGATTCCAGGCTGAATCACAATCGGCCGTGATTGGGAGTCCCATAGGGCGGCGCACAATTGGCCCAGCTTCGTCCGGGTTAGGGTTTGGCCGTGGTAAGCCGTCATTGTAAATAAGATTTTTTTCTTAACTGACTTGCCTAGTTAAATAAAAATCCAAAATACTTTTAGATTACTTTCCCCTTAAGAAGCATTAGAAAAATACCAACATTTATGTTACCAATTGAACAAAATCTATTGCAGGATAAATCAATGTTAAAGTTTACATAGCTGTTCATATATGGATGATACATTTTACTTTATGGGTTGGTTAAGATGGCTTCTTCTAATCCATTGCTTTCTACTACAGATAATAAATAATACAATCAAATTATATCCTTATATTAAAAACCAAAGTCTATCAGAATTACAGTCATTGTAATAAATGTTATACCCCTTGATCTTCAAGAATAGGATTTGTAGATATGGAAGTACAGATTAGCCAAATTGTTTAACCTGAGCATAACTCCAAAAACGAAGGACTTATTAGCCAGCCCTACTGTGTTGTTTATGATTTTGTTGTCATGGAGGTTGGATTGGGCTCATTGATTTGTGTTTAAAAATAAATGCCGCGCTCATGTAATGTCATGCTTTCAGCACTACTGAAAAGTGCTTTTGACGTGTGAAAAATGAATGCCGTATGCTGCATTTGCTATAGGTTTATTGTTTACCTTTTTGTTGGGGACCCTTTATATCTTGATAATATGCAGCTGTTAAGAGGGCAAATCCACAGATGAAACAATAACAACCCCCCCCCCCCCCTGAGCTGAGGGATGGGCCTGGAGAAATTTAACCACTCTCAGATTAATAGACAGAGCTAAGGATATACACTGCTCAAACAAATAAAGGGAACACTAAAATAACACATCCTAGATCTGAATGAATTAAATATTATATTCATATTTCTTTACATATTTGAATGTGCTGACAACAAAATCACACAAAAATGATCAATGGAAATGAAATGTATCAACCCATGGAGGTCTGAATTTGGAGTCACACTCAAAATTAAAGTGGAAAACCACACTACAGGCTGATCCAACTTTGATGTAATGTCCTTAAAACAAGTCAGAATGAGGCTCAGTAGTGTGTGTGGCCTCCACGTGCCTGTATGACCTCCCTACAACGCCTGGGCATGCTCCTGATGAGGTGGCGGATGGTCTCCTGAGGGATCTCCTCCCAGACCTGGACTAAAGCATCCGCCAACTCCTGGACAGTCTGTGGTGCAACGTGGCGTTGGTGGATGGAGCGAGACATGATGTCCCAGATGTGCTCAATTGGATTCAGGTCTGGGGAACGGGCGGGCCAGTCCATAGCATCAATGCCTTCCTCTTGCAGGAACTGCTGACAATGAGGTCACATGAGGTCTAGAGCATGAGCATATGGTATCACAAGGGGTCTGAGGATCTCATCTCGGTACCTAATGGCAGTCAGGCTACCTCTGGCGAGCACATGGAGGGCTGTGCGGCCCCCCAAAGAAATGCCACCCCACACCATGACTGACCCACCACCAAACCGGTCATGCTGGAGGATGTTGCAGGCAGCAGAACGTTCTCCACGGCGTCTGCAGACTCTGTCACGTCGGTCACATGTGCTCAGTGTGAACCTGCTTTCATCTGTGAAGAGCACAGGGCGCCAGTGGCGAATTTGCCAATCTTGGTGTTCTCTGGCAAATGCCAAACGTCCTGCACGGTGTTGGGCTGTAAGCACAACCCCCACCTGTAGACGTCCCGCCCTCATACCACCCTAATGGACTCTGTTTCTGACCGTTTGAGCAGACACATGCACATTTGTGGCCTGCTGGAGGTCATTTTGCAGGGCTCTGGCAGTGCTCCTCCTTGCACAAAGGTGGAGGTAGCGGTCCTGCTGCTGGGTTGTTGCTCTCCTACGGCTTCCTCCATGTCTCCTGATGTACTGGCCTGTCTCCTGGTAGCGCCTCCATGCTCTGGACACTACGCTGACAGACCCAGCAAACCTTCTTGCCACAGCTCGCATTGATGTGCCATCCTGGATGAGCTGCACTACCTGAGCCACTTGTGTGGGTTGTAGACTCCGTCTCATGCTACCACTAGAGTGAAAGCAGCGCCAGCATTCAAAAGTGACCAAAACATCAGCCTGGAAGCATAGGAACTGAGAAGTGGTCTGTGGTCACCACCTGCAGAACCACTCCTTTATTGGGGGTGTCTTGCTAATTGCCTATAATTTCCACCTGTTGTCTATTCCATTTGCACAACAGCATGTGAAATTTATTGTCAATCAGTGTTGCTTCCTAAGTGGACAGTTTGATTTCATAGAAGTGTGATTGACTTGGAGTTACATTGTGTTGTTTAAGTGTTCCCTTTATTTTTTTGAGCAGTGTACAGTTGAAGTTTACATACACATTAACCAAATACATTTAAACTCTAAAAATTCCCTGTCTTAGGTCAGTTAGGATCACCACTGTATTTTAAGAATGTGAAATGTCAGAATAATAGTAGAGATAATGATTTATTTTAGATTTTATTTCTTTCATCACATTCCTAGTGGGTCAGAAGTTTACATCCATGGGCCAAGGAATGGGCCAAAATACCAGCAACAGAGTGTGAAAACCTTGTGAAGACTTACAGAAAACGTTTGACCTCTGTCATTGCCAACAAAGGGTATATAACAAAGTATTGAGATAAACTTTTGTTATTGACCAAATACTTATTTTCCACCATAATTTGCAAATAAATTCATTAGAAATCCTACAATGTGATTTTCTGGATTTTTTTTCTCATTTTGTCTGTCATAGTTGAAGTGTACCTATGATAAAAATTACAGGCCTCTCTCATCTTTTTAAGTGGGAGAACTTGCACAATTGGTGGCTGACTAAATACTTTTTTTGCCCCACTGTACATCCACAGGTACACCTCCAATTGACTCAAATGATCAATTAACCTATCACGCTTCCTTACTCAAGAAAACAAAAAAAAGAGACCATGTTTATATGCGGCGTTATTAACTCAATTATTTATTTTTTACATTGTTCACAAACATTTCCGATATGTGACACGTATTAATGCCAAAATAACATGCAAAACAGGCAAGACCCCCCCAAAATATATATTTATGTTTTTGCAAAAAATGTGGGTCTCAAAACAGGTGGGGCTCTGCCTTTCTCAATGTCATTGAAAAAACAGAAGAGTCAAAGATATTTTTTTCCTCACATGCGTTCCGAATTTAAAAGTAATCCTCAAAGTAATCTTGTTCTTTGAAAGTATCTAATCGGATTACAATAGTTTTGCTGGTAACGTAACAGATTAGTTCATTTTTTTGTAATCCCTTACATGTAACAGATCACATATAATTTATGGTCGGGGATTTACGGATTACATGACCCTCCCCCATTTTCCATCAGGTAACTATTGTGTACATTTCATCCACTCCCTAAAGGAAACATGAGTGTTGCCATTCATCACACATACTCAATCTGAAACCATAATATGTGGACATTGTACAATCAGTGAGAACCTCATATTACATGAATATATAGCTACTGTACACCGTGCAAATTGGTTGTTTGTCATGTCTTTGGTCACATTCGTGTGGGTCAAACAAATTGGTTGACAATAGAGCCTCACAATGCAGGAAATCCCTGCAGGATGAGCAACTGTAGACAACTGCAGTCAAAACGTAATCTTTGATCACAATTTTTGTAAGGTTAATGCAGTTGACATGTAGGTCCAAGTTGGACAATTTTATCCCCAAAATAGGTGGTCACCACCTTTCAAAGTGATCCAGTCGAAAGCAGCCATTGAGATGAGAACATGCAGGACTGCACTCTGCCACACCAAGTATCTGCACATGTGCAAGTGTCACACAGCAGCTATGATACCAAAACAGCTCAACCCTCCTGGTTGTTGCAGAGTGACTCACTAGTTTGTCGTGCATCTAGGTATTCTCGCAGTCAAAATTGATACAACACACATGGAGCCTAGCCTCCCACACATCTGTCCAACAGCAAAGCTAAATAAAAAACAATGTTTTTATAAAACTTGAAATAAAATGTAGTAAAGTGATCTAAAAACAATTCATCTTAATAGTATAATAACCTCTAATCAGGGAATGATTTAGAAGGGGTGCAATTAATTCAGGTAGATCAGAAAACCAGCAGGCTCAGGACCTTGTAGGGTAAGAGTTGAATACTCCCATCCTATATAAAGTAGGACAGACATTTGTTAATTTTGCTTTCACCCATCCTCAGTACAGCTGACAAGGAGAATAATTATGCACCCCACACAACACAGTTCATGTTTTATTTGAAAAGGCTTAGAACTCAGTGCTTACATGCTTTCGGACATGGAAAACAAAAGCAGAATCTCTTGATTTGAACAGAAAGATTTCACATGTGGTACATCAGAGAAACTCAGTAACAGCCCTCTGTGGGGACACTCAAATCAACTCCGACCCCCTAAACACTAGGCCCTAGTGGAGATCTGAGATGGTTGGATACATATGGTGATAGCGCCATCTTGCACATAGGTGGCTAGGGTGTAGGGGCTAGGAAGGGTTGATTTGGAATTGACAGTCTGCCCTTGGCTCCTCCAGGGCACCTGGAACGTGTAGTCTCTACACTGGCATGGTTAAAGTTCTTAGCTACTCAGAAAGAGATTTTTAAAGTTCATCTTTGCTCTGTGATAACTGTGTGGCGTGCTGTTCCAAGAACTTACTAAATCCTTCTATGGTTCTATCCCCACCCTCAAATTTGATTGGGCTCTGCTTGCTGTTGCTAGGTGCAAAGTAGATGGTAGGGAAGCCCTCTGTTTTATAGCTGTCGTGAGGCACGTCATTAGCCGTGGCATCCATTTTGGCAATGACCAGGTTCTTCTCGTTCTTGTATTTTTTGCCCAGGGCGGTGTAGTCAGGGTCCAGCTTCTTGCAGTGACCGCACCACGGGGCGTAGAACTCGATCAGGACGTCTTTCTTGGTATCCATGACAATGTCGTCGAAGGTCTTTCCAACCACTACCTTCACAGGGCCTTTGTTGTTCTTGGGCACCGGCTGGGATTTGATGACGGGCTTCAGTTTGCCTACAGAGAGGGAGAGACAAGAATGGACACAGACATGGTGACCAATGGACACTAATGTATAGTCCATTACACGATATTGGCAAAGACCTGTCACATACGGATGATATTTGGCTGGCTGCAGACAAGGTACTCAACTCAGGTTAATATGTAACTCAATACAACATCTTGTGGTTTAAAGTCGTGACATTTTATAACAATTGCTGTAAAGCTCACCTTTCTTAAAGGCCATGATGAATTCCCTCAGCACCTCAGAGTCAAACTCCTCAGGCTCCATGGCAAACTTCTTGCCACCATCTGCCAGAATCCCCACATTGACTTCCTCCCCGCTGTCGCTGAGCCCCAGGCTCTTCAGCTCATCTGAATAGTCCTCCTCGTCAGCGATTGCAAAGGTGTATTCCGGGAAATCCTTGGCCACCTCCAGAACCTTGCTCCTCCAGAATTGGGTGGCTAGAACAGAAATAGAAGGGGTTCAGACACGATGCATGAGATGAGCTGCAATTAACACCGTCAAGGTAGTCCAACCGCCGGTCCTGGAGGAGAGCTACTGGTAGTGCAGGCTTTTGTTCCAGCTCTTCAGCATGTCAAGAAAGGTATTATGGAAGCTACGCAGCTTTAGACAATATTCACAATCTAGGAAATAAGGGGTTGAGGACACTTGCCTTTCCTGAAGTCGAAGCCGAAGTCCACACCATAGTAGACAACGACCAGCGGTCTCTTAGTGTAGCGTTTAGCATCGTTGCTCTGTTTCCTGTGACCCACCAGTGGCAGGATGTGTTTCTTAAAAAAGTCCTGCACCTCAGACACCTCTGTGGAGTCCTGAAAAGGAGAGAGGCCAGGTTATGAGATCATACATTAAAACATGCACAAATTATTTCAGCATTTTCTTAGGTCAGGAGAGCATGCTTCATTGAAGTCTACTTGAGGTTAGACAAACACACACCTTGTGGACAGACTTACTTTGATGGTGAGCGTGTGTGAAGCTTTCTCATACTTGGACCTGAACTTCTCAGGCTGCACCATGACGACCTGGCCGTGGGAAGCCTTGAGGAGCTTGGCCAAGTCTGAACTGAAGGTATGGAGGAACTTGAAGTCCTCTCTAAGAACATGACCTGGGAGGACAGATAGGAGGGGAACACAGTACAATCACTATTGATCCCCTTTAGAAAGCCTCACCAGGAGCGCAGGAATTTCTTATACACCTTCAATACTAAACATATAGCATGCTATGTGTAGTCACTCAGGGTTTGTACAGACCGTGGCAAGTATTTATTTTCAAGGACCATCAATTTTTAAAAGTTCATCGCCACAACTTTCTGGGGAATCTTACAAGTTCTACTCAATAATGTTTTGTAGGGCTGTCCCAGACAAAAACATAAATAAACAAAAATTAAAATGTGGAGTTCCCTATATAGACACACCCTGTTTGAAGAAAATCTATACTGTAGGTAGGCTACTGAGCTCATCTTATGCTTTAAGCACACTGATTAAATAATCAAGACACAAATGACAGGGAGCAAGAGATCAAGATAGCCTAAACAGAAGAATGGTATACACACACACACACACCACACACCACACACACACACACAAAAATAACTGTTCCCGAACCTCTTCCAGCTGGCCTTGGCAGATTCTGCCAGTAAGCTCCTGAAGTTACCAGTAGGTAATGGCTACAGGGGTCATCAAATTTTTCAATTTAGAACACCAATTTATCTTACCATTTCTACCAAACTGCATGCCAGTTATGATTGTCATATGCACATTTCCATGTAACAGTTACATTTCATATACACTGCTCAAAAAAATAAAGGGAACACTTAAACACAATGTAACTCCAAGTCAATCACACTTCTGTGAAATCAAACTGTCCACTTAGGAAGCAACACTGATTGACAATAAATTTCACATGCTGTTGTGCAAATGGAAGACACAACAGATGGAAATTATAGGCAATTAGCAAGACACCCCCAATAAAGGAGTGGTTCTGCAAGTGGTGACCACAGACCACTTCTCAGATCCTATGCTTCCTGGCTGATGTTTGTCACTTTTGAATGCTGGTGGTACTTTCACTCTAGTGGTAGCATAAGACGGAGTCTACAACCGACACAAGTGGCTCAGGTAGTGCAGCTCATCCAGGATGGCACATAAATGAGAGCTGTGGCAAGGTGGTTTGCTGTGTCTGTCAGCGTAGTGTCCAGAGCATGGAGGCGCTACCAGGAGACAGGCCAACAACCCAGCAGCAGGACCGCTACCTCCGCCTTTGTGCAAGGAGGAGCAGGAGGAGCACTGCCAGAGACCTGCAAAATGACCTCCAGCAGGCCACAAATGTGCATGTGTCTGCTCAAATGGTCAGAAACAGACTCCATCAGGGTGGTATGAGGGCCCGACATCCACAGGTGGGGGTTGTGCTTACAGCCCAACACCATGCAGGACGTTTTGCATTTGCCAGAGAACACCAAGATTGGCAAATTCGCCACTGGCGCCCTATGCTCTTCACAGATGAAAGCAGGTTCACACTGAGCACATGTGACAGACGTGACAGAGTCTGGAGACGCTGTGGAGAACGTTCTGCTGCCTGCAACATCCTCCAGCATGACCGGTTTGGCAGTGGGTCAGTTGTGGGGTGGCATTTCTTTGGGGGGCCGCACAGCCCTCCATGTGCTCGCTAGAGGTAGCCTGACTGCCATTAGGTACCGAGGTGAGATCCTCAGACCCCTTGTGAGACCATATGCTGGTGCGGTTGGCTCTGGGTTCCTCCTAATGCAAGACAATGCTAGACCTCATGTGGCTGGAGTGTGTCAGCAGTTCCTGCAAGAGGAAGGCATCGATGCTATGGACTGTCCCGCCCGTTCCCCAGACCTGAATCCAATTGAGCACATCTGGGACATCATGTCTCGCCCCATCCACCAACGCCACGTTGCACCACAGACTGTCCAGGAGTTGGCGGATGCTTTTGTCCAGGAGTTGGCGGATGCTTTAGTCCAGGTCTGGGAGGAGATCCCTCAGGAGACCATCCGCCACCTCATCAGGAGCATGCCCAGGCATTGTAGGGAGGTCATACAGGCACGTGGAGGCCACACACACTACTGAGCCTCATTTTGACTTGTTTTAAGGACATTACATCAAAGTTGGATCAGCCTGTAGTGTGGTTTTCCACTAATTTTGAGTGAGACTCCAATTCCAGACCTCCATGGGTCGATAAATTTGATTTCCATTGATAATTTGTGTGATTTTGTTGTCAGCACATTCAACTATGTAAAGAAAAAAGTATTTAAGAATATTTCATTCATTCAGATCTAGGATGTTTTATTTTAGTGTTCCCTTTATTTTGAGCAGTGTATAATATCGTCTTCGTATCTGAAAATCATCATGTGGTTAATCAAAATTCTAAAAGTAACTTCTATTGTAAAAATAGCCTCCAGAAAGCCAACAAATAAAAACAGTGTAGCCTGCAGGTAGAAAATATCCTGATAAAAATAAATATCCTATGAATCACATTGGCTACGCATGGCCTGTCTACAAGGAACTTTAAACATTGTATCAACTAGGTCCAGCCTGAAGCTGGTGCTAGCAAACTTGCAATATTGTATAGAATATTCTGGGCCCTCAAGAGTTTCCTGTACCAGTGAGCTCTGCACTGACATAGCTGTAGGCTATTTGTGCAAGGGATAAGAAGTGATCAGGTAGGCCTATTCTATTACTTTTCCACCGGATCAGAGCATGACATTGCCTGCCTGCCCCCCGCCATCGTGCTGAGTGGTTATCAAAAGAGCTGGAACATTTTTACAAATTGACAATCATTCCTCAACGTAGTCCTTCTCAATGCATGTAAAAACAGATTTTGATTACGTGCCGTTTGAGGTGAAGAAACATTTGAGAATTCACCATCACTGTGGAGCTTAAGACAATCAGAAATACTATCAGATGGGCAAGTTTATTGGCCTACACTTTACATGCAGGCCAGGTCGCCTAGGCCTACCTCTATGGGTAATCTGGTGCGCGTCCTTACGCAACATTGACAAGAACGCTCCAACCCAAACACATAAACGGTATGAAAACTTGTTCCTCACAAGTGTAGCCTAGGTTGTGCAGTCCGCAAACGAAGTGTCCACTCAGACAATGACCCTGGGGCGGCAGGGTAGCCTAGTGGTTAGAGCGTTGGGCTAGTAACCGGAAGGTTGCAAGTTCAAATCCCCGAGCTGACAAGGTAAAAATCTGTCGTTCTGCCCCTGAACATGCAGTTAACCCACTGTTCCTAGGCCGTCATTGAAAATAAGAATTTGTTCTTAACTGACTTGCCTAGTTAAATAAAATAAAAAAAATAATACAAAAATAAATAAAAAAATACATTAACAAATTACTGTAACCAAACATTGTAGTTGAGAAATTCATGGTAAACTACTGGAGAGCCATCCTCACAGCAATGTATTAGTCCACTGAGACAGGCATTAATCAGACATGTGTCTCCTGTTATGCAGACCCCTTTACTTTTTCCACATTTTGTTAAATTAAAGCCTTATTCTAAAACGGATTAAATAAAAGTACCAACTTGAGACAATGTCAGATTTTCAAGGTATTCCAGTACCAAATTCAAGTACTTGACGCACCTTGTGTGCACCCTGCACTGTGTACACCAAAGCATTGAATACTTACAGGCCTCTAGGTAGAGGTCGTAGGTCGTATCCTGCTCCGAGGAAAACACACCCACTATGACAGCATCGTCACCATCTTTGATAAACTCTGACACCTGTTTCACCATCTGCACCTGCTTGGAGGGAGGCCCTGCCTGCTCGCTCATATAGTCAACAATTCCTACACAGAGAGAACACAGAATAGTTAGAACACTTGGCTATATCATTACAATGGTACACGTCCTAAAATCCATAATGTTAGCAGATATATTTAGTTATTGGGGAGTGTCTGAAAGTCTGAAGTGTGGACATACCACTCTTCTCTCTGGGTCCGTTGTAGTCGAAGGCCTTCCCCTTCCTGAAGATCTTGAGGGTGGGGTACCCCGACACCCCGAAACGGATGGCAATGTCCTTCTCCTGGGTGGCGTCTACCTTGGCCAGGGGGATGGGAGGAGAGCGCTGGCTCAGGTCCTTGGCTGCCTTCTCATACTCTGGAGCCAGCTGCTTACAGTGGCCACACCTGGAGGGACAGTTAAAACAGCACCATAACGCTTCGTTAGGCAGGAACAGTCAGAATAGCTTTATATGAAGCTTCATATAAAGCTATTCTCTCACCTCCACTCCTTTACTAGACAGAAAACACAAAGTGATATATTTCATGCGTCAGACCAGTGCAGATGAAGAGGAGACAAGGACATGAAGTGACTAGATCATTGAGATGCATCCTAAACGTTGACTGGAGGTGGATTGACTGACCATGGGGCGTAGAACTCCACCAGGATGATGTCAGCGTTGTTGACCACATCGTCAAAGCTGTCCTTGGTCAGCACCAGGGTTGCCTCAGGAGGGGGCTTCCAGTCTGGCTCGGCCACCTCCTTCACTTGAGCCACAATGGCTGAAACACAACCACAATTCCCACATTAATAGTGTTACTGAACTGAAACTGGAAGGGGGTTGCAATCCAGTCAGGTTACCTCTTTCACTCGAGCCACTATGACTGAAACACAACCACAGTTATAACATTACCAATGCTACTAAAAATGAAACTAAGATAGTAGCCTGTGTACCAGTCTGTTTCCGCTTTAGTCAAACAAGGCCAAGATGTACTAGCGTAGTCAAATATTGAAACAGAGACAGCCAGGCTACCAGCTCAGTCTTGTTAGTGGTTGTCCTACCCTGCTCATTCTTGGCGCCATCATACTCCACAGGCTCCCCCTTCTTCATGATCTTGAAGGTGGGATATCCCGACACCTCAAATCTACTTGCTAAGGAACTGGACTTCGTCGCATCCACCTTGGCCACAGGGATAGGGGGGTCATTCTCTTTCAGACTCTGGGCGATCTTCTCATACTCAGAAGCAAACTGCTTACAGTGGCCACACCTGGGAGAGGGGAGGAGAACAGATTAGAGAAGTGCCAATCAAGGGGAAAATGATTTCAATGGTGCATATATCCCATGCATTTGAGATGAAGGCCTTCCGGTTTTCACACCTCATTTTCGGCTACCAAGAGCTGCACAACAGATGTGGATGGACACGTCGCCAATGACTGACAAATATTGACTTCTTATTGTCAACTCTCCCATTACGCAAACTTACCATGGGGCATAGAACTCTACCAGCACAGTGTCCTTGCCCTCCATGAACGTGTCAAAGTTGTTGTCGGTCAGGACCAACACTCCGTTCTCATCCTTCACCTCTGTTCCATCATCCTCTTCATCGTCACTGTCATCAACCTCATCAACTTCTGCTACATCTGCAAACATCATTGATAACACTGAAATCAACAAAACATCTAGCAACAAGTCAGGACAGCGCAGTTGGGTTTGCGTTGCAACAAAACCTAGTTCTCAAACCCAGGGGAGCTTACAGCAGGCCCACCATTTGGGTTCTCAGCTGAAAGCATGGAACATACAATGAACAAAATTGCAACAATTTTTAAGATTTTACTGAGTTTGAGTTCCTTCTACTGTATGAACTGTAAATTGAAATAAATTCATTAGGCCCCAATCTATGGATTTCACATGACTGGGAAAATAGATACGCGTCTGTTGGTCACAGATCCCTTTAAAAAATGGTATGGTGGATCATAAAACCAGTCAGTATCTGGTGTGACCATTTCAGGATCTCATCACAGTATCTGTGCACTCAAATTGTCATTGATAAAATGCAACTGTTTGTTGTCCATTGCTTATGCCTGCCCATTCCATAACCCCACCGTGGGACACTCTGTTCACAACATCAGCAACCTTCTCACCCACACAACACCATACACGCCGTCTGCATTCTGCCCATTACAGTTGAAACCGTGATTCATCTGTGAAAAGCACACTTCTCCAGCATGCCAGTGGCCATCGAAGATGAGCATTTGCCCACTGAAGTCAGTTACAATGTTGAACTGCAGTCAGGTCAAGACCCTGGTGAGGACGACGAGCACGTAGATGAGCTTCCCTGAGACTGTTTCTGACAGTTTGTGCAGAAATTCTTTGGTTGTGCAAACCCACAGTTGTATCAGCTGTCCGGGTTGCTTGCCAGACGATCCCACACCTGAAGAAGCCAGCTGTGGTCCTGGGCTGGCATGGTTACACATGTTCTGCAGTTTGGACATACTGCCAAATTCTCTAAAATGTTGGAAGTGGCTTATTGAAGAGAAATTAACATTAAATTATCTGGCAACATCTCTCGTGAAATTCCTGCAGTCTGCATGCCAAATCGCACACTCCCTCATCTTGAGACATCTGAGGCATTGTGTTGTGTGACAACTGCACATTTTAGAGTGGCCTTTTATTTTCCCCAGCACAAGGTGCACCTGTGTATTGGTAGTGATATACCACACCTGTCCGGTGGATGGATTACACTGAGTACAGTAATTGTATCTTTAGTATTAGAAATGTTTGTCATTCCTATAGCAGTTAAGTTCCAAATCTTTCCAAAACTGTATCGCGTGCAGGGTGTATTTGCGTTTAAACTGAGCATTTGTGCAGCGTCGGGGCACTTTCCTCACAAGGTTAAATAAATGGGATGTCCAATGACCCAATGTTATGCAATTAGTCATGATAAGAGCTAAACAAAACCACGCTGTAACGTTACGGAGTACGCACAACATTCTATAAAAGCTAGCCAGCAGTTAATAATTAGCTATCTAGTCACCCAACTAGCTCGCGAATACGAGTTGACTGGCTAATTATAACGACAGAAGCCAGCTAGCTAGCGTGTACACGAACTGGCAAACTTAATTCATTACTAGTTAACGTTAGCTAACTACTTACCATCTTCTTCACATTGGATAACAGTGGCAAAGTGGGCAACGCCAAGCAAGACAATTAGCAGCAGCGCTATCTTCTTCATTGTCAGGTTTTCCAATGGGATGCTAACCGTGTAACGAGTGAGACTTCTCCCTTTAAGCTAGTAACTGATGAATATAATCACATGGGTCTATTATTAGCAATCTCCGTAGCGCTTGATCATTCCTGAAGTGAAGTTAAACTGATCTTTGGCTTGTGGCTTCATACAAACTAGAAAGACTTCAGAAATCACGCTCCCCACCTCCCGAAATTGAATTTGTCTGACTTGCCACGTTCTAATTGGCTGTCATCGTCGGTTTTCCTCCAATTGCGTACCGCCACTTAACTCCTGGATCCTGACGTTCGAGGGTGCCATTGGATAGTTTACCAATTATTGTAATGTCATTGGCCTGAATAGACTACTGTTTTTCAACAGTGAGTGAACAGTAAAACAAGAAAAAGTTGTACTAGTACTTTTGATATCAACAGGATCATGAAGAGGTTAATTTATTTATTGTGCAAGGACGTCTCTGGATTGCTGCAACAATGCAACTGTCCTGTAAACACATTAGTTAGTCAGTGAGCCATGTTGTAATGTTCCTTCTTTAAAGAAACTGTGCGCTCCCCTCACCGTATCCTGCATACCATTTATTTGAGAATGTATTTTACACACCATTTATTTATTTGTTTTACAACCAGGGCACATTGTTAATTTAATGTTTTTGAAAATAGACATGGTGACACAAGCAGTGGCCTACTGAATACTTGTAATTAAGCTTGATTCTCTCCACACAGAGTATTTAAACATGTTTTTTTCACAATATCCCTCTTGAATAGCATATTGATGAAGATAATTCATTATTTCATCCATTCATTCATTAGACTCGACATACAGTGTCAACCCCAGCACTGTCTGACTGTCCCTAGGAATCCCTCCTCTTCTGGCTCAGTCTCCGGGCTCCCATGGACCATAACCTCCACCACAGCCCTCCGTGGCCCTCCATGGCCCTCCATCACCCCAGAAGCAGTGGTATATCTGGAGCTGGGCCCTTCTACTGTAGCCCATTGGGTGTTTCTGGGACTTCTGTGGCTCTTCTTACCAGACCGACCGACAGTGGTCCAGTGGCTGATCTGATTCTCCAGAACCACAGTCTTAACCAGCTGATTATCTATCCAGCCTGTTAGGCTCTGGATCTGAGGCATGTTGTCCCATGTCCGAGCCTCAGCTAGGTGCACCGAATCTGGGGAGGAGAGGTAGCTTGGCCCCCCTATGGAGGTGGAGATCTGGAGGTTTCTGTCTGATGGGTGCTCTCGGGAGATCCACCCTGGTGCTCCACTATGCAGGGGACTGACGGATGGCCCAACCCTACTTGAGAGTCCCCCAGCTGGGGCCGGGGTCTGCCTCCTCTGGCCTGACTGCTGCAGATGGTGGAGGGTCTCCAACTCAAGCTGAGACCTGGGATGGAAATAAAAACGTTTTTTTAACAACCCAGGCCATCTGAGTGACTTAGGGCTATGCTAGCTAACTGAGCTAAAGCCTAAACATAAACTCAAATAATCAAGTAGTCACTGGGCGAACATAGTTCAGTGAATCATCTCTGCCATTCTATGGCAGGCTTATGCTGTTTTTGATGTGAATTATATTTAGTTGTGGTTTTACCTGTAGTGGTGTGCGTCAGGTGAGTGTTCCCTGGAGGTCAGTGGGAGGTTGGTGATGTCAGGGGGATCATTGAGAAGTGTTTCTTCAGTCACGTGTGCTGTTTCACTGGCAGCAGAGCGCTACAAAAGAAACGCACACCTTAAAACTGTGCTGGAATCAGGGACAGCTCATGAGATGGTGGTCAGTTCAAATTGAAAGTGGGACATGTCTAAGTAACTCCACCTAGATTGCTTCACAGAGGCTTACATAATCAAAGGTTATGCCTAAATCATATATACACTGGCAGGTTGGTTCAGACAGTGTGGGTGTGCCCACCTGTGAGGCCAGGCTGGAGGGGCTCTGGGTGGGGGAGAAGATATCTTTAGGATGTAGGGTGTGGTGCAGACTGTTAGAGAGGGCATTTAGTCTAAACTGCAGCTCATCCACCAGGCTCTCAAATTCCTCCAGGTAAAAACTCTGAGGAGAAAAAAATATATATCAGCCAGTTAACCCCTTCCATACCTCAATCTAAACCACAAGGTTGTTCTCTGCTTTCATTGACAGTCAAAGCAAGGCAGTCCTATCTTCAAAACTATCTTTAGCATGGAGGTCAAAGGTCACTCACTCTCCTGTGGGCATGGCTATCTGTCCATCTCTGTCTGCGTTGGCCAATGAGCACAGCTGCCCGACCCCTGACGTAGCCAACCACGTCACAGAGAGTCAGTAGGCTCCTCCTCCTACCAGCTAGTTTAGCAGCTCTCACTAACGAGGAGACGATTCCAGTCAACTAGAGACACAGACACAGACAGACAGACAGACAGACAGACAGACAGACAGACAGACAGACAGAGGGTTTACAGCAGACAGATGTAGCTTGCTAGGGCTGGATAAAGCAACAACAAAGTACAGGGTGATGTATACACACAGTACTGTAGGGTAGACTACGTGTATGTTTGTTGTCTCTGGATCGCCTTGGAAACTAGTTGATTTATGTCAAGGATTTTATCAAACACAAATGTTTAAAAACAGTATTATAAAAAGTTTTTAAAAACAGTGTTATAAAAAGTGTTTAAAAACATTATTATAAAAAGTGTTTAAAAACTGTCACAACTTCCGCCGAAGTCAGCTCCTCTCCTTGTTCGGGCGGCGTTCGGCGTATTTATTCCTCTGTTCCCCCTCATGTTTTTGTGTAAGATTGTTTGTGTTACGTGTTTGTTGTTGATGCGCCAGACTGGTTTGTTTTTCCCGTGGTATTTCACGAAGATGTTAATTGTTAAACATAATTATTGTGACTGTTTTTGCGCGTTTTGCACTTTTGCTCACAAATCTCTGCTCTCCTGCACCGGACTTCGCTACCAGTACACACACACACCTTACAAAAACAGTATTATTAAAAGTGTTTCAAAAAGTTTAATGAGTACCACTGCTGTCCAGGCCACAGTGAGGGTGAGACAGAGAGCTCCATGGTAGAAAGACAGGCTGTTGGGGCTGTGGAGCTGTTGGGGCTGAGAGGCCACGGGCAGGGAGTGGGCCCGGGAGCCCAGTTGGCCCCTGGAGAGAGACAGGAGTGTGAAGACGGAGTGGGGCAGGGAGCTGGACCCCCAGGACCTCCTCAGGAGCAGCAGGTTTCCCACAGAGGACAGGGCCACCAACAGGACAACTCCTGACAGCTGGGGACAGAATAGAAATGGCATCAGGACACACTCTAGAAACAAAGTGTGAATTTTAACCAACTAACTTTTACCTGAAGTACTGAACTGTTACTTGAAACTTCTTTAAAAAACATTTAAAATAGGATTATTATATTTTAAATAGTTTCCATGCAGACTGTTTGTAGTTAAGGTAGAAGGTGAAAGGTTGCAGTGTCTGTGGGTTGTTTACCATTGGCCAGAGAAGTCTGGAGAAGGCGAGTCTGAGTAGAGTCACTGAGGCGGCCATGGTTCTGTTAACCCCCGACAAACACATACACCGCACCACCAGGAGGAAGAGCAGTATGCCACGCAGTGTATGGGTGTGCTGGAGATACAGAGGACTCATCATCATCATCATCATCATCCTCATCATTATCATACACACATACACCTCACTCTCTCCCATTCTCACCTGTTCCCAGGTAGACAGTAAGCTGACATCCACATGCATCCTGAAGTCGTGTCGCTGCAACAGGTCAACGACCTCCAGAGTCAGAATGGACTGATAGATGTAGCAGATGTAGTACACCAGGGTTACCAGGAGTATACTAGCCTGGAGGGAGACAGAGAGGTGTTACCAGGAGTATACTAGCCTGGAGGGAGACAGAAGGTGTTACCAGGAGTATACTAGCCTGGAGGGAGACAGAGAGGTGTTACCAGGAGTATACTAGCCTGGAGGGAGACAGAGAGGTGTTACCAGGAGTATACTAGCCTGGAGGGAGACAGAGAGGTGTTACCAGGAGTATACTAGCCTGGAGGGAGACAGAGAGGTGTTACCAGGAGTATACTGACCTGGAGGGAGACAGATAAGTGTTACCAGGAGTATACTGACCTGGAGGGAAACAGAGAGAATTGTTACCAGAAGTATACTGACCTGGAGGGAGACAGAGAGAAGGGTTACCAGGAGTATACTAGCCTGGAGGGAGACAGAGAGGTGTTACCAGGAGTATACTAGCCTGGAGGGAGACAGAGAGGTGTTACCAGGAATATACTAGCCTGGAGGGAGACAGAGAGGTGTTACCAGGAGTATACTAGCCTGGAGGGAGACAGAGAGGTGTTACCAGGAGTATACTAGCCTGGAGGGAGACAGAAGGTGTTACCAGGAGTATACTAGCCTGGAGGGAGACAGAGAGGTGTTACCAGGAGTATACTAGCCTGGAGGGAGACAGAGAGGTGTTACCAGGAGTATACTAGCCTGGAGGGAGACAGAGAGGTGTTACCAGGAGTATACTAGCCTGGAGGGAGACAGAGAGGTGTTACCAGGAGTATACTGACCTGGAGGGAGACAGATAAGTGTTACCAGGAGTATATTAGCCTGGAGGGAGACAGAGAGGTGTTACCAGGAGTATACTGACCTGGAGGGAAACAGAGATAATTGTTACCAGAAGTATACTGACCTGGAGGGAGACAGAGAGAAGGGTTACCAGGAGTATACTGACCTGGAGGGAGACAGAGAGAAGTGTTACCAGGAGTATACTGACCTGGAGGGAGACAGAGAGAAGAGTTACCAGGAGTATACTGACCTGGAGGGAGACAGAGAGAAGTGTTACCAGGAGTATACTGACCTGGAGGGAGACAGAGAGGTGTTACCATGAGTATACTGACCTGGAGGGAGACAGAGAGGTGTTACCAGGAGTATAATGGCCTGGAGGGAGACAGAGAGGTGTTACCAGGAGTATAATGGCCTGGAGGGAGACAGAGAGGTGTTACCAGGAGTATAATGGCCTGGAGGGAGACAGAGAGGTGTTACCAGGAGTATACTGACCTGGAGGGAGACAGAGAGAAGGGTTACCAGGAGTATACTGACCTGGAGGGAGACAGAGAGAAGGGTTACCAGGAGTATACTGACCTGGAGGGAGACAGAGAGAAGGGTTACCAGGAGTATACTGACCTGGAGGGAGACAGAGAGAAGGGCAAACTGACCTATTATTCCTAAACAAACAGAAAGAAAATTCCTACTGAGAGAAATGTTTGTAGGGTATAAAGTTCAGTGTGGTTTGCTTAGTACTGAGTATGAAGAGGCTAGCTTGAGCTAGAGAACTCAAGACAACTACAGTGAGCAAACCCACATTTACAGAGAATGTATTGCTGTATATACTGTATGAGAGAAGGGAGGGGGTTCTCTCTCACCTGGAGCCAACTCTGGGGGTCTCTCAAGTATCCCAGCATGCCTTTTTCTCCAGCAGAACAGATCTGGAGGGCGAGCTGGACCAGAGAGACGAGGAGGAAAAGGAGCTGGAGAGATGAAGGCAAACAAAGCTACAGCTCATATTCACCTTCAGATATCATTGGCCTTCATGTCTGAGATAAGACTAATAGAATGGGCCTTTGTTCTAGCTCAGCTCACAATTCACTGCTCATAGTTCACTTCTCACTGCTTGTTGCTAGTAGTCCTGTGTGACAGCGGATGGAAGACCAGACCCTATCTGACTGAATGTGGGGGGTTGTCGTGGAGGGAATAGATCAGGGGTGGGAAAACTCCTGCGCGTGAGCCCATTCAATCCGGGCCGCAGGAGGTTTGAGTAAACACATAATATACAGTACCAGTCAAAAGTTTGGACAACCCTACTCATTCAAGGATTTTTCTTTATTTTTAGTATTTTCTACATTATAGAATAATAATGAAGACATCAAAACGATGAAATAACACATATGGAATCATGTAGTAACCAAAGAAGTGTTAAACAATTCAAAATATATTTCATATTTGAGATGATTCCAAGTAGCCACCCTTTGCCTTGATGACAGCTTTGCACACTCATGAGGTGTTGGAACGCATTTCAATTAACAGGTGTGCCTTGTTAAAAGTTCATATACGGACTTTCTTTCCTTCTTAATGCGTTTGAGCCAATCAGTTGTGTTGTGACAAGGTAGGGGGGGTATACAGAAGATAGCCCTATTTGGTAAAAGACCAAGTCCATGTTATGGCAAAAACAGCTCCAATAAGCAAAGAGAAACAACAGTCCATCTTTACTTTAAGGCATGAAGGTCAGTCAATGCGGAACATTTCAAGAACTTTTAAAGTTTCTTCGAGTGCAGTCGCAAAAACTATCAAGAACTATGATGAAACTGGCTCTCATGAGGACCGTCACAGGAAAGGAAAACCCAGAGTTACCTCTGCTGCAGAGGATAAGTTCATTGAGTTAAATGCACCTTAGATTGCACCCCAAATAAATGCCTCACAGAGTTCAAGTAACAGACACATCTCAACATCAACTGTTCAGAGGAGACTGTGGGAATCAGGCCTTCATGGCTGAATGGCTGCAAAGAAACCACTACTATGGAAATGCAATCCTGTTTGTTTTTCAACAGGATAATGACCCAACACACCTCCAGGCTGTATAAGGGCGATTTAATCAAGAAGGAGAGTGATGGAGTGCTGCATCTGATGACCTGGCCTACACAATCACCCAACCTCAACCCAATTGCGATGGTTTGGGATGAGTTGGAGCGTTAGAGGATGGGGCTAGGGACTAGGAGTGTTATGGTGTTACCTGACATGCCATACTGAAGTAGTCCCATACAGTAAGTGAATGGTAGACCCTAGCTGACTGGACACGGGCGGAGGTGTGCAAAGCTCCACCAGGTAATCTCTCGGCCATCAGGTTCACACTGTTGAACAGGTTGGTGGGGGGGTTGTAGAGGGTGAACTGGGTTGCCATGGCTACCGTTAGTCTGTCCAGCCAGCCAGCGGACCTCAGGGATTCTAGCCTGGACACAAACTCTGACCTGGGCGTTAATTAGAGAAGAGAGGACAGGGTGACATCAGCAACATGGTTTCTGTTATCATAGACTAAGCTCAGGTGTGTGTTGTAGAATAGGTGAACAGACATTTAAAAAAGCTATTTAACCTTTATTTACCTAGGCAAGTCAGTTAACAACAAATTCTTATTTACAATGACGGCCTACAACGGCCAAACCAGTACGACGCTGGGCCAATTGTGCGCCGTCCTATTGGACTCCCAATCACGGCCGGTTATGATACAGCCTGGTGATACATACATGATGTGAAAAAAGTTCAAGTCTGTTTACTCATGTACATGGTAGTTTCTTTGAGATAATGGTGCTGAGTGGTTGTGTTGTGTTCTGACCGTGTTAGACCCAGTCGTACTGTGGTCCCAGTTCCTGTGTAACACTGGAGTTGACCGCAGAGACGAAGTCCGACCTCCATGGGTAACGCCATCCCAGAGACTCTTTCCGTGAGGCATTCTGGGAACAAGGTCGCCATTACAGGAGGCACCTGAGGGGAGGTCAGAGGTTAGTTATGGGTTCACCCAGCAGGATACATTTAGCTATCAAACACACAGACAATAACTTAATTTTCTAGTTTCTAAAGAAAGTAGACCACTCACAGCAAAATTAAATGTAGAATACATAGACATTATGATTCCACATTGCACAGACAGTAAAATCTGAGCTGTACTGCAATACTGTGTATGTAACACCTACATGTTTCAAGCAGACCACCATAGTCCCTGTGCCCAAGAACGCCAAGTTAACCTGTCTAAATTCAACAAGCTCTCACAGTCTCACATCAGAATTTGACATTCATCTGCGTTTCTGAAATGCCAAATTTGAAGTTGTTCCAAACGTAAAATATCGAAGTGTTTAAGGATAAGTTTAGGCATCAACTCCGAATTCTTAAGGTTAGGTATTAACTCTGAATGGTGAAGGTAAGGGTTTAAGGTTATGTATTAACTCTGAATGGTGAAGGTAAGGGTTAAGGGTATGTATTAACTCTGAATGGTGAAGGTAAGGGTTTAAGGTTATGTATTAACTCTGAATGGTGAAGGTAAGGGTTAAGGGTATGTATTAACTCTGAATGGTGAAGGTAAGGGTTTAAGGTTATGTATTAACTCTGAATGGTGAAGGTAAGGGTTAAGGGTATGTATTAACTCTGAATGGTGAAGGTAAGGGTTAAGGGTATGTATTAACTCTGAATGGTGAAGGTAAGGGTTAAGGTTAGGTATTAACTCTGAATGGTGAAGGTAAGGGATAAGGTTTGGTATTAACTCTGAATGGTGAAGGTAAGGGTTAAGGTTAGGTATTAACTCTGAATGGTGAAGGTAAGGGTTAAGGTTAGGTATTAACTCTGAATAGTGAAGGTAAGGGTTAAGGTTAGGTATTAACTCTGAATGGTGAAGGTAAGGGTTAAGGTTAGGTATTAACTCTGAATAGTGAAGGTAAGGGATAAGGTTTGGTATTAACTCTGAATGGTGAAGGTAAGGGATAAGGTTTCGGATAGGCCAAAAACAACTTTCTATGTATTTGAACATGCAACCATTGGCACCAAAGGCAATACTGAAACCTGCTTGAAGGTAAGAGCGCTCACTGTTGCCCCTAGTGGCCAGTTACCAAGTCATCTCCCGACGTCCTCATACATTGATGGTCGTCGAATACTGACTTGTATCATGGGTGACCTGGCTGCTAAATGACTATCGCCCCATAGCACTCACATCTGTAGCCATGAAATGCTTTGAAAGACTAGTCATGGCTCACATCAACACCATCATCCCAAACACCCTGGACCCACTCCAATTCACATACCACCACAACAGATCCACAGATGATGCACTTCACACTACCCTTTTCCACCTGGACAAGAGGAACACCTACGTGGGAATGCTGTTCATTAACTACAGCTCAGCGTTCAACACCATAGTGTCCTCCAAGCTCATCACTAAGCTAAGGACCCTGAGACTGAACGTCTCCCTCTGCAACTGGATCCTGGACTTCCTGACGGGCCCCAGGTGGTGAGGGTAGGCAACAACACATCCGCCATGCTGACCCTCAACACGGGGGCCCTTCAGGGGTGCAGATTTAGTCATGTACTCCCTGTTCACCCATGACTGCGTGACGACTCCAACAACATTAAGTTTGCCGACGACACAAAGGTGGTAGGCCTGATCACCAACAACGATGAGACTATAGACTATATGAAGGAGGCAGTGTGCTGCCAGGACAACAGCCTCTCCCTCAACGTCAGCAAGACAAAGGAGCTGATCGTGAACTACAGGAAACGGAGGGCAGAGCACGCCCCCATTCACATCGAAGGGGCTGTAGTGGAGCGGGTCGAGAGCATCAAGTTCCTCGGTGTCCACATCACTAAGGACCTATCATGGTCCGAACACACCAACACAGTTGTGAAGAGGGCATGACAAAGCCTCTTCCCCCTCAGGAGGCTGAAAAGATTTGACATGGGCCCTCAAATCCTCAAAAAGTTCTACAGCTGCACCATTGAGAGCATCTTGACGGGCTACAACACCGCTTGTATGGAAACTGCTTGGCATCTGAATGTATGGCGCTACAGACTGTAGTGACTATTTATATTGACCAACTTTTTATTTGCACTGGCTCTATGCACACTCACTGGACTCTACCCACACATACTACTGACACTCCAACACACACACATACAAACGCTCACACACACAAAACACACACACACACTCACACATAGACACTTTCACACTCTTTCACACTCTTTACATACACTGCTGCTACTCTGTTTATTGTATATCCTGATTGCTTAGTCACGTTCTACCTCTACCTACATGTATATATTACCTCAACTACCTCTAACCCCTGCTAATTGACTCAGTACCAGTACTCCTTGTATATAGTCTCGTTATTATTTTATTGTGCTACTATTTCCTTTTGTATTTTTTGAAAAAGTTCTTACTTTTTAAATATGCATTGTTGGGAATGGGCTCATATACGCATTTCACGGTGAAGTCTACACCAGTTGTATTTGGCGCATGTGAAAATTTAATTTCCTTTGATTTGAATTCCTCCATGTTGACTACACTACCCCCTGCTGGTGGACAAGTGAACCTGCAGTTTTACAGAGGATAAACGGCAACATTTAACAGTCCCCAGTGTTTTTCAGATCAGTTAAATGAGATGTGTCCATTCCCCCTGGTTTACCTGGCATTGGGATGCGTTGGAAACATCAATCTTCCTCAAGATGGGCTCTCCTATCAGAATACATGTTCCCTGGACAGCACCTGCCTGTCATGAGGGGAGATAAAGAGGGTGTAAAACACATGCGCGCACAGGCACACACTAATACACGCACGCACGCAAGCACACACACACACACACACACACCTTCCCAGTTGCTGATATGTTGTTATACCAGGTGTCCCAGTCCAGACCATCCAGTACACTGGTTAAGGTCCAGTTCCACCACTCCTCATGCGTTTGGATGGACAGGAAGGGGTTATGTGGGCTCCTAAATTTTGTTGAAAAAAAAGTTTCATACTGATCGTGAAAATGTATACATATGAATATGCTAACAAGCAACAAACTGCAGATACAAGGGATAATATTCCTGTTTCCCTCCTACCTGGTGAACTGTGTTCGGACGGCATGGTTTAGGTGATACTGGTCTCTAAAGGAGCTGCCATAGGTTACACACAGTAGGAGGAACAGCATGGAGACACACACTGCCATCTCCCTATGGAGGGAACAGACTGGGTCAGAAACACACGGCCATCTCCCTATGGAGGGACCAGACTGGGTCAGAAACACACTGTCCTCTCCCTATGGAGGGACCAGACTGGGTCAGAAACACACTGTCCTCTCCCTATGGAGGGACCAGACTGGGTCAGAAACACATTGTCATCTCCCTATGGAGGGAACAGACTGGGTCAGAAACACACTGTCCTCTCCCTATGGAGGGATCAGACTGGGTCAGAAACACACTGTCCTCTCCCTATGGAGGGATCAGACTGGGTCAGAAACACACTGTCCTCTCCCTATGGAGGGACCAGACTGGGTCAGAAACACACTGTTCTCTCCCTATGGAGGGATCAGACTGGGTCAGAAACACACTGTCCTCTCCCTATGGAGGGACCAGACTGGGTCAGAAACACACTGTCCTCTCCCTATGGAGGGACCAGACTGGGTCAGAAACACACTGTCCTCTCCCTATGGAGGGACCAGACTGGGTCAGAAACACACTGTCCTCTCCCTATGGAGGGACCAGACTGGGTCAGAAACACACTGTCCTCTCCCTATGGAGGGATCAGACTGGGTCAGAAACACACTGTCCTCTCCCTATGGAGGGATCAGACTGGGTCAGAAACACACTGTCCTCTCCCTATGGAGGGACCAGACTGGGTCAGAAACACACTGTCCTCTCCCTATGGAGGGATCAGACTGGGTCAGAAACACACTGTCATCTCCCTATTGAGGGGACAGACTGGGTCAGAAACACACTGTCATCTCCCTATGGAGGGACCAGACTGGGTCAGAAACACACTGCCATCTCACTATGGAGGGACCAGACTGGGTCAGAAACACACTGCCATCTCCCTATTGAGGGGACAGACTGGGTCAGAAACACACTGTCCTCTCCCTATTGAGGGGACAGACTGGGTCAGAAACACACACACATACACACACCTGAGTGTTTTGCGAATGAGTGTTTCTCTCCTCTTCCTCCCCCCTGTCCTCCTCAGCTCCCCAGAAGTGGGTGGGCGTACCAGACGCAGATACCGAGCCCTCTGACGGGCCGCCAGCACCTGTCAATAACACAGCAAAGACTTGTCTTAATATCTTCTTAAATAATATGGAATAAAACCAGAGCAGTTAGAGTAGGATTATGTTGTTACCCTGTCAACGTGTGAGCATCTCTCCTGGGGCGGATGAGGAGGGCTGAGCAGGAAGAGCTCTGGGACACAGGAGCCATCTTGGGTCCACAGTTTCAGAGTTTCTGTCTGAAACCCAGGAACTCCTGAGAAACTTGAGAAGTCTGGACACTTCCTGCGCCAGAAGGAGACCACCACAGCCACGGCAAGGATCTAGAAAAGAAAATCAAACAGACCAATTCCATCAATGTTTTTCTGAGTAAGTCAATAGTAAATTATTGACGGCAACCACTTTTTGTTTGCAAAGGTTAGCTTTATATTTGTGTTTGGCTGGGTTTGGGTTAAGTTGGGGTTCATGCTAGGTTGGGTTTGTGTTTTGTACGTTGGGGTTTGGTTTACCATGGCTGGCTGGATGAGGAAGACACAGGAGAGCAGGGAGAAGAAGACAGAATGGATCCACAGTAAAGTCTTACTGCTGCTGAACCTAACATACGCACACACACATACACACGCATTCACACGCACGCACACAAAAACAATAACGCCCTGGTAAATAACTTGTACCAAATGTATCACTTGTAATCATTTGTATCACTCTATAATACAGTATGATAGCTACCTTGTCTTATGTACTAACCTGATCCCCAAGACGATAGTGACCACTAGAGAGGAGAGGCCCAGGGCCAAACACAGTACCCAGGCCAGGAGGTGACTCCAGTGGGGTAGAGGGCTGAGCCTGCCCCCTAAGCATCTGCTGGTACTGTTGCCCACCTGGTTGTTGCCTAGCAGTTTGGAGCTATCGTTGAGGTTACGATCCCTCTCCTTGCTAATGCTGTTGTTGTCTGGGACACTGTTGCCTAGCAACCTGCCAAGCAAGCTGTCAAAACCACTGGAGTTGCAATCTGAGGAGACTTTATCCTGGGTCAGCAGATCCCTTACCAGATCCTGACTGCCCCGTATTACCAGATCTCCTCTTTGAGTTACCAGATCCCTATTCGGCACTGAGCCCTGAGACATGAGAGATAGAGAGAGTAACATGATACCTAATATTAAGTAAACAAATATAATATCTAAGAGGTCAAATGGAAATCTAATAGAAGCCAAACACATATTTTCCCAAATGTGTGTAAGAACAGGAAGAGTGTGTCACCTCATATTTCTTCCTCCAGGCCTCCTGTGCACACTGCTGCAGATTGTTCCAGGAGAGAGAGTCAAACACACAGTCGCTCACAATCAGCGCATCAGCTTGGGGGAAAGAGAGAGATTAGAGATAGAGAGAGATAGAGAGAGAGCAGAGATCTATCACTTGACTCCCTCACTTTCACCTGTTCTCAACCACCCACAAGAAAGAACCATAGCAGGCCATAGTGAGTGCTTGCATGTGTGTGTGTGTGTGTGTGTGTGTGTGTGTGTGTATGTGTGTGTGTGTGTATGTGTGTGTGTGTGTTCTACCTTCTATAGAGTAGATGTCTGGCAGTCTGACCATGTCCTGTTTGACCTCTGACTTCTTTACTCTGACCTCACGCTGACGGAACAGGAAGGACAGCGCGGACGCTACGGGCAACACAGCCAGCGCACTGAGCAACCCCGTCGTTAGGGAAACGGTAGACACGTCGATGATGCCCAGCTCTGAGGTGTACTGGAACAACACACAGCATTATGGATAGTGTAGTTGCCCATAATGACAGATTGATTGATTGATTGATTGATTGACTCACTTGGTCATCGAGGCCAGATATGAGTAACGTGTTGACACACATGTACCCCAGCAGCAGCAGCAGACACACACTGAGGCGCTGTGTGTGAGTGAACACGCTAGGGGAGGGACCACTGTACACAGACAACCACAGGTGGAAGTCTGACAGGTACTCTGACAGCTTCAGATACAGCAGCTACACAAACACATGACATACCAACACATGACAAAATAACATATTAAGAGCAGATGACATACCAACACATGACAAAATAACATATTAAGAGCAGATGACACAACGACACATGACAAAATAACATATTAAGAGCAGATGACATACCAACACATGACAAAATAACATATTAAGAGCAGATGACACAACGGCACATGACAAAATAACATATTAAGAGCAGATGACACAACGACACATGACAAAATAACATATTAAGTGCAGATGACATACCAACACATGACAAAATAACATATTAAGAGCAGATGACACAACGACACATGACAAAATAACATATTAAGAGCAGATGACATACCAACACATGACAAAATAACAGATTAAGAGCAGATGACATACCAACACATGACAAAATAACATATTAAGAGCAGATGACATACCAACACATGACAAAATAACATATTAAGAGCAGATGACACAACGACACATGACAAAATAACATATTAAGAGT
Source organism: Oncorhynchus clarkii lewisi (assembly GCF_045791955.1). Taxonomy (NCBI): domain Eukaryota; kingdom Metazoa; phylum Chordata; class Actinopteri; order Salmoniformes; family Salmonidae; genus Oncorhynchus; species Oncorhynchus clarkii. Next base: position 17,325,356 of record NC_092157.1, on the reverse strand, counting down.
AGATGACATAAGAACATCATTAGACAATGAGTTTGTGTGTGTGTGTGTGTGTGTGTGTGTGTGTGTGTGTGTGTGTGTGTGTGTGTGTGTGTGTGTGTGTTCACGTTTTACTATACTTGTGAGTACCAGAAGTCTTCACTAGAATAGTAAATCAACTAATAATTATGAGAAGTGAGGATATTCTGCCTGCCGGTCCACATTTGTAAAAACTCTATTTCAGTCTTAGTTAGAATTAGGGTTAGAATTAGGGTTAGGGGTTGTTAGGTTTAGAATTATGGTTAGGGTTAGAATTAGGGTTAGAATTAGGGTTAGGGGTTGTTAGGTTTAGGGTTAGAATTAGGGTTAGAATTAGGGTTAGGGGTTGTTAGGTTTATGGTTAGAATTAGGGTTAGGGGTTGTTAGGTTTATGGTTAGAATTAGAGTTAGGGGTTGTTAGGTTTAGGGTTAGAAGTAAGGGTTAGAATTAGGGTTAGGGGTTGTTAGGTTTAGAAGTAAGGGTTAGAATTAGGGTTAGGGGTAGTTAGAATTAGGGTTAGGGGTTGTTAGGTTTAGGGTTAGAAGTAAGGGTTAGAATTAGGGTTAGGGGTTGTTAGGTTTAGGGTTAGAATTAGGGTTAGAATTAGGGTTAGGGGTTGTTAGGTTTAGGGTTAGAAGTAAGGGTTAGAATTAGGGTTAGGGGTTGTTAGGTTTAGAAGTAAGGGTTAGGTTTAGGGTAGAGGGAAAATATAATTTTGAATGGGAATCAACTGTTGGTGTGAGTGTGTGTGTGTGGTGTGTGTACGTGCGCACACGCGTGTGTGTGTGTGTGTGTACGTGCGCACATGCGTGTGTGTGTGTGTGTGTGTGTGTGTGTGTGCGTGCGTGCGTGTGGCATGTGTGTACACGTGTGCATCCAGGTGTGTTACCTTGGTGAATCCTGGCCCCTGATCACAGACCCTGAGTCTCCTCTCCACCTGTCTGTCACCCTCGTCAACAGCCAACCAGCACTGGCCTAGGAACAGCCAGCTCCGCCCCTTGCCCTTCACCTCACACACCTCCACCTGTCTGAGGTACCATGTGGGGGAGGGGCCAGTGTTATCATGCCACAGGTGCAGCCCCCACAGAGGGCCTAGACTGTCTACAGTACTACAGAAAGACACACAAACAGTGACATGGGATTAGTACAGGGGTGTCTCTGTCTCTGTGGCTACAGCTGCTAGGAGCGGAGGGTTTCACATGCTGGCTGGCCTGGCTGGGCTGACTGATGACACAACAGTTCTCATAGTAAACAAAAACAGAGATGTATAGTAGTGCATTGTAAAGTCGGATACTGTAGCTGTAATGTTGTTTCGTACCTCAGTATAAAGGTGTTCCTGGAGTTCCTTCTGAACAGAAGGCATTCTGGGTCATGTAGTTGTCTGGTCTGTGATACCCCATCCTCCCCATACAGCACAATATGGACCTGACACACACACAAACACACACATCAGACAATTCTGCTAGGTTTGCTCAGGAAAAGGTATGTAATGAGGTGAACATGTTGTAATAGTAACTTGATAAAGACAGGTTTTGTATGTATTTGCAGTGTGTGTATTTGCAGTGTGTGTATGTCTGTCTGTGCCTGTGTCTGAATGAGATATGAGGGTAAAAGACAGTATTACACATTCAGGTGGCACATATACACAGAGACTGACACACCAAAACATAAGGATGAAAGGACAGGTCTCATTACTAAACAAAAACATGTAACTATGAACTTTATGGAGTTAACCCCCCTACTGTTAACTTCTTATGGCTGGGGGGCAGTATTGAGTAGCTTGGATGAATAAGTTGCCCAAAGTAAACAGCCTGCTCTTCAGTCTCAGTTGCTAATATATGCATATTATTAGTAGTATTGGATAGAAAACACTAAAGTTTCTAAAACTGTTTGAATTATGTCTGTGAGTATAACAGAACTCATATGGCAGGCAAAAAGTTGAAATCAAAACAGGAAGTGAGAATGAAATCCCCTTGAGATAATGATGTTGCACTGCCTAGGGGTTCCACTAGATGTCAACCAATAATATACATTTTAATGAGACTTCTATGGTGTTGTGGGAGTGAATGAAAGCAGAATGTATCAGGTGTCCATCAAGCAGCCATTTTCTGATCACGCTTTTTCCTCATGGTACCCATTTGCGTTCCATTGCTCATGAAGACAAGAAGGAATACTCCGGTTGGAACTTTATTGAAGCTATATGTTAAAAACATCCTAATGATTGATTCTATACTTAGTTTGAAATGTTTATTCGACCTGTAATATAACTTTTTGAAGTTTTTGTCCGATGTAACGCTGACCAGAATGAGCGTTTGAAAATGTATACCAAACGCGCAAACAAAAGAAGGTATTTGGACATAAATAACGGATATTATCGAACAAAACAAACATTTATTGTGGACCTGGGATTCCTAGAGTGCTTTCTGATGTAGATCATCAAAGGGAATATTTATCATGTAATGTCTTGTTTATGTTGACGCCATCGTTGCGGCTATTGTGATTTTTTACTTCTGAGCGCCGTCTCAGATTATTGCATGGGTTTCTTTTTCCGTAAAGTTTTTTTGAAATCAGACACATCGGTTGCATTAAGGAGAGGTATATCTATAATTCCATGTGTATAACTTGTATTACCATCTACATTTATGATGAGTATTTCTGCTGAATGATGTGGCTATGCAAAATCACTGGATGTTTTTGGAACTAGTGAATGTAATGCGCCAATGTAAACTCATATGTTGATAAATATGAACTTTATCAAACAAAACATACATGTATTGTGTAACATGAAGTCCTATGAGTGTCATCTGATGAAGATCATCAAAGGTTAGTGATAAATTGTATCTCTATTTGTGCTTTTTAAAACTCCTCTCTTTGGCTGTAAGAAGAAAAAATGGCTGTGTTTTTCTGTGGCTGTCAGAGTCTATCTAGAGCAGGGGTGTCAAAGTCAAATGGACGGAGGGCCAAATAAAAAAATCAGCTACAAGACGAGGGCCGGACTGTTCGAATGTTCATTGAAAATTTTTTAAATGACGCATATAGTCTAGTGAACCTAATTGAACCTACTGAAAACCTAACAAATATATTACAATATGATCAGATAAATAAAGCAATATTTTCTTATGGCTCTGTCAGTAATCTTTAATTTTCAACAGACACAAAAGACAAATTTCCTTTATATAAATATCCCCATAACATGAACATTAAATGAAAGAAACCGGTATTCAAGGCACCATCAGTAGACTATATTTTCTATTTTAGCAAAAGTGGGCTAAATTTACTTCAAAGAAAAAACAATAATAGCAATTTTCTATCATCCACTCAACTGAAATATTTTTAAAATATAATTGGATTGAAATACAAAAAAATAAAGTGCAAAAATCTATTAATCAAAAACAACACTTTGTTTAAGGAGAAGTAACATGCAGTGAAAACAAATATTAAATTTTAACTTTTAAACTTGAACTGAGTAAAAACTCTAAATATGTGATTGCACAGTAATGTTCACTTGTTTGAGGTTGAGGGTGATACTTGGTGGTGTCCCATCTTTTCCACAAGTTCATCAATGTTCGGGGTAAGGCTCTGAGCTGAAGAAATCCTCAGAATTGAGTGGAGGTGTTCAGCAGTAAGTCGACTTCTGTGTGATGTTTTGTTCAGGTTCATCAAAGAAAACAGTTGTTCACACAGGTATGTGCTGCCAAACATAGACAACGTTTGAGCAGCCTGGATGCGCAGCTGGGGCATTGTGCCGGGGAGGAAACGGGCGAACTCCGCAGCACCCACTGCCGCATATTTTGCCCTCAGTGCATCATTGCATTGGAGGTCAATCAACTCCATTTGGAGGTTTGGTGGTGAGCTTTCCACGTCAACAGCAAATGGGTTACCGAGCAGTTCCAACCTGCTTTTTTGTGCTTCAAAGTCAGCAAATCGGCGTCGAAAGTCAGCGGCAAGCATACCTATTTTATCAGCCAACTGTGTGCTCGGGAACGCACTGGTAGAGAGCTTCTCTTTCATGGTCTGGCAGCTGGGAAAGTGGCTCAAATTTTCTTTCCGCATCTGCGTCTCCCACAGAGTCAGTTTGGTTTTAAATGCCTTCACTGTACTGTACATATCAGAGATGACACGATCCCGACCCTGCAGCTGCAAGTTTATTGCATTCAGATGACTCGTAATGTCACACAGAAAAGCCATTTCACACAGAAACATTTCGTCTCGGAGTTGTGTTGTGTCTTTCCCTTTGCTGTCCAAGAACAGACAAATCTCCTCACGAAGCTCGAAACATCTTTGAAGCACCTTTCCCTGGCTTAGCCATCGCACCTCTGTGTGATAAGGCAAATCACCATGCTCCGTTTCTAACTCCGTCAGAAATGCCTTGAACTGGCGGTGATTCAAACCTTTGGCTCTGATAAAGTTAACTGTGCGCGTGATGATGCTCATTACATGCTCCATTTTCAAGGCTTTACCGCACAACGCTTCCTGGTGTATGATACAATGATAAGCTGTCAGCTCACCTGTCGCGTTTTCCTCTTGCATCTTTTCCCGTATCTTCGCCACCAGTCCGCTCCTGTGTCCACACATCGCAGGTGCTCCGTCGGTTGTCAAACCCACGAGTTTTTCCCAAGGCAGCTCCATCTCATTTACACATCTTGACACCTCTTCATACAAATCATGCCCCGTAGTTGTGCCATGCATAGGACGTAAAGCCAAAAACTCCTCTGTCACGCTTAGGTTGGAGTCCACTCCGCGGATGAAAATTGACAACTGGGCAATGTCAGAAATGTCGGTGCTCTCATCCACAGCCAAGGAATATGCAATAAAATCTTTTCCCTTTTTCACAAGCTGCTCTTTTAGATTGATGGACAACTGGTCTACTCTCTCGGCAATGGTGTTTCTGCTCAGACTCACATTTAAAAAGAGTTGCCTTTTTTCTGGGCAAACTTCGTCACAAACTTTAATCATGCAGTTTTTGATGAAATCCCCCTCCGTAAATGGCCGGGCTGATTTAGCGATCTCTTCTGCCAAAATAAAACTGGCCTTGACAGCAGCCTGGCCTTGTGATTTGGCTTTTTTGAACAGAGCCTGTCGAGATTTGAGGCCTCGTTTTAATTCCTCTGCCTTTTGTAGCCTTTGTTCCATGTCCATATTCTTGTTTTTGTCCGCGTGTTTCGTTTCATAATGTCGTCTCAGATTATACTCTTTCAGTACCGCCACACTTTCTCCACACAGAAGACACACAGGTTTTCCAGCTACCTTCGTGAACATATACTCCGACTCCCACCTTGTTTGAAACCCCCGGTTCTCAGTATCCACCTTCCGTTTTGCCATTTTTGATGGGTATCTGAAAGTTAATTTTACTGTGATGCTGACGACTGCTGTGCCAATAAATATTGAAATGAAGCAGCCTACTGCTCGGTGCGTCACCTTTGCATTGTGGGAAATGTAGTATTGGTGCGTGTAAAAGATCTGCGGGCTGCCGGCTTGCTGCGGGCCGGTTCTAATAATAAATCAAGATCATCCCAGGGGCCGTAAAAAACCTTCTTGCGGGCCGGATGTGGCCCGCGGGCCTTGACTCTGACATATGTGATCTAGAGGATAGCGAAGGAGTCAGGCGCAGGACACAGGTAAGAGTAAAATCACTGTATTTACTCCATCCGAGAACAGAACAAAAATCCCGTTATAAAACAAATACAAAACAGGATACGAACTACAACACACGAAAGACAATCACGCACAAAACAGAAAGGGAAACCAGAGGGTTAAATAAGGAACATAATCATGAGATGGGAACCAGGTGTGTAAAACAGACAAAACAAAAGGAAAAATGAAACATGGATCGGTAGCAGCTAGAAAGCCGGTGACGTCGACCGCCGAACGCCGCCCGAACAAAGAGAGGGAACAAGTCGTGACAGTGGCTATGTGGTGACCTAACATAATCGTTTGTGGTGCTTTTGCTGTAAAGCATATTTGAAATCGGACACTGTGGTGGGATTAGCAACGAGAATAGCTTTAAAATGCTATGAGATACATGTATGTTTGAGGAATTTTAATTATGAGATGTTTGATGTTTTGATATTGGCGCACTACACTTTGACTGGCTGTTGTCATATCGCTCCCGTTAACGGGATCACAGAGAGTCAGGACACCCGTTTAACGTCCCAGGACACCCGTTTAACGTCCCAGGACACCCGTTTAACGTCCCAGGACACCCGTTTAACGTCCCAGGACACCCATTTAACTTCCCACAGCGTATTCCAGCATCAGATTCTGAAGACCTTCTATGAGGTTAACTCACCCAGCTTTTCACCTCATCAGAATACTTGGCTTTGGTTTTCCAACTTACGTAAGAGACTTACTGTATGTTAAATTCTAATCCATTGGCTCACTACGTTGTGAGTGTATAACGAAGGGCACTGAGCCTCAGACTACATAATATCTGAAGATGTACCATTTCTGAAAAATGATATTCCCCCATGATCAAAGGGGACCATGACAGAAAACGTTAGGGAAGCACTGATCTAGCTAAGATAAGCAAAAATGCAGATGGGCAATCCCATGCTATTTATTTATAGCCACTATGCTGCATCATTTGGGCTACAGGTGATAATGCTTATTGCTAAATAACACAACAGCCTCATAATATGGACCAATATGTTGTTAGGCTCATTTTTGGAGGGAAAAATTAGATTTGAATGGTGTCACCATCATTTTCTTTTCCTACATTATGGAGAAGAAAAGTCCCCAGAGCTGCGTTCAGTGCAAAAAACATAATGCAACGTTCAATTAAACGGAATGTGCTTTTCAGAACGACCAGTTGAAAAACGGGGAGGGGTTAGGTTGTGGGTTCACAATGCACCGCTGCCCTTCAAATACGTCACATTGCTTCAAGCCAAAACCAGTCACACCCACCAAGCGGAGCAAATGTAGACTACCTCAAAGTCTGTTCAATAACGTTGAAGAACGTTTTGGGGAAACGTGCCGGAGCTGGTGGTGGAACAGAGCATGGAGCTGAACAGCATGGAATGTAAGAATGCAGGTAGGAGCAGACATGTAAAAGCTAATGTTGTTCATTATGATGTGAAATAATTGACTTGTTCCATTAACTCCCTTAATTCCAACTGTAGCAGCTGAACTGTCAGCCATGGGGGCCAGAGTGACAGCCAGTGAGAAGGAGGTGGAGGAGCAGAAAAAGGAGGTGACGGCTCTTAGAGAGGAGCTGAGCATCACCACTACTCAACAGCAGCTCCAGAAGAACAAGGTGGAGGAGCAGAAAAAGGAGGTGACGGCTCTTAGAGAGGAGCTGAGCATCACCACCACTCAACAGCAGCTCCAGAAGAACAAGGTGGAGGAGCTGGAGAAAAACAATACAGGTAAAGCACCGCTATGTATGAACATAAAGATGTATTTGGTTCATCCAAAAGAAGTACCAGCAACAACCCTACAAATAAAACAAATGTACTTGATAGAAAATGATGAGTGCGTTGACTCTCCTGTGTTCACAGACAGACCAAAGGTGGCCTTCTCTGCTGGTTTGACAGATTCAAACGCTGTAGGACCCTTCAATACTGACACCCCACTGGTCTAGAGGTTTTGTTTTACCAGGTAAGTTGACTGAGAACACATTATCATTTACAGCAATGACCAGGGGAAAAGTAACATGGGAGAGGAGGGGGGATGAATGAGCCAATTGGAAGCTGGGGATGATTAGGTGGCCATGATGATATTAGGGCCAGATTTGGAATTTAGCCAGGACACCGGGATTAACCCCCCCACTCTTAGTGTGCCATGGGATCTTTAGTGATCACAGAGAGTCAGGACATCCTTTTAACGTCCCATCCGAAAGACGGCACCCTACACAGGGCAATGTCCCCAATCACTGCCCTGGGGCATTGGGATATTTATTTTAGACCAGAGGAAAGAGTGCCTCCTACTGGCCCTCCAGTAAAGTCTTCACCAAGATCAGCAAGGCCAACAGCCCAACTACAAGTGCTGACCACCAGACCTGTGTTAGCTGCATACAATAGCTGCACTTGATTGAGCTTGCTTTGTACAATGGAACCTATGGGATAGTCCCAAAAGGGCAAACCCCACCTGTTTGGCACTCCAGACAGGCTCAGTTATACAAACTGAATCCAGCAACAGGGCAGTATTACTAACAGTGCCTTGCTGATGTCTCCCTGCTTCTCCTCTGATGCAGGTATCTTCACAGCACCAGTGAGAGGAGTCTACTACATCACATTCACTGCCATCAAGCTCCACAATGACCAATAGATGGCTGTTTACTTTTACCACAACTTTTACCACAAGAGAATGAGGTATAAGAATGACTAGGACGATGGGTATAATGAGTGCAGGAAATGTGGAACTTGTAGTGCATTTGAGGTGTAAAAAGGCATCTGAAGTTTGTGATTTCCACTTTGAAATTTCAGACTTCATTTTCCCTTACGAAAAATGTATTAACCCCTACAAAAATGTCCATGAATTATAATCCACATTTCCTGTTGCTTTAGGGTTAATATCCTGCTGTAGCAAACTAGATCAAATTAAGATCCTACATCTGTATGTGAAGGCAGCACAGTGCTATAACGCACCGTGCTCAACTTTCTGATGTGAACCGTTCTGGGGTTAAAGACCCCAATGTTCCTCTCTAACCAATAAAGAAAAGCCAGATGAGTCTCTTCGCATCATTGACAGTTTACCATCAGTGATGTAAAGTGACAACAATCCTAACTGCTGCATCCTTGATAAATGTGGAGCTACAGTATACAGCTTCCACATATCCTATGCTCTCAGAGATCTGAGGGTCAATGAGGGCAGAGGGAGAGAGTTACAGAATCTGTGTAAAACCAATTGTGTGAGAGAGGGATAGGGGAGGACAATGGTAGAATGACAGAGAAGATAATGGGACAGGAGAGAGGGAAGGAGAGAGTATGGGGAGAGGGAGAGAGGAAGAAGGGAGAGTTCTGGAAAATGGGGGGAAAGCGTACTATACCTTGGCGGTCATGCTGGGTGAGGAGCGGAAGCCGGTGTGTATAGTAACAGAGTAGAGGTGTGTGTCTGAAGGAGCGTTATCAGACAGGTAGTAGACTCCCTGGTTCCTCTCTGAGATGAGGTCAGCTCTCTTACACACCACCATGCCCAGAGCATACAGACACACACACACCACACACACACACACCACCGTCACATCACTGGGGAGACTGAGGGAAGAGAGATGGGGAGGGAGAGGGAGAAAGAGAGAGAGTGAAAGGGGGGGGGTTGATGAGGGGAAAAGAAAGAGACATGTTATGGCAAAATACCATAATTAAGTTGAACACTCATACTTCCCTCTTTATGAACATTGAAATGACAAATCCGCCGTCCTGTGGTCTGACTGACCTGATGAACTGGGACAGATCTGCTGAGTCGTCATGGCTGCTCTGGAACTGCTGCTGGACCACGGTCAATGGGCTCAAGTGGCTACAGCTGGAACACACACGTGTTTGCGTCCGTGTATACAGCATGTGTGTGTGAGGACAGTAAAACAAGGAACATTCCATCGTGGGTTATAATTAGGTTTAGGGTTATGATTAGGGTGAGGGTAGGGTTAGGGTGAGAGTTAGGTTTAGGGAAAATAGGATTTGGAATGGAAATGAATTTAGGGTCCCCACGAGTATAGAAGAACAAAACGTGTGTGTGTGTTTGTTCTTCTATCCTTGTGGATACATTGCCCACATACCTATGAGGACAAAGGCTATTTTATGCTTAGGGGTTAGGTTTAGTGTTAGGGTTACAATTAGTGTTAGGGTAAGGGGTTAGGGGTTATGAATAGGGTTAGGAGTTAGGTTTAGGGTTTGGATTTGGGTTATGGGTTAAGGTTAGGTTTATGGTAATGTTAAGGATTAGGCTTGGGGTTAGGGAAAATAGGATTTTGAATGGAAATTCATTTGAGGTCCCCACTAGGATAGAAGAACATAACATGTGTGTGTGTGTATATATGTGTGTGTGTGTGTGTGTGTGTGTGTGTGTGTATATATATATGTGTGTGTGTGTGTGTGTGTGTGTGCGAGTGTGTGTGACTGGGTGTTACCTGCAGTTGACCCTGGTGTGTGAGGTCAGTCCTAGTTGAGGTGTGCAGCTGGTGTGTGTCCAGCCCTCCTGGTGGTCCCAGGACAGACACTGGCTGGTCTCAAGTCTCAATGTGTAGTTCACTTGTCTGCTCATGTACCTACATATGTAAGAATACTATTCATTGACTACAGCTCAACATTCAGCTCAGCATTCAACATCATAGTACCCTCCAAGCTCATCATCAAGCTGGAGGCCCTGGGTCTCGACCCCGCCCTGTGCAACTGGGTCCTGGACTTTCTGATGGGCCGCCCCCAGGTGATGAAGGTAGGAAATAACATCTCCACTTCGCTGACCCTCAACACTGGGGCCCCACAAGGGTGTGTGCTCAGCCCTCTCCTGTACTCCCTGTTCACCCACGACTGCGTGGCCAAGCACGCCTCCAACTCAATCATCAAGTTTGCAGACGACACAACAGTAGTGGGCTTGATCACCAACAACGACGAGACAGCCTACAGAGAGGAGGTGAGGGCACTTGGAGTGTGGTATCAGGAAAACAATCTCACACTCAACATCAACAAAACTAAGGAGATGATCGTGGACTTCAGGAAACAGCAGAGGGAGCACCCCCTTATCCACATCGAAGGGACAGCAGTGGAGAAGGTGGAAAGTTTTAAGTTCCTGGGCGTACACATCACTGACAAACTGAAATGGTCCACCCACACAGACAGTGTGGTGAAGAAGGCGCTACAGCGCCTCTTCAACCTCAGGAAGCTGAAGACATTTGGCGTGTCACCCAAAACCCTGCCAAACTTTTACAGATGCACAATCGAGAGCATCCTGTCGGGCTGTGTCACAGCCTGGTACGGCAACTGCTCCTACCTCAACCGCAAGGCTCTCCAGAGGGTGGTGCGGTCTGCACAACGCATCACCGGGGGCAAACTACCTGCCCTCCATGACACCTACAGCACCCGATGTCACAGCAAGGCCAAAAAGATAATCAAGGACATCAACCACCCGAGCCACTGCCTGTTCACACTGCTATCATCCAGAAGGTGAGGTCAGTACAGGTGCATCAAAGCTGAGACCGAGAGACTGAAAAACAGCTTCTATCTCAAGGCCATCAGACTGTTAAACAGCAATCACTAACTCAGAGAGGCTGCTGCCTACATTGACCCAATCACTGGACACTTTAATATATGGATCACTAGTCACTTTAAACAATGGCACTTTAAATAATGCCACTTTAATAATATTTACATATCTTACATTACTCATATAACATGTATAGTGGGGCAAAAAGTATTTAGTCAGCCACCAATTTTGCAAGTTCTCCCACTTAAAAAGATGAGAGAGGCCTGTAATTTTCATCATAGGTACACTTCAACTATGACAGACAAAATTAGATTTTTTTTTCCAGAAAATCACATTGTAGGATTTTTTATTAATTTATTTGCAAATTATGGTGGAAAATAAGTATTTAGTCATTAACAAAAGTTTACCTCAATACTTTGTTATATACCCTTTGTTGGCAATGACAGAGGTTAAACGTTTTCTGTAAGTCTTCACAAGGTTTTCACACACTGTTGCTGGTATTTTGGCCCATTCCTCCATGCAGATCTCCTCTAAAGCAGTGATGTTTTGGGGCTGTTGCTGGGCAACACAGACTTTCAACTCCCTCCAAAGATTTTCTATGGGGTTGAGATCTGGAGACTGGCTAGGCCACTCCAGGACCTTGAAATGCTTCTTACGAAGCCACTCCTTCGTTGCCCGGGCGGTGTGTTTGGGATCATTGTCATGCTGAAAGACCCAGCCACGTTTCATCTTCATTGCCCTTGCTGATGGAAGGAGGTTTTCACTCAAAATCTCACGATACATGGCCCCATTCATTCTTTCCTTTACACGGATCAGTCGTCCTGGTCCCTTTGCAGAAAAACAGCCCCAAAGCATGATGTTTCCACCCCCATGCTTCACAGTAGGTATGGTGTTCTTTGGGTGCAACTCAGCATTCTTTGTCCTCCAAACACGACGAGTTTAGTTTTTTTTTGTTGGTTTCATCTGACCATATGACATTCTCCCAATCTTATTCTGGATCATCCAAATACTCTCTAGCAAACTTCAGACGGGCCTGGACATGTACTGGCAAATAAATTCATTAAAAATCCTACAATGTGATTTTCTGGATTTTTTTTTCTCATTTTGTCTGTCATAGTTGAAGTGTACCTATGATGAAAATTACAGGCCTCTCTCATCTTTTTAAGTGGGAGAACTTGCACAATTGGTGGCTGACTAAATACTTTTTTGCCCCACTGTATATACTGTATTTATACCATCTATTGAACCTTGCCTATGCCCCTCGGCCATCGCTCGTCCATAAACTTAAACAGTATGTACATATTCTCATTCACCCCTTTAGATTTGTGTGTATTAGGTAGTTGTTGGGGAATTGTTAGATTACTTGTTAGATATTACTGCACTGTCGGAACTAGAAGTACAAGCATTTCGCTACACTCGCATTAACATCTGCTAAGCATGTGTATGTGACCAATAAAATTTGATTTGATTTGACATAGAGGAAACAGAACACAGAGGAACAAAATGGATTTGTGGATGATATCCAGCTGCTCTTGGAGGACAATATAAGTTAAGTAGAAATGATAACATTTCCTATGGTTGTTTAAGTAAAATAATAATATGATGATGATGTTGCTACTTACTTGTGTCTGGGGGTCTTTTTGTAGTCAGCGTTGAGTAGAGCCAGGTAGCCTGTCCCTGCAGCTGGACAGAACATATGAAACACGTTATCATCATCATGTTACAGGGAGCATTAGCATTAGCATTAGCATGCAATCACGGTGACTAAACAAAAGGGAATATCATTTTAATTATAAACAACAAAAGACAGATAATGTGATATGGCAAATGAGACAAGGGAGCGAGGGAAACAAAGGGTTTGGTGGGGGTGAGAGAGAGAGAGAAAGACAGAGACAGAGACAGGTAGAGAGTAAGTGGGGGAGAGTGAAAGAGAGATACGAGACTAACCAGTGAGGTATGATGGAGGCAGGGTGATGTAAGTGGTGTTTTCGTCCCAGTGATAGATGCTGTGGATGTGATACAAGCTGGGGGTCGGCCTCTCAAACATCCTGAGAACACACACAATTAACTGACATAATATGGGAATTGAGGAAATTGTCTATTCTAAAATGGAAGGTTTGAAGCTGTACTCAAAGGCTTGTACACACCTGAAGAGGAGCATGATGGGAAAGGTCTTGTTGGGAGGCCGCGTGAATTCCACACTGACCAGTATGGACTCCTGCAAGGCCTGCTGGGTAATGTTCAAACCGTGGTAGTTCACCTGGCTACGCAGGAGAGTGAACACCGATAAAGAACTTACCTGTGGGGGAGATGAAAGGTTACATACACGCATGCACACACACATACACAGGCAATCTGTCCATCATCCCAAACAGAAGGTGATTGCTTACATTTCTAGGTGTTTTGGGGAACTCGATGTTGATTGGTTGGGAGAGCGAACGTACTGGAATCTCTCTCCTTGTGCTGCAGTTGTACAGAGTCAAGTCAATCACTGGCCCACTCAGCTGAAAGACACGCACACATCATCATCATCATCACCATCATCATCTTCATCATCTCGATGTCAAGTGTGTGTGTGTATCTCACCAGTACAGGTGTCTTGGTCCAGAAGTAGAGGTTGTGCGTGAACGTGGTCAGCTGGCTGAGGACACAGAGACTCTGTGTTCCATCTGCGGTTTCTCTCCTCCTACGACCGTACAGGACCAGGTCCAGGGAGTCAGGCAGGTAGAAGGTGGCCGAGCCAGAGCTGATGACTGTGGTTAGACCACGGTCGTGGTGAGTGGTCTGTAGGTCCATGACACTGGTGGTCACGTTGTGCTGCTCGACCTTATTGAACAGGATGTATTTCTAAAACACAGTGAGGAGGGTCAGAGAGAGAGAGAGAGAGAGAGAAATGTGAGAGAGAGAAATGAGAGAGAGAGAGAGAAATGTGAGAGAGAGAGAAATGTGAGAGAGAGAGAGAAATGTGAGAGAGAGAGAAATGAGAGAGAGAGAGAAATGTGAGAGAGAGAGAGAGAGAAATGTGTGAGAGAAATGTGTGAGAGAGAGAGAAATGTGTGAGAGAGAGAGAGAGAGAAAATGTGTGAGAGAGAGAGAGAGAGAGAGAAATGTGTGTGAGAGAGAGAGAGAGAGAGAGAGAGAAATGTGTGAGAGAGAGAGAGAGAGAGAGAGATGAGAAATGTGAGAGAGAGAGAGAGAGAGAGAAATGTGTGAGAGAGAGAGAGAGAGAGAAATGTGTGAGAGAGAGAGAGAGAGAGAGAGAGAGAGAGAGAGAGAGAGAGAGAGAGAGAGAGAGAGAGAGAGAGAGAGAGAGAGAGAGAGAGAGAGAGAGAGAGAGAGAGAGAGTGTATCTCACCAGTAGTAATTGATCAGTAGTCTGCAGACTGTCAGTCGTGAGTTGTATGGCCTGTTCTTTGAGGGTAGGCGTGGCCTGTATGACATCATCAGCAGTGGCCTGGTCTTGCCTGACATCATTAGTAGTGGGGGTGGCCTGCAGGCTGTATGACAGCAGTGTGACCAGAGTGTTGAGGGTCCAGCTGTCCAATAGGTAGGGAACAGGAACACTGGGCTGGTGGAACAGGTCTGAGATGGACTGGACTTGACCCACCACCACACTGGCACTGGCTAACGATACCTGGGACAACAGCACACTGTTAATACATATTATATACATCAATCATCTTATAGCCTATACATGACCCACCACCACCACACTGATACTGGCTAACGATACCTGGGACAACAACACACTGTTAATACATATTATATACATCAATCATCTTATAGCCTATACATGACCCACCACCACCACACTGATACTGGCTAACGATACCTGGGACAACAACACACTGTTAATACATATTATATACATCAATCATCTTATAGCCTATACATGACCCACCACCACCACACTGATACTGGCTAACGATACCTGGGACAACAACACACTGTTAATACATATTATATACATCAATCATCTTATAGCCTATACATGACCCACCACCACCACACTGATACTGGCTAACGATACCTGGGACAACAACACACTGTTAATACATATTATATACATCAATCATCTTATAGCCTATACATGACCCACCACCACCACACTGATACTGGCTAACGATACCTGGGACAACAACACACTGTTAATACATATTATATACATCAATCATCTTATAGCCTATACATGACCCACCACCACCACACTGATACTGGCTAACGATACCTGGGACAACAACACACTGTTAATACATATTATATACATCAATCATCTTATAGCCTATACATGACCCACCACCACCACACTGATACTGGCTAACGATACCTGGGACAACAACACACTGTTAATACATATTATATACATCAATCATCTTATAGCCTATACATGACCCACCACCACCACACTGATACTGGCTAACGATACCTGGGACAACAACACACTGTTAATACATATTATATACATCAATCATCTTATAGCCTATACATGACCCACCACCACCACACTGATACTGGCTAACGATACCTGGGACAACAACACACTGTTAATACATATTATATACATCAATCATCTTATAGCCTATACATGACCCACCACCACCACACTGATACTGGCTAACGATACCTGGGACAACAACACACTGTTAATACATATTATATACATCAATCATCTTATAGCCTATACATGACCCACCACCACCACACTGATACTGGCTAACGATACCTGGGACAACAGCACACTGTTAATACATATTATATACATCAATCATCTTATAGCCTATACATGACCCACCACCACCACACTGATACTGGCTAACGATACCTGGGACAACAACACACTGTTAATACATATTATATACATCAATCATCTTATAGCCTATACATGACCCACCACCACCACACTGATACTGGCTAACGATACCTGGGACAACAACACACTGTTAATACATATTATATACATCAATCATCTTATAGCCTATACATGACCCACCACCACCACACTGATACTGGCTAACGATACCTGGGACAACAACACACTGTTAATACATATTATATACATCAATCATCTTATAGCCTATACATGACCCACCACCACCACACTGATACTGGCTAACGATACCTGGGACAACAACACACTGTTAATACATATTATATACATCAATCATCTTATAGCCTATACATGACCCACCACCACCACACTGATACTGGCTAACGATACCTGGGACAACAACACACTGTTAATACATATTATATACATCAATCATCTTATAGCCTATACATGACCCACCACCACCACACTGATACTGGCTAACGATACCTGGGACAACAACACACTGTTAATACATATTATATACATCAATCATCTTATAGCCTATACATGACCCACCACCACCACACTGATACTGGCTAACGATACCTGGGACAACAACACACTGTTAATACATATTATATACATCAATCATCTTATAGCCTATACATGACCCACCACCACCACACTGATACTGGCTAACGATACCTGGGACAACAACACACTGTTAATACATATTATATACATCAATCATCTTATAGCCTATACATGACCCACCACCACCACACTGATACTGGCTAACGATACCTGGGACAACAACACACTGTTAATACATATTATATACATCAATCATCTTATAGCCTATACATGACCCACCACCACCACACTGATACTGGCTAACGATACCTGGGACAACAACACACTGTTAATACATATTATATACATCAATCATCTTATAGCCTATACATGACCCACCACCACCACACTGATACTGGCTAACGATACCTGGGACAACAACACACTGTTAATACATATTATATACATCAATCATCTTATAGCCTATACATGACCCACCACCACCACACTGATACTGGCTAACGATACCTGGGACAACAACACACTGTTAATACATATTATATACATCAATCATCTTATAGCCTATACATGACCCACCACCACCACACTGATACTGGCTAACGATACCTGGGACAACAACACACTGTTAATACATATTATATACATCAATCATCTTATAGCCTATACATGACCCACCACCACCACACTGATACTGGCTAACGATACCTGGGACAACAACACACTGTTAATACATCATGTATTATACATCTATCCTGCATACATCTCTATGCAGAGCCATATAAAGCTCTGACCCAATGTAAAGGGTCTCTTACCTGGTGGGTGATGTGCATCAGGTCTTTGAGCATGTAGATGTTGTCTGTCACGGACCGCTAGGGACACACACAAGAACTGATCGTTACTAGACACTCTACTTTGAGTGTGCGTCTGTGTGTGCGTGCGTGCGTGCGAGTGCGTGTGTGTGTGTACCTGGTCATTGATGTCGAGCTGACAAACAGCGTTGATGAGTGCGGTGCGTGTGTGTGTCTGAGTGTGTGTGTTGGCTGTGGGGTCCTGGCTGAGTCTGTTGAGGACGTTGGACAGGAGGATGATGTAGTTACGGATCTCGACACTGTTCCCCAACTGGACCAGATCAGACAGGTTCCTCAAACCTGACTCAAAACTACACAGAGAGAGAGAAAGAGAGAGAGAGAGAGGCCTCAAATCAATCAATCAAACCAATGACCAATCAACCAATAAATCAGTTAGTCAGTCAACTAGTCAGTCCGTCATGCAGTCAACTAGTCAGTCAGTCAATCAGTTAGTCAGTCAACTAGTCAGTCAGGCAGTCAGTCAGTCAGTCAACCAGTCAGTCAGTCAGTCTTACAGTTCCTTATCAGGGTTGTAGTTAGAGGAGGTGTTCCTGATGAAGCTGGGGTGGACTGTGACGGTTACAGGACAGGGTGCAGTTGCTGCTCCAAACCTGTTCCGGACCTCTGTATAGATAGTGACTGGATCAACAGGGACACAGTGTCAATAAAGATATGAAATTCAAAACAATGTGAGTGTCTGCTGTATTCCTCTCTGGACAGTATAATAAAATAAGAGTTAACCTGTTTCTGCAGTGGACTAAATCAGGGTCACAGAGTGTTTCTTGGTAGTCTTAAACAAATCTACTTTGAAACAAAAGTATACACCTCACACACATGGTTATGGGCTTAAAAAATGTTATTGGGATGTGTTAATGTGTTACATTTTGAGTTTGCATCCCAATATTACACTTTATATGCATCACAGAAGACTTAAATACAACAAAACCATCTGACATATAAACACTGTATTTCCGGCACCTTTTTTAAATAATGTTTATTAATTATGAAAAATATGAATAACATTCCACCTATGAGGCCACTAGGTAATTTTACTAGAGAAAAGAGTTGTAATATACCTTTATAGTCATCCTGAGGGTCTCCAGATGGCAGGTTGAAGAAGTACTGAAAGTCTCTTCCTTGGTACAGGGTCTTAGGAGGGCTGTTTCCTATACTGAAACTGTACTCATACAGCAGGTCCTAAACCACACAATAAACACATCAGTAAGATGGTATAAATACAGTACTACTGCTGCTGGTTAGACTGTATGTGTACCTCTTTCCCAGAGGTGCAGAAGATGCTGAAGTGTGTGTGTATCTCGAAGCCACTGCTAGGCTGCACCTGACAGGTTATCCCTTGGGGACTGGGGCTAGTGGACAGGAACAGCTGAGTCCGCCCCACTACTGCATCGTGGGAGTCTGAGTTCAGTAACAGGAAACACGGACACACACTTTTATTAACAGATAAAGGGAGTGAAACATTTATTAAAAAGCAATCAGTTAATCAATACAGTAGTGAATTGATCCATCCATCTCTCATCATCGTACAGCATCTGAGATTCAGAGGGCAGACACGACATCTGGACCTTACTCACTAGCTGTGACCTCCAACATGTATCTGCTTCCTGCTCTCAGTGTGAAAGGTCTGAATGTGATGAGAGCAGAGGAGATTCCTAGAGGCAAAAACAACAGGTGATCAGGTACAACAACGTACAGTCAATCTATCAAAACAATTCAATGTATATTTGAATTAGTTGATTTATGACTGGAAAACTGCTGTGCACATACACAGTTTGCACAATGCAGTAGTTAAGTGGATTGCGTGCTGATGGATGTTTACCTGTGTATGTGTAGGACTCAAACAGCTCCTGCTCTAACAGTTCTCTGGGCAGGTCTAGTAGTGTGGGGTCAAGGACCACCAGGGAGGGGCTGGAGTCCATCAGGTTACTCCCCTCATCCTCAGCTGATCCTGGGACAGCAGGAGGAGAGTCCCCCTCTGAGCTCTCGGAGCTCCCACCACCCACACCTGACGATAGACATACAAGAACACACACAGGCATACACAGTATAAACACAAGCAGTAAACACACACACACAAACACACACAGACACACACAAACACAGGTGAGCCCTACCTGTTGGTCTGCCCACTGACGCTCCCGGGTCTCCCTCCTCTATCCCCAGGAAGGGAACATTATAATCTGTAGGACAGACATTCACAACTAAATCTCTGTAAAAGTATGAGTCTACAGAAAATACTTATGTTATTCAATCCAATATGTACATCTACTGAAATAAATCTGCGTGGCATTACTCCTCCTGTCTCAGCCTCCAGTATTTATGCTGCAGTAGTTTATGTGTCGGGGGGCTAGGGTCAGTCTGTTATATCTGGAGTATTTCTCCTGTCTTATCCGGTGTCCTGTGTGAATTTAAGTATGCTCTCTCTAATTCTTTCTTTCTTTCTTTCTTTCTTTCTTTCTTTCTTTCTTTCTTTCTCTCGGAGAACCTGAGCCCTAGGACCATGCCTCAGGACTACCTGGCCTGATGACTCCTTGCTGTTCCCAGTCCACCTGGCCGTGCTGCTGCTCCAGTTTCAACTGTTCTGCCTGCGGCTATGGAACCCTGACCTGTTCACCGAACGTGCTACCTGTCCCGGACCTGCTGTTTTCAACTCTCTAGAGGCAGCAGGAGCGGTAGAGATACTCTGAATGATTGGCTATGAAAAGCCAACTGACATTTACTCCTGAGGTGCTGAGCTGTTGCACCCTCGACAACCACTGTGATTATTATTATTTGACCCTGCTGGCCATCTATGAACATTTGAACATCTTGGCCATGTTCTGTTATAATCTCCACCCAGCACAGCCAGTAGAGGACAGGCCACCCCTCATAGCCTGGTTCCTCTCTAGGTTTCTTCCTAGGTTCTGGCCTTTCTAGGGAGTTTTTCCTAGCCACACCTGCATTGCTTGCTGTTTGGGGTTTTAGGCTGGGTTTCTGTATATCACTTTGAGATATCAGCTGATGTAAGAAGGGCTTTATAAATACATTTGATTTGATTTGATTACCAGTGAAGTTATATGTGCCTGTCTGATTGCCTGATGGTTCTAGTGTTCCATTGGGGTCCCAGCTTGTCTCTGCTGTGGAGGGATCTGAAACAAAAAAACAACGTGTTTCATCTAGGACTTTTCAATGTCCCTTAGTTGAGAGTGTAAAATGGTTTGCTACTTTAATCTACTGTGTGTCAATAATACCAGTAACTCTTAACTGACCTGATCCGGGGAAGGGTCCTAACACTCCACCACTGACTGACTGTCCAGGAAAGGAGCCCTCAACTGCAACACAAAGAGGCCTGAACTAAGAGAAGTGTAAAGACGTAAATATATCCATCCATCTATTCATTTATTCCCTTTATCTTCCTTACCAGGACGTCCACTCACATCTCCACTCTCCAGGACGGGGAAAGGGAAGTCGTAGTCATTGGGAAAATCAGGATGGATGGGGAATTCCTCGATGATGTCACTCTGGCCAAGGGGGGCAGAGTAAAGGATGCTGCCATCGTCTAAGGTAACTACAGGGTACTCTGAGATGAGGTAAGGGGGCCCACCGGGGTCAAACCCTCCCAAGTCTGAAATAAAATAAACTTTAAAATTTACCCCAACATATTTCAGAGCTACGAAACCTATCAAAGAAAAGCAGTCGGCAGAAGATAATATGTTTTATTGTGTGACTCTTAACCCTTACCTGGCTCAGGTGTATCAGGAGTGAAGCTGATTGGAGCAGAGATGGGCTCGGGGGAGGAGTTTGGTGAAGGGTTGGCCAAAACACCGTGGTTTGGTAAAGAGAGAAATGGAGGGCTGTAGTTTGGTGTTTGGTTGTTCCCAGCTGCGCTATTGATTCTCTGAAGTTCTACTGAACCCTGTGACCTCTGTTTCCGGGGGCGACCACCAGGTGATGGAGAAAAGAGGGGGAAGGGAGGCAGGGGGACTGGGTCGGGAGTTGTGGGGGTCGTAGTTTGTATCTCAGTATGGCTGGTCACGTTTGATGACATCACACCGGTCACCAAGCTGGCTGGGATTGATGTCATATTTGAGGATATCTCTGTGGATGAGGACATCACGCTGGCTGTGGTTGAGGGTGTGTGCGGGGGTGATGATGGAGGGGTGAGAGTCAGGGCTGGAAGCAGTGGAAAGGTAGGGCCACTAATGATGTTGGAGGGAATACTCAGATCCACACTGTGGCAGAAGGGGACTTGAAAGAGAGGACACAGAGGTTAACATACACACACTATAACACCCCACTCATCCCTCTCAACACATTATTACACACAGATACACTCTACTGTATAGGAGTAGTGTAGGGCCTGTGTCACTCCCATTCATTTGGAATTCAGGCCTTTAGAGTTCTTATTATACACTTAGCTGGATCTACACATCAGAAGGACTGGTCTACAGACCTATCCTGCTGTAGTCTGTATGGTGAGGGATCTATGTCTTACCGTCTGTGTCCACCTTACTGGAGGAGTCGACCAGGTAGAGAGTCCAGGTGTAGCTGATGGTTCTGGGGGAGGGGCCACAGCTATCACACACTGCTCTGACTGAGAACGACTGGTCCCAGTTCACTACGTCCCCCTGGCACTGGTAACAATACACTGACACTCTCCTAGAGAGAGAGAGAGAGAGAAGGTCAAGACATAATAATACTTCTAGAAACATGGTGTCATGGTGATATAGATACTCAACGTCCTTCAGGCTATCATTAAAACATAAAACAGGACAGGGACTCACTGAGCCAGATCAAAAAGGGTAACACCCACATTTGGTTAAAACTCAACAAAGGCACAATGTTTTATATATAGGTGCGGTGTATGTACATATATATATATATATACATACACCGCACTTATATATAAAACACTGTGCCTATATATATATATATATATACAGTGCCTTGCGAAAGTATTCAGCCCCCTTGAACTTTGCGACCTTTTGCAACATTTCAGGCTTCAAACATAAAGGTATAAAACTGTATTTTTTTGTGAAGAATCAACAACAAGTGGGACACAATCATGAAGTGGAACGACATTTATTGGATATTTCAAACTTTTTTAACAAATCAAAAACTGAAAAATTGGGCGTGCAAAATTATTCAGCCCCCTTAAGTTAATACTTTGTAGCGCCACCTTTTGCTGCGATTACAGCTGTAAGTCGCTTGGGGTATGTCTCTATCAGTTTTGCACATCGAGAGACTGACATTTTTTCCCATTCCTCCTTGCAAAACAGCTCGAGCTCAGTGAGGTTGGATGGAGAGCATTTGTGAACAGCAGTTTTCAGTTCTTTCCACAGATTCTCGATTGGATTCAGGTCTGGACTTTGACTTGGCCATTCTAACACCTGGATATGTTTATTTTTGAACCATTCCATTGTAGATTTTGCTTTATGTTTTGGATCATTGTCTTGTTGGAAGACAAATCTCCGTCCCAGTCTCAGGTCTTTTGCAGACTCCATCAGGTTTTCTTCCAGAATGGTCCTGTATTTGGCTCCATCCATCTTCCCATCAATTTTAACCATCTTCCCTGTCCCTGCTGAAGAAAAGCAGGCCCAAACCATGATGCTGCCACCACCATGTTTGACAGTGGGGATGGTGTGTTCAGCTGTGCTGCTTTTACGCCAAACATAACGTTTTGCATTGTTGCCAAAAAGTTCCATTTTGGTTTCATCTGACCAGAGCACCTTCTTCCACATGTTTGGTGTGTCTCCCAGGTGGCTTGTGGCAAACTTTAAACAACACTTTTTATGGATATCTTTAAGAAATGGCTTTCTTCTTGCCACTCTTCCATAAAGGCCAGATTTGTGCAATATACGACTGATTGTTGTCCTATGGACAGAGTCTCCCACCTCAGCTGTAGATCTCTGCAGTTCATCCAGAGTGATCATGGGCCTCTTGGCTGCATCTCTGATCAGTCTTCTCCTTGTATGAGCTGAAAGTTTAGAGGGACGGCCAGGTCTTGGTAGATTTGCAGTGGTCTGATACTCCTTCCATTTCAATATTATCGCTTGCACAGTGCTCCTTGGGATGTTTAAAGCTTGGGAAATCTTTTTGTATCCAAATACGGCTTTAAACTTCTTCACAACAGTATCTCGGACCTGCCTGGTGTGTTCCTTGTTCTTCATGATGCTCTCTGCGCTTTTAACGGAACTCTGAGACTATCACAGTGCAGGTGCATTTATACGGAGACTTGATTACACACAGGTGGATTGTATTTATCATCATTAGTCATTTAGGTCAACATTGGATCATTCAGAGATCCTCACTGAACTTCTGGAGAGAGTTTGCTGCATTGAAAGTAAAGGGGCTGAATAATTTTGCACGCCCAATTTTTCAGTTTTTGATTTGTTAAAAAAGTTTGAAATATCCAATAAATGTATATATAGGTGCGGTGTATGTATATATATATATATATATATATATATATATAGGTGCGGTGTATGCTTCTCCCTCAGATTCATGTCACTATATTTGGAACCAGGGGCTCATAAATATGTATGTATATGTAAAAAATAAAAATTAAAAAAAGTTACAAATTAGACCCTAATAGCTATAGGGGAATGTGTGTCACTGTAACATGGGGAAACTGTTCTGCTGTATTCTCAATGACAGAATACAAACCAGAATACAAACCTTCCTAAGACAATATAACGCTCTCATTAAAAACTTCTATCCAAACACAGAATAACAAACCAAATACACACAATACACACAGTAATACACCAGCATGTTCATCAGAAAAGTAGAGGAAAAGTATTTGTTGATTTTAAGAATGCTTTTGATTCCATATGGCATGATGGATTATATTACAAAAGCCACCAAAGCGGCGTTGGGGATAAATTATACGACATCATCAAATCTATTTACTTGAACAACACACGTAGTATTAAACGGAACAATAAAATAACATTGTTTTTTGCACTAGGGGGAGGGGTGAGACAAGGGTGTAGTTTAAGTCCAACCATGTTCAACGTCTACATCAACAAACTAGCAATGTTGTTGGACCGATCTGCAGCCCCTGGACACCGTCAAAGATGAAGAGGTCAGATTCCTGCTCAACGCAAGTGACTTTGTCCTACTGTCACCAACAGATCAAGGTCTACAGGAACAACTTCACATTCTTTAGGAATACAACATCAACTGGGCAATCAACATTCAGAAAACTAGTCATGATTTTCCAGAAAAAGACCAGGAATCAGAGCAGCAGACACTCCTCCAAATTAAGAAATACCATGGTTGAACATGCCCAACGGTACAACTAACTGGGATAAAAAATCTGTGCCGCCAGTGGATTTGGTGAAAAATCCTGCAAAGCATTTTACTGGGAGAAAAACCCAATAGAAAATCTACATACGGAATTCTGCAGGATTATCCGTAATATCCAAAAGAAAGCACCAAATAATGCATGCAGAGCGGAACTTAATTGTAAATCTGTAGAAAAGAACACTAACATTTTGGCCCCATTTGAATATATGCCACAAAACATCCTTACAATTCAAAGCACTTGAAACCCAAGAGCTGAACCCTGAAGAGAGTCCCCTATGTCATCTGTTAAAAACACTAAACAACCCTATTCTCCAAACACACAGGGAAATCAATCAAGTTGCTACAGAAATGAAAACCTCCTATTTGAAAAATTGGTAGAGACTAAACTAAATTGTTATTTGTCTCTCAAAACAGAATACAAATTGGCAGAATATCTGTACTCTGTCAGAGATCCAAAACAGAGACAGTTCCTGACCAAATACAGGCCCAGTGACCACCAATTGGCTACAGAAAAAGGGAAACACAAAAAGACATGGCTACCTAAAGGGGAGTGTCTATGTGGTCACTGCACGACAGGGGAGGTAGAGACAGAGATGCACCATTTCCTCTACTGTGAGGAATACTCCCAAATAAGATCATCTTTTTAAAGAAAATATCTCAATCAATTCCCATCGTCTATGCATTTATTAATGACATAAAACTGGGAAATATTCTGGGTGAGGGAGAAACAGCTAATATTACTGCCAGATATGTATATGATTGCTATAGAGAGACCTTTTTTAACTAGACAAGTCAGTTAAGAATTTTTATTTATTTACAATGACGGCCTACCCCGGCCAAACCCTAACGACACTGGGCCAATTGTGCACCACCCTATGGGACCCCCAATCAGCTGGTTGTGATACAGCTTGGAATCGATTTAGGGTCTGTAGTGACGCCTCTAGCACTGAGATGCAGTGTGCCTTAGACCTCTGCACCACACGCTGAAGTATTTACATTGTATATAACTTACTGGTAATACATAGTGGAACCAGAAGATTACACAACACAACAGCTGTGTACTAGTATTATTATTACTACTGAAATGAATTGTATTTCATTATCATTATTGCATTGTACTGTATTTACTGAAATGCTGTACCACTATACTGCTTTGGCAATATCTACAAATTATATTTCATGCCAGTAAAGTAATCTGATTTGAATTTGAATTAGAGCGACAGAGAGAGAGAGAGAGAGAGAGAAGACAGTGAGAGAGAAGACGGAGTGAGAGAAAGAGAGAAAGAGAGGAGAGATGGATTATCAGTGTGCATCAGTCAAATCAATAAATTGATGAGATACATGAAGTTCTTTCATTGATAAACATTAAAACAGATATGTATGAAAACACCCTCAAATAAAAGCTGACATTCTGTACCGCCACCTCCTGACAAACATTATATCTCAAATCTAAAATGCTAGCTAAGCACTTCACTGTCCAAATACATATGGAGGGGAGTGTACAAAAAGTAAAGTAACATCAAAGTGTTCCCCACCTGAGCAGGCTGGGTGTGACCGTGATGAAGGTGTCAGCTGTAGATGAGCGTTCTCCACTCTGGACCGTGAGCATGAACCTGAACTGGTCAAAGTCCCGTTTCAGGAACCCCACTGGAAACACGATCACAGAGAAGGAGGTGGGCACATATTGGTCGAAACAGGAGCTGTCGATGGCACTGATTGGCTTACAGGTCCAGCTATAGCTGTAAGGGGGAGGGATTTAGTAACAGTAGAAAGGGTCCGTTTCATTAAATGGCCAATCCCAAAACAAGCTCTAAGAGCAGTAGGGCTGGCCAACCTTTCTCCTGGAGAACGGGTGTGTATGTAGGCTTTTGTAGGCTACTGACAGACTGACAGCCAGTGTTACTGCTGTAGTTACCTGAGGTGGTTCATGGGGTAGTCGGGGTCATAGGAGAGTTGTCCGTTTAGGGAGATAATGCTGCTGTTTCTGCTGCTGAGGAACATGTTGGTGCCTCCATGGATGAAGGAGACCAGAGGACTGGGCACCACCTCCACACATACACTGTAATTACTGTACACCACACTGCCAACGATCTGGACCTACACACAACCACAGGACAACGTTATGATAACATAATTATAAAAACTATACTATTTTGCCAGGTTTTCAATGAAAAGGGCTAGCAACATACATATTGACAACATATAGTATTACAGAAAAACAGAATCTGTTTTGACTCCACTCACCTTGGCTATAGCGGTGTAGATACCATAGTGTAGGAAGTGGCTGGGTAGGGTGATGCTCTGTCTGTCTGTGTGAACAGGAGGTAGAGGTACAGGCAGGCCTGTAGAGTTATACAGAGACCAGTTGTACTCCAGACCCTGGAACACATCACACTGGACCTCTGCCTCATACGTCACCCCCAGACCCACTGGCTCATACCTCCGTGCCTGGAGAGGAGAGGAGTGGGAATATGGGGTCAGTCTGAATATGACCCTGTGTCTGTCAGTCCAAATCCTTATGCCAACAGGTCCAAACCTTCAGTCTCTCAGTAACACTCTTACCTGTATCTTGAGCGGTCCCATGTTTTTAACAGCTGGAGGATTACAGGGGCGGTCGACCACAAACATCTGTGCGGTCAGGGAGGCAGAGCTGACCAGGTTAGACACGGTCACCTCAACCGTGAACTCTCCTGTCCTGCATGGGGAACAGTCACATACTTTGCCATGTTATGTCACCCTCTGTCACATTCACCAAGACTGCAATCAGTTCACAATCAAGTGCAGGAGCAACACCATTGATTGGGTAGGACAATTATAGACTGCACCTTTAATATAAGTTTCTAGAAGGTTCCATCTGACCTGTGAAATACATGCTGTTCTGTGTTCCCTCCCGTCCTGGAGGTTCCGTCTCCAAAGCTCCAGGAGTAGGAAAGGTTGGTTCCAGAGTTGACCCTACAGGTGAAGCTGGCGGTGTGGTTCAGAACCACAGACGGCTGGAGGAGCAATCTGTTAGGACGCACAGCTCTCTGGACCAGGACAGGATGCACCTCGGAGGTGAAGGAGCTCAGCCCGTTGGATGCTACCACCACCACACTGTACCTGGGAGGACAGGAAGGAGTAGACTAGATTTGTAAACCTGACAACTCTATAGGGTGTATTTGTTCAGGAAATATCAAACATGTGTGTGACCATGTGCCTACTGATTATGGCTAATCACTGATTAATTGTGTTCATCAAAGAGAAGAGTGAGAACCTGTCAGGTGTGTGGTATGTCTTTTTTAAGGAGCGTGACGTGGTCCGAAGGGGTCGGGAATCTCCAAAATGCCAGAGGAATTCCACAGGGTCCGGTTCTTCTGTCCGGGCCCGGAATGTTATATCAGTGTTTGTGGCATACGCCTGTTTCTCTGTGTGGATACTCACAGCTGGGAAAGACAAATGACGTACGGGAAATAAATATTACATTTCATGAATGAATGATTTCAGAACGTACACTACCTGTTTCTGACATAGATAGGACGTCATATGTCATACGCACATTGCATCCGGTGCAGCACAGAGACGGGGACAC
Source organism: Oncorhynchus clarkii lewisi (assembly GCF_045791955.1). NCBI lineage: Eukaryota > Metazoa > Chordata > Actinopteri > Salmoniformes > Salmonidae > Oncorhynchus > Oncorhynchus clarkii. Next base: position 17,297,076 of record NC_092157.1, on the reverse strand, counting down.
AGTGGCTCACACTCCCCACTTTGTTCTCAGCCAACACACACACCTCAAACGCACCCACAGACAGGAACACGTGGGACATTACAGCACCTGGAGACACACACACACACACAGATAAATCACACATAATTATATTCACACACACAGATAAAGCACACAGAATTATATTCACACACACAGATAAAGCATACAGAATTATATTCACACATAGATTCTAAACTGATTTGAGACAAATTTGGAAATGGATGAATTGTGATGTTATTCAGTATTTTCCATAATCCATTTTGTCTGGTCTGTAAGTATGAGAACCTGTTATCACATCCAAGCCTGGTTTATACCTGCATTGACATAGGTGGTCTGGTCTCCCATACTCCAGGTGTATGAGACGTTAGTTCCCTGTTCTAACAGAGCCTCAAAGAGAACCACCTGGTTCTTATGAATCACACTTGAGTGGGCAGAGAGGTCTAGACCCGCTGGAACCTTCTCTACATAGAACACACGTTCCGTAGCCATACTTCTGTAGAACTCATTATAGGCCCACACTCTGATCTGGAACACTCCCTCTGGGAATGCAATAAAGATTCAACAGTTAGACAAATATCAACTATTACTTTGTTTCCAAAATGTCTTCATGCCGAATTTCAGGAGAATGTAAGGTATTGTTTTTATTTTTATTTCCATTTGCAAACATAATTACTTGTTTACCTTTAGTGAACTGGTGATAGGTGGATGCAGTCTTTCCCAGCGAATGAGACACACCATTCACATATGAAGTTGGCAACCCGTCTCCGAAGTCAAAAACAAAATGGGCGCTATGGGAGAAGGAGTGTCCTCTGAACAGGAGGAGGGACGTGGCGTAGGTCCCAACAGCCTGCAGGTGGAGCGCTGCCCTATCCGACCCAAATGGGTACTGGACCTGAACTTGACCCACGGGGCCATGAACCCTGACCTCTAGGTGTCGGCTGACTGAGGTGTGGCCCAGGGGACAGTAGGTTGTCACGGTAATGTTATACATCCCTGGAACAACTGCCTGGAGATGAAGGGAGCTCACACTGGTGTTCCTAGGACAGAGGGAGAGATGGACGGATGATGAAGAGATTGAGGGAGTGGTGTGGAGCAAGAGAGAGAGAGAGAGAGAGAAAGACAGACAGACAGAAAAGGGAAAACATAAAACCAAACAGAGAGAGAAACAGTAGGGAGAAAACAAGGTAAAAAAACAACTTTCTGTGACAGTAAATAATGTGACAGTAAATATCTTCAGGGGATAGACTTACCTGTCTGTGTGACTGTGAGTGGTGAATTCTGGGAGAGACACCTGCCACTCAAACACCAAGGCCCCGCCTCTGACCACTATAGCTGTTGCTTTGATGAAGTCAGCTAATCGGATCACGGCAGGTGTGGCCAACACTAAGAGGACGTCACCAATTGGCTCCTCCGTGGTTAACTCATGTGCTAATAACAAAGCTCCTGATTTAGAGGAAGTAAAAGTCAGCTAGAGGGTAGTTACTAGATGACCATGTTAGAGAGGACAGGATAGTTACTAGATGACCATGTTAGAGATGACAGGGTAGTTACTAGATGACCATGTTAGGGAGGACAGGGTAGTTACTAGATGACCATGTTAGAGAGGAAAGGGTAGTTACTAGATGACCATGTTAGAGAGGACAGGGTAGTTACTAGATGGCCATGTTAGAAAGGACAGAGTAGTTACTAGATGACCATGTTAGAGAGGACAGGATAGTTACTAGATGGCCATGTTAGAGAGGACAGGATAGTTACTAGATGACCATGTTAGAGATGACAGGGTAGTTACTAGATGACCTTGTTAGAGAGGACAGGGTAGTTACTAGATTACCATGTTAGAGAGGACAGAGTAGTTACTAGATGACCATGTTAGAGAGGACAGGGTAGTTACTAGATGACCATGTTAGAGAGGACAGGGTAGTTACTAGATGACCATGTTAGAGAGGACAGGGTAGTTACTAGATGGCCATGTTAGAGAGGACAGGATAGTTACTAGATGACCATGTTAGAGAGGACAGGGTAGTTACTAGATGACCATGTTAGAGAGGACAGGGTAGTTACTAGATTACCATGTTAGAGAGGACAAGGTAGTTACTAGATGACCATGTTAGAGAGGACAGGGTAGTTTCTAGATGGCCATGCTAGAGAGGACAGGATAGTTACTAGATGGCCATGTTAGAGAGGACAGGATAGTTACTAGATGACCATGTTAGAGAGGACAGGGTAGTTACTAGATGACCATGTTAGAGAGGACAGGGTAGTAAAAATCCCTTGGCTTCCGTCCCCTGTAGTTTCTCCATGTAGTGAGAAGGAGCGAGGATCAGATTATCAGATGTGCTTGAGAGGAATTCCACTAAAACCTTATACAATTCTGATGTTGAAATACAGGTTTAGTTGGACAGCAATCAAGAATGCAGGAATTATTGGAGGGGGAAAGCCAGGTAAGGAACTTTTTAATGTTACTCTGCCCCAACCTTAGCAGTTTCTAATGTTACTCTGCCCCAGCCTTAGTAGTTTCTAATGTTACTCTGCAGCAGTCTTGGCAGTTTCTAATGTTACTCTGCCCCAGTCTTAGCAGTTTCTAATGTTACTCTGCCCCAGCCTTAGCAGTTTCTAATGTTACTCTGCCCCAGTCTTAGCAGGTTCTAATGTTACTCTGCCCCAGTATTAGCAGTTTCTAATGTTACTCTGCCCCAGCCTTAGCAGTTTCTAATGTTACTCTGCCCCAGTCTTAGCAGGTTCTAATGTTACTCTGCCCCAGTATTAGCAGTTTCTAATGTTACTCTGCCCCAGTCTTGGCAGTTTCTAATGTTACTCTGCCCCAGTCTTGGCTGTTTCTAATGTTACTCTGCCCCAGTCTTAGCAGTTTCTAATGTTACTCTGCCCAAGTCTTGGCAGTTTCTAATGTTACTCTGCCCCAGCCTTAGCAGTTTCTAATGTTACTCTGCCCCAGTCTTGGCAGTTTCTAATGTTACTCTGCCCCAGTCTTGGCTGTTTCTAATGTTACTCTGCCCCAGTTTTAGCAGTTTCTAATGTTACTCTGCCCAAGTCTTGGCAGTTTCTAATGTTACTCTGCCCCAGCCTTAGCAGTTTCTAATGTTACTCTGCCCCAGTCTTGGCAGTTTCTAATGTTACTCTGCCCCAGCCTTAGCAGTTTCTAATGTTACTCTGCCCCAGTCTTGGCAGTTTCTAATGTTACTCTGCCCCAGTCTTAGCAGTTTCTAATGTTACTCTGCCCAAGTATTAGCAGTTTCTAATGTTACTCTGCCCCAGGCTTAGCAGTTTCTAATGTTACTCTGCCCCAGCCTTAGCAGTTTCTAATGTTACTCTGCCCCAGTCTTAGCAGTTTCTAATGTTACTCTGCCCCAGTCTTGGCAGTTTCTAATGTTACTCTGCCCCAGTATTAGCAGGTTCTAATGTTACTCTGCCCCAGTCTTGGCCGTTTCTAATGTTACTCTGCCCCAGTCTTAGCAGTTTCTAATGTTACTCTGCCCCAGTCTTAGCAGTTTCTAATGTTACTCTGCCCCAGTCTTGGCAGTTTCTAATGTTACTCTGCCCCAGCCTTAGCAGTTTCTAATGTTACTCTGTTCCAGGCTTAGCAGTTTCTAATGTTACTCTGCCCAAGTCTTGTCAGTTTCTAATGTTACTCTGCCCCAGTCTTGGCAGTTTCTAATGTTACTCTGCCCCAGTCTTGGCAGTTTCTAATGTTACTCTGCCCAAGTCTTGGCAGTGTCCTTCTGTTCAGGCACACCATCTTAAAACAGTTGAAAAGCTTTAAACATTCGCACAAACATAGACATATTATCGTGAATCAGAGTAAAGTACTTGAGAATTACATTTTTCCTTACCATTTACCTTGGTACTGAGGGCTAGGCTCGGCCAGGTGACAGGTGGTAGAGTTATATCCATGGTGACCGTGTGTGACCACTTTCTGACCAGCTGAACACACACGTTCACGGACCTGTTCTCAGAGGAGACTAGATTCTCAGCTCTGACCTTAACCTCAGTGGTCCCAGTACAGTCAAACAACAAACCCACGGTCACCTCCTCCCCTGCTGTGTAGCTGTTGTTCTGGTACAGCACGGATGTGTTTGTTAACACCACCACAGACATGTTCGACCCTGTTGTGATGGTGAACAACGCTGCGGTCGGACAGTTGACCGTGACTACTCTTGGAATGTTCAACAAAAATTCTCCGACTGGATCTTGGACCAGGAAGTGTGTGTGGAAGCCAACCCAGCTGATTGGGTTGAAGGCTTTGACCGTGACCAGATAGGTCCCTGCGATCGAGAATGTCATGGTCACGGTCCAGCCCTCAGTGATCCTGTTGAGCACAGTAGTGTTGCCCCTAGCAACTGTCCAAAGCACCTTAGAACCCATGCGGTCAGCCTGGCTGGTGACCGTGAGGTTGAGTTCTGACCGTGACGGAACCACAGCGCTCCACGTTCCAGCCGGCCAGAGTATGCGTATGCGGTCGTACACCACCAGGGGGCAAGGGAGACAGGCGGAGAGTAGCGGCACAGCAGAATCAGAGAGGGAGAAGACTGTGGCTGAGAGGGTATACTGTCCCACGGTGGAGGGGAGGGGGTAGTGCAGGTGGAACTGGAGGTGGCAGCTGGTCTGGCCATAGGAGGAGCAGAGGTGCAGGGGGCTAGAGAGCTGGGGGTAGGAGGACAGGGAGAGGGTGTGGGTGAATTGGAGGGACACGGTGTGATCGTCATTGTCATGACCATGGGTTTGGTTGTGGTTGAGTTCAAGCGCTAGGGTAAAGTTGTAGAAGTGGTCAAGTTCATGACTGTAGGTTTGGTTTTGATTGAGGTTGTGATCTTCTGTTTGGTCATGGTTTTGATTGTTTTCATGGTCAGCATCGTCATGATTGAAGGTTTGGTTGAGGTTGTGGACATGGTCTTGGTTGACGCTGTGTTTTCCCTGGTAGGTCAGTGTGAGGTTGAGCATTAGGCTCTGTCTCTGCGTGGTGTAGAGCTGCAGGTCCACAGAAATGTTCTGACCAGCAGCCAGATGGTACCCAGACCGACTCTCCAGAGTTAAATCACACACAACACGCCTCACCACCGCCTGTACACAGAGAAAGAGCACCCCTATTACAAGTGGAGTCTGAAGAAATCAGGTAGAGCTATCAAACTGAATGTGTTACTCAATCCACCTGTAAAATGTTAACAGACTTGTTTATAAGTTAGTGCTTACAGTGGCAGACTACTCACAATATGGATGGTTTTCTCAGTCCAGCCATATTTATTGGAAGCATTGACCTTGACAGTGTGAATCCCCTCAGTTTGAAACAGTTGGCTCTGAAAATACGGAATAGAGTCCAATTGTCATGATAACATAACAGTGAACGAAAAGTTTTGACCCCTAGAAAAGCCCAAGTCAGATGTGGTGTAAATCTCTCACCACAGTGCTGCTCAGACAATCAGAATCAGGAAGGCAGTCTATCTTTACATCCCTCCTCTTCCCCTCCTCTTCCTCTTCCTTTTCATTATCACTGATGAATCTCCAGTGGAACTGCACCCTGATTCCAGCTCCTACATATGCCTGGAGGGTGAGGGTATCACCCAGGTAGGCCTTCTCCAGAGCCCGGGATAGGGTGTCCTGGGCTGGGTAGGGCAGGCAGGAGGGGGTACCCCCTTGCCCCTGGACCAGGCTGACCTCCAACCCCTCTGGAGAGGGACGCAAGACGGAGAGATAGAGGGAGGAGAAGAGCTGGGAGAGGAGGTTGGAGACTGAGATCTCTAGAGAGAGAGAGGGAGAGGGGAGATTGTGAGATGTAACATTTCTTATTCCCATTAATAAAAAATAAAACATCTATTTGTTTTTGACATACTAATTTGGTATGTTCCAGGGTTTTCCAGCATCCAATCAGAGGAGAAGGTGAAGAAGCCATCCTCCTGGACGATGACGCTGTGTGAACTTTGACCTTTGTGGGCCTTCCCACTGAATTGAACATCCACAGATGATAGGTTCTCTCCTTCCAGGCCATATATCCCTGACAACCATACAACGGTCCAATCACAACCAACAAACAACACATCAACTATTCAGTCAATTATGAGGTTATTCATATGTAATTACCATTTTACACTGTAACTTCTATAAAACCAGGTAAATAGTGGATTGATAAAAAGTTTAACTAACCTGTAGGCTGAGTGGGAGGAGCCGCCAGGTATCCAGAAACCTCCAAGAGGAAAGGCTTCCCAGAATGCACTGTGTCAGTCAGTACTTCCAGGCTGACATTCCGGATGTAAGGCCCCAGTGTTCTGTATACAGCCAACATGTCCTTCCCATCTCCACACGGCAGACAGACAGAGTCACAACACCTGCAGACAGATAGGGTATACATACAGTAGGTATCAGAGATGTTTGAATTAACATACAGTACCCAGCGGCCTAGTCAATAGTTTTGTATGTAAAAATAGGAGACAATGAATCTAAACTTCTCCTAGGTATATTCAAGTTTCAAGTTTCAAGTTTAATTGACATCATCTAATATAAATCTTACTCACTAGGGCTCTCACAATCAAAACAGCATAAAATATATATCTCACCACCCTGTAGAGTTGTTTTGTGGGACTGTGTCTGACTCCCCTTTAGTAGAGATGTCTGGACACTCCCTGGCCACAAGCCCTTCCATCCCATAATGACCACAGTAACACGTCTCCCCCGACAACGCTGCCACATCGTACCTGCAACATACAGGAAAAAATCATTACAGGTTTAGTTGTCTGATTACTTTTAAATCTCTCTAGCTCTCTCACGCTCCCTCGTTCTCTTTCTCTCTCTCCCTCTCTCTGTCTCCCTCTCTCTATCTGAAGAAAGTCTGTGGTTTAGGAATGTGTAGACATGCCTTACAGATGATTTGTCTTCCCTTCATACAGGACACCATGCCTGCTTAGTGAAAATGTAACTCAAAAACATCTTACACAGCACTGGTAGAAAGGGGATGTTTCTGTGTATCCACATCAAGGATGCATTGTCAAGTGCATCACAAGAGATGTTTCTATCAAACATTATACAGTTTGTGAATCTTTTTTTTTTTTAAAGTAGGCTTTATTTTCTGTGGTGATATAAAAGTACAATAACTCCCTCTCTTACCCGCCATCCAGACAGCCCTGTGAGCAGGTGATGGGGTGGAGTCCTCGACAATCCGGGGCTTTAGACAGACCACTGGCCGGTCCAGCAGAACTGTTGTTATAACACCCCACAAACCACTGAAACACTGTTACAGAATAACAGGCAAGACACAAAAGGTAAGATTGTTTATTTCATCCAATTGGTTTACTTTAAGTGGTTGTGTAGGCTAGTCAATTATATTAAAATTACTTACATAAATGAATGCAATTTAAAACACTTAGGCCTGTAACAACTACACAAATGGTCATTCTTTGACACAAATTGTTTAGTAAAACACCAGGCGTTTTATTGCAAAATAATCTAGGTGAATGAATCACTTTTTTTCCGTGTTAGTGGCCTGTCGTTTGGATTAATTGTATAGACGACAGCTGGGCTGTTTTTATTGCCTTAGGCCTTATTGTAAAAGCGTTTAAAAATGCCTACCTTTTCCTGAAATGGTTTCAATAGCTCCGTTGACAACAAACGCGTAAATGCAAACTATAAACGTTTGTGTGCATAAGAAATGCATTTTCCATTTGTCTGCCTTCGTTGGTGGATCTGCGTCACATCGGGCGGACTGGCTGCAGTAAAAGAGATGCAGCGAGATGGAGATGAAGGACTGAAGAGGCTGTAGCTAAAAGTTAAAGGTGGGCGTGTTTTCACGTTAATAAGACATGAGAACTGGTAACAGCTGCAACCCTGAACCCACTGTATGCGGAGTGAGAAACAGAATACACACTAGTGTGAAAAAATGTATGAAAGAGTGAAACAAACGATTTCACTAAGGAAGAGAGAAAGCATCCCTTTGTACGATAATATTAAATGCTCTTAACCGGGAGCAGATTGCAGAGAATGCGCACGTGCACACACACTTTTATTATTAGCATTCCTGCAACTGGCAGTCAACCTTCACACAATCATCTATAGTCATAATTAGACTACATTGCCCTGCAGTCATTGCAAGTCAATACCTGCCACTACACAGGCCTTCATGTGCATGCCACATCTGGTCAACAGGGTTGTTAGCGTCATTATGGTATTATTAAGCCTATGAACGATATTGGCTTACTAAATTGCAGGATATGTGTTCTCTGTCAAAAATAGGTCCCTTCATGCACCATGCAAACACTGTGTAATAGGATTGTAAAAGCCAGTAGTTGTCCTCATGTACTCTAGCCATGTTGCATGGTGGACTGTGCTTGTTGAGTTACAGTAATTGTACAGTAACATGGTAACATTATGCACAGTCCAGAATCTGTATTGCCTTCAGAAAGTATTCACACCCTTTGACCTTTTACATATTTTGTTGTGTAACAAAGTGGGATTCAAATGTATTTAATTGTCACTTTTGGTCAATGATCTACACAAATACTTGTAAGAATGTAAGAAAAATAAAACTCTAATATATCTTGATTAGATCAGTATTCACCCTCCTGGCCTCCCGGGTGGCGCAGTGGTCTAAGGCACTGCATTGCAATGCTTGAGGTGACACTGCAGACCTGGGTTTGATCCCAGGTTGTGTTACAGCCGACCGGGAGACCGGTGAGGCAGCGCACAATAGGCCCAGTGTTGCCCGGGTTAGGGGAGGGTTTGGCCGGCAGGGATTTCCTTGTCCCATCACTCTCTAATGAGTCCTTGTGGCGGGGCGGGCTCCTGCAAGCTGACTTCGGTCACCAGCTGGATGTTGTTTCTTTCCTTCCTCCGATTGGTGCGGTTGGCTTCCGCGCTAAGCGAGCAGCATGTCAAGAAGCAGTGCGGCTTGATAGGGTCATGTTTCAGAGAACGCATGGCTCTCAACCTTCACCTCTCCTGAGTCCGTAGGGGAGTTGCAGCGATGGGACAAGACTGGAACTACCAATTGGGGAGAAAAAGTGGTAAAATTACAAAACAATAATGTATTCACTCTCCTGAGACAATACAGATTTGGCAGCATTACAGCTTGCACACATGAATTGTACAATTTTTGCCCACTATTCTTTAAAAAAGTATTCTTCAAACCAGGTAGGCGCCAGTTGTTGTTTATTGCTAGAAAGACATGTTCAAGTCTTGCCTGCAACTAGGCTACTCAGAAACATTCAATGTTGTCTTGGTAAGCAACTCCAGTGTAGATTTGGCCTTGTGTTTTAGGTTATTGTCCTGCTGAAAGGTGAATTCATCTCCCAGTGCCTGTTTTTTTCCACCTTTATTTAACCAGGTAGGCCAGTTGAGAACAAGTTTTAATTTACAACTGCATCTGTTGGACAGCAGACTGAACCAGGTTTTCCTCTAGGATTTTGCCTGTGCTTAGCGCTATTCCTTTTCTTTCTATCTTTAAAAACTCCCTAGTCCTTGCCGATGGCAAGCATACCCATAACATGATGCAGCCACCACCGTGCTTGAAAATATGAAGAGTGGTACTCAGTGATTTGTTGCATTGGATTTGCCCCAAACACAACACTTTGTATTCAGGACAAAAGGTTAATTTCTTTGCCATATTGTTTTGCACTATTTCTTAAGTGTCTTGTTGCATACAGGATGCATGTTTTGGAATATTTATATTCTGTACAGGCGTCCTTCTTTTCACTCTGTCATTTAGGTTAGTGTTGTGGAGTAACTACAATGTTGTTGATCCATCCTCAGTTTTCTCATATCACAACCATTAAACTCTGGTGAAATCCCTGAGCAGTTTCCTTCCTCTAAGGCAACGGAGTTAGGAAGGATGCCTGTATCTTTGTAGTGACTGGGTGTATTGATACACCATCCAAAGCCTAATTAATAATTTCACCATGCTCAAAGGGATTTTCAGCATCTGCTTATTTTTTAAAGATTCTACCGATTTTTTTGGTGAGGCATTGAAAAACCTCCCTGGTCCTTTTGGTTAAATCTGTACTTGAATCTGTGCTCAATTGAGGGATCTTACAGATAATTGTATGTGTGAGGTACAGAGATGAGGTAGTCATTCAAAAATTATGTTAACCACTACTATTGAACACCGAATGATTCCACGCAAATTATTATGTGACTTGTTAAGCACATTTTTACTCCGGAACTTATATAGACTTGCCATAACAAAGGGGTTGAATAAATATTGACTCAAGACATTTCAGATTTTCACAGACAAAATTCCACTTTGACATTATGGGGTATTGTGTGTAGTAGATCAGTGACACAAATTCAGGCTGCAACAAAACAAAATGTGGATAAAGTTATAGGGTGTGAATATTTTCTGAAGGCACTTTACAGCCTTAAGCACATCTTATTGCAGCCTTTAACCCTGGTGAGGCTAATAGGCCTGAATAATATAGGCCTTCCTGATTTTGTTAAGAATAATGACAAAGTGAGGGTGATTATCACACACACTGTGGGGATTCACGCCTGTCCAGGTGCTGTCTCTCTCTCTCTCAGTGTGTGTGTGTGTGTGTGTGTGTGTGTGTGTGTGTGTGTGTGTGTGTGTGTGTGTGTGTGTGTGTGTGTGTGTGTGTGTGTGTGCTTGAAATTAAAAGTGCTTCTCTGTGAACATTAAATCCTTCTTTGTTTATCTCAAATGTTAAGATGACTGGAAATTCATAGATTACCCAATAAAATAAATATATTACTCACACGCCCTATCGAATGTTGCAAGAAATGTATAAACAAATTGTCCTTCCATATGGATGAACGTTCCAACCCCCCTTGAAAATCACGAAAACATGTTTTTGTATTTTAAATGAAAGTTAGATTTCTAAATTAGCAGACAACCTAGGTCTGAATTAGCAGACCGCCTTTCAGTCTAAAAAATAAAATGAATTACATGAGAGCATTGTAGCGTCAGAAGATTTGTAGAATAACTTAGTTTATATGATTTATTCAGAGTGTGAATGCCTTGGTTATTTTTGCTTAACTTTTTTCTCTCCCGTTTATGGGCTTTACAAATGCAACCATTATGCTAAGGAAAATGGCTCTATTTATCCTAACAATTAGCCGATATAAGAAGTCTATTATTAATTAATTAAACGATTTAGTGAGACAAAAAAGCAATAACACATTTAAATGTACATTTCGACAGACTTTATTAACTCGCATTGAGTCTTCTCCTCTCTCTAGTCTGAGAGGCTGCAGTGAACCTTGGATTCTAAACCATTGATTCGACGGGCCATTTCAATTCAATCCAAATTGACATCTTACCCAACCCAACAGCATCTCTTTTCATTATATTCTATACCCAAGTTTGTTTGTTTTTTATACAAAATATTCTGGTGGTCCTGTAATAAGGCTCCTCACCCATACACGTCAATAGCAGACTCGTTTTTTTATTTTAACTTTATTTAACTAAGAAAGTCAGTTAAGAACAAATTCTTATTTTCAATGACGGCCGAGGAACAGTGGGTTGTTCAGGGGCAGAAGGACATATTTTTACCTTGTTACCTCGGGCGATTCGATCTCGCGATCTTCCGTTTACTAGTCTAACGCTCTAACCACTAGGTTACCTGCCTCCCCAAATCATTCTGCACATCATATCGGCCAGTAGTGGTTAGAAAGACTCGCACATACACCAAGCATATTTTTACGGTCAGTGCAATCTTGATTTAACCCATGTCACGGACAGTAAACAAACAAACAGGGTGTCGCCATGTGCTGCACAAAAATTTTTGAAAAATGAAATGTGAGACGGGAGGAGAATGCGGCCGCCAGGAAGCAGCAGAGTGCTGCTTACAACTTCTATGGGTCTGTGCGGTAGCCTACAACAACCGCAGAGGCAGATTGTCAACAACATTCTGTCTGTATGATTAAAAATGTGCCCGAATATTTCTTATTCATCTAAATTAATTTGTTGACATTTAACTGAGTACTAGTTTATAAGATGAGGTCCAACAAAGGAATCGTTAGGAAGACATTATATTAATGAAGACGATCCATGTACAGGTCATACATAGTTCGTTCTAGGAAACATTATTTTATGGAGGAAATACTGAATATGGAAATAACAATGCAGAGTTCGTATCTAAAACTGAGTACATCTTTATTTTCACTGTCCTGTTTTAATTAAAAATATTTATGGTGTTAGGCTTGTTATGTTTCCTTTACTATAATGTTTATTTTATTTTTTGAAAGACCTGCATGCTGGATGAAAAGCAATAATGCACACAACATTACATTTCCAGTGGAAATAATCATATATCCTATAAATATAAAATAAACCTATGAATATTAGCTGCATATACAATGGTTCAATACTAATAAGTGACTTGTTTAGGCATACAGAGTACACTGTTGAGCAAGTTAATGATGCAATTCCTCTTAACAAATGCTAACACAGACCTACACAGCTATGACAATAGCTGATAATATGATAATGTACTGGCCATTGAGACAAAGACAGACAACATAATCACTGCAATAATAAGAGATTGTTTTATATAGGTCTGCTGTCCTCATATTCATGGTCGGGGGTGAAATCGTCAGTAATAGAGGTATGTGAGCCCGTAACCCCCAGTAAGCTGGGCTAAGACCCTCAAACAGGCTGGTACTTCTCTACCCGCGCCAGCAGAGTCTCTGAGTAGCCAGGGGAGTAGTACCTACAGCAAGAGAACAGAGAACACATTTAGGGTTCACTTGGGGCTGAGGAAATGCCTGGTAGTAGAAACATGCTAGATGAATATGATGTTTTTGTGTGAGATTGTGTGTATGTGTGTGTGTGTGTGTGTGTGTGTGTGTGTGTGTGTGTGTGTGTGTGTGTGTGTGTGTGTGTGTGTGTGTGTGTGTGTGTGTACCTGACTATCTCCTCAGGGTAACAGTTGTTGATAGAGTTGATGTACTCCTGCAGGGCAGATCCAGGATCAGCCTTAATTTCCTGAACCTTCTTCAGGCCTCCGCTGGTTACAAACAGACGACGAGCCTTGCTGTCATGGGGCAGCACCTGGAGAGGGGGAGAGAAGGGGAGAGGGGAGGATACAAGGAATACAATGCACTGGATTATGAAACCCTGGGCTGTCTGAACCAAACTTTCATGGCTGGTTTCCCAGACAGAGATTAAATCAAATTCTTGCACTTATAAACTACTGATGAAAATGATGTTTCTCAAACATGTTTTAAAAAATGTCCTCAACTTATATGTATTAAAACATTCTGATTTCCAAGTTGAAAAGAGCATTAGGCTGTGTGGGGCCCTTGCAGAATATTTTCTGTGATACCTAGTAGTCTGAACAGGCCTATGTAAATAAGTGTTGAGAAATGCGCCCCCACCTTGCTGAACTGGCAGACAACATGTTTCAGGATGTTGCTGGGAGCTTCGTAGAGCAGGGGCTCCAGAGCAGGCAGGTAGGTGCACTTCTGTAGGATGCTCTTCAGAGCCTTCTTAGCCTGGGGGACAGAAGGAGGGAGGGGAGATGTCAGGATTCAGGATAATAGAGAATACGTTATGGTCTTACTTTCTGCAGCTCTTATGACCCTCAGAATTGTTCAGTAAGATCTTCAGTAGCATTCCTGCCTACTACACAGGTTTTGTGTAACCTGTGAAAACATTGACCTATGACACCTTACCTTGACCTGCAGGTCCTCTGAGCTGTCCGTGTCCATGTAGAGGGCCAGCAGCTTGGGCAGGACGTTAGCTGTGGACACGGCCCTAGCATGCTCCGGGGTGTGGCGGCCGATCTGGCCAAACGCCCACGCTGTGGCCGCCTTGATGTGCTCCTCTGGCTCCTCAGACAGACAGATGGCCAGCTGGGGCACCCCCTACTGGGCCGGAGGAGCAACAACAACCAGGGAGGACAGGAATCGTCGAGAGGTTATGAAGGAGAGGGAAGGAGGGAGGAGGAGAGCGGTTAGGAAGGGGAGGGAAGAGAGAGGTTATGAAGGAGAGGCAGGGAGCAAGAGCAAACACCTCGTAGACAGTGCACACACAAACACACACACCTTGGAGACATGCACAGTGCACACACACCTTAGAAACATGCACAGTGCACACACACACCTTAGAGACATGCACAGTGCACACACACACCTTGGAGACATGCATAGTGCACACACACACCTTGGAGACATGCATAGTGCACACACACACCTTGGAGACATGCACAGTGCACACACACACCTTGGAGACATTCACAGTGCACACACACACCTTAGAGACATGCACAGTGCACACACACACCTTAGACACGATGACGGCCATGGCAAGGTTTTCAGAGTGAGCGGCCACATATCCAAGCATCATGATCCCAGGTAACCGCACGTTACCACGGCTATCACCCAGGTAGTCAATCACCGCCGCCACACCACCCGCATTCACGATCATCAGAGACAGCTACACACACACACATTCAGGCGAGGGTAGGGATACAGGTGAGAATATGTTTTGGTACCTCTAGTGTGTGGTGTTTGGTGTAGATGAATGTGTGCTTTGAAGTGTGGTGTGTGTATCATCTGTGTACCTGATGTTTGGTGTGTGTGTGTACCTCAGGTGTGTGTTTGGTGATCTCTCTCATCAGTGTGGTAACATTCTTCCTGACGTACTCATCTGGGTCTCGGAGGCAGGCCAGGACAGCAGGGAAGATCTCTGCCTCCACCACCATCTCAGCCAGGTCCACCGAGTGCTTACTGATCTGACTCAGGGCAGAGAACACCTGCCTCTGAATGGAGGGGGGGGACATGGGGAGGGAGAGGAATTGAAGAAGAGGAGAGGGAGAAAAGAAAGAGTGGGATGCAGGGTTTTAGAGACGACTGTAACATCTAACCTAATCTCGTTTATGTCTTTCCACATGACATACATTTAATCTGCAAACCTGTCTGGGTAGGCCTTATTTTGTCTCAGTGTTCCTGTCCGCTCACCTTCAGTTTGGCATCAGGGTTGAGGATCATCTGGGCCAGGTGTGCGATGGCGCCGGTGTCGACCACAGTCTGAGCTAGCTCAGGGGAGTGCTTGGCGATGTCGCTAAGGGCCGAGGCAGCGATGCGTTTCAGGGCCACCTCTGGTTCCTGGATACACAGCACCAGCAGAGGAACGGCCCCCGCATCCACTACCGCCTGAGACAGGTCTACATACAGAAAGGGGAGGGGTGTTACTGTGTGTGTGTGCGTGTGTGTGTATGCGTGTGTACTATATCCTTACGTGCATTGTGGCGTGCAATGTATCCCAGAGCCCAAGCAGCAGCCTCCTTGACCCCAGGGTCAAACTCTTCCAGAGAGATGACCAGAGCGTCCAGCGCTCCACAGTCCACCACGGCCTGGGCCAGAGCAGGGCTGTGCTTGGCCACCGCACGCAGGACGAACGCTGCTGCCTTCTTATAGAACCTCTACACACACACACACGCACACAAACACACCGATGGGAGAATCAAATATTTAATGCACATTTAGCAGATGCTCTTTAGCAAGAGTATACATTCAGAGCAGTGGCCAAGCACCCAGATCCCTGTGAGAAGGTAGATACCAGATAGAGAGCGAGGCCCTGCTGTGGTGTGAAAGGTACTTTAGGCTCTGCAGTGGCCCCCTTCCCAGGGGAGAATGCCAACACACTCTCAGTGTCAGGGACAACATTCAGCATGGTGAATGAGGGAGGGTATGTAGGTGTACACAAACACATACACACATACACAGACAGAGACATACGTTCTGCTCGGTCAGGGAGTAGACGAGCTGTGGGAGGATGTCTCCCTTGACGACGGCCTCTGCCAGGTCGTCATTGTAGTTGGCCAGTCGTCCTAGAGCCAGAGCAGTTGTCTGCTGGATGGTAGGGACCACGTCTAGCAGTAAAGGCCTCAGCAGGGACATCACACCTAGAGGAGGGACAGGTACAGTAGCGAAGGACTTGTGTCTTGTTATAACAGATAACTTTAGCTATAGAAATGTGATCAGAAGCACATCAATGAAAGTCACCTGAAAGAGGATATTGGTTTAGAGAGAAATGGGTACTGTAGGCGACCCAAGTCCCAACTTACCAGCATTTTGTAAAGTTTCAATGTTTTGTGGTCTTGTGGCAAGCTCAGCAATAGTCTGCACAAACTGTGTCCTTGATTTCTGATACTGCTCAAACACTAAAAAATAGATCCATTAATATGTCAACAACTGAGTCATCATGTTCTTCAAGTTTTGCCTGGCACTGCTTGGAGTTCAATCAAAACAGTCTTGAAAACAGTCGTGAAAACATGCAACTTCAAATGATCTTACCTTGTAAAACCTGTCGTTGACTCATGATTACAATTAGATTTTTTTTTTTTAAAGAACTCCACTTTTCTAATAAATGTCTAATAAATATGTGAGTTTTCCATGAAAAGCAGCAGTAAACAGTGCAGTGCAGCATCTAACTCCCGCAGCCTCAAGTTTGGGTTCGCATGTTACTGTTGCCGTAGCAACAAACCGGAAGCAAAAGCTGGTTGCGTCACTGAGCTGTAACGAGGTACACGTCTCTTAGCCCTCACAATGGGAGTCGTTGTCCACAAAGCGTCACGGAGGGCTGTCTAGCTCCCGCCTTTCCTTTCTTTGGATGAGTGAATACATCTCATTATTGTAAATCTTGTTTTGAATATTCTATTATATTTGTTGACGTCAACCGCCTGTATTCAATGGAGAGAGAGAGAGAGATGCTATGCTACAAGTCTAGACATGAATATGCATACTCTAATGGCTGCTTTTCAAACTCATTAAAAGACACCCTCCTCCACTTACCTTATGCCCTTGGGGGAATCCCCGCGGCCATCTTTGTCGTGGGTCGAAATGATTAGCCAAGCAAGGGAAGTTGACAAAGTAAGCCCTTCAGCCCTCGTTTTTGGTGAGTGTACAATTATGTTCCAGTGAAGGGAAATATTTAATGTTACAGCATACAATGACATTCTAGATGATTCTATGCTTCCAACTTTGTGGCAACAGTTTGGGGAAGGACCTTTCCTGTTACAGCATGACAATATCCCTGTGCCCAAAGCAAGGTCCATACAGAAATGGTTTGTCGAGATCGGTGTGGAAGAACTTGACTGGCCTGCACAAAGCCCTGATCTCAACTCCATCGAACATCTTTGGGATGAATTGGAACGCAGACTGCGAACCAGGCCTAATCACCCAACATCAGTTCCCAACATCACTAATGCTCTTATGGCTGAATGGAAGCAAGTCCCTGTAGCAACGTTCCAAAATCTAGTTTAAAGCCTTCACAGAAGAGTGGAGGCTGTTATAGCAGCAAAGGGGGGACCAACTCCATATTAATGCCCATGATTTTGGAATGAGATGTTCCACAAGCAGGTGTCCACATACTTTTGGTCATGTAGTGTATATGTACAGTACCAGTCAAAAGTTTGGGCACACTTATTCATTCAAGGGTTTTTCTTTATTTGTACTATTTTCTACTTTGAGGAAAAATAATGAAGACATCAAAACTATGAAATAACATATGGAATCATGTAGTAACCAGATAAGTGTTAAGCAAATCAAAATATATTTGAGATTCTTCAAAGTAGCCACCCTTTGCCTTGATGACAGCTTTGCACTCTCTTGGCACATCATTACAACACTGTATATAGACATTTGAAATGTTTTTACTATTTTGGAACTTTTTTGAGTTCAATGTTTACTGTTCATTTTTTATTGTTTATTTCACTTTTGTTTATAATCTATTGCACTTGCTTTGGCAATGTAAACATATGTTTTCCATTCCAATAAAGCCCTTAAATTGAAATTGAATTGAGTGAGAGAGATTATTTTTTTTAACCAAAGAGATGTCTGAAATCCATCAGATAAACAGTTTTTTATGAAGCTAGCAATGCAAATAATTAATCTCAGTGATTGACAGTATACAGGACCTGTATGTTGTCAATCACCGAGATTAATTATTTTCAGGTAGCCTATTATTGCATGTTGACTAATCAATCGCAGTGACATAACTGCAAATCTAATTCTCAGGTAAATTTGGTGAATTGGCTTGGTAGCGGCATTGACGTTGTTGGTTGGATAGGAGGCTGCTGCTTGGGCTCTGGGATACATTGCACGCCACAATGCACGTAAGGATATAGTACACGCGCATACACAAACGCACACACACACAGTAACACCCCTCCCCTTTCTGTATGTAGACCTGTCTCAGGCGGTAGTGGATGCGGGGGCCGTTCCTCTGCTGGTGCTGTGTATCCAGGAACCAGAGGTGGCAAGCAAAAAGTTACCCATGTTACGCTTTTGAGAAAACTGATCCAACCACATGGTAGCTAGCTGTCATTGGTTCAAATCAGGCTAAATGTACTAATATGAACGTGGAATTGTAAACTATATATAGGCTAAACCCACCATATCTTAATTTATGAATGAGGTCCCAGGCGGAGGGTTCTCGGTTGAACGTGGACGCGCATCGGACAGTCCTTGCACTTTGAAGTACAGCATGCCGACCGAGAGAAACGACGTGAAAAGTGTGCCCCTTCTGCTTCTGCTTTCCATTGTCTCACTCCCGCAAACATATATTGCCCAAGTAAGAGAGAATCAGTATGATTTTTTTCTATGGTGAAATAATCAATTTAGTGGTTGATGACATGGCTCGCACCTTCACGCACATAAAAAAAGCTAATTATAGAATAACAACATTGTTACTTTGAAGCTTCAAATGGTTAGCCTACACTGAAACGTTGAAGGGAGAGAGAATCTACACAACAGTTTGCAACAAGTTTGCAACAATGTAGCCACCATGGGGATATCATGTGGTGCAACTCCATTGAACCAATAGGCCTATATGCTTTATATATACGCACTAATATATATATAATTTAAAAAATATATATGCTTAGTCTATATGGTGACCAAAAAATGCTATGCCATTAACTACATCAAACATTAGGCTATAGGCCTAGCTACGGTTGATTGTAAGTACTTTTATTCCGAAATTAAGCTTTATGCTAAGGAAAATAAAGTAATGTAAAATGGTAATTGTTTAGATATATTTTGTATCTTCAAAAGTCTGACATGAATGACTTGGTTTGATTCCCTCTACTCAAGCCTGCTTTAGGGCATCGGAGGAGCTGAGAACAGCGTGACAAATGAGAGTGCTGAGGGGGGAGAGTGAAGACTAGACTAGCTTTCAGGAGATGGTTGTAGCATAGACAGTACGTTATGAAGACAGGCTAAAACTGCTTCTCCAATCGAAAAACGTGTAGGCGATGTCATAGCGACTTTGGCTAGCAATGCTCATGTGTAGAACAAGTCACCGGGTCTAACGGTCGTCTGGCGCCCTGAAATGCGCGTGTGCGGGCCGTCAAATCAAAGGCACTTGATATAAAGTTGTTTTTGACGAAAATGTAAACGTTTCAGTTTGTCACTTTCACGAGGTTGGAGTAGTAACTTGTTCAACTACTTAAGACACTGTCTCGAATCTAGCTTGATCCTTTAGACTTTGAGAAAATTAACAACTAAGGAATAATGCTTAACTTCTGTCATTGACTTAAAAAAAAAAAAAGAATTAAAACCCGGCCTGGTCTGTTTGGTCTGTTTCGCAGGCGTTCCCGGAAGTCTTGCGATGTTGCGCCTCTTGGTTTAGAAACTCTGTGGTAGTAGGCTGGGCCTATATGCAGCGCACCGGAGTTGGATATGACCTGGACGAGCCAGCCTCTGTTGAAGACCATTGTCCAGCCCAAGAACTACATGTAGCCTGCTTTTGTTTTTTAATCTGTATAATGAAATGCGTTATATAAAATGCATATATGATTTGCATTATTATTATTAATCATAAGGGCAATGGGTTGTTCAATGAAATGAGTTCCTCTTGCATCCCTAAGATATTTAAACTACAAGTTGTACACACATATTGCATTTTAAAAACCTGTTATATTATATAAAGTGCCCTTTAATATAGACCACATTAAATATTCAATAAATACGATTTTAATATGAATAAACTTGCTAAAGTGCCAAAGTTCAGCCTTTTGACATGTCTATCTAAGCATCCTCAGACTTCTAGGAAGATTTTAACCCCCTTAACCCCATAATTTCTCCAAGTTTTCACCATCATTGTAAACCCTAGTTATTTTGTTACTTCTGAAGATGATTATTTATTTAATGTGATTAGTGAATCATAAAAACAAGCCTCATTTTAAGGTCAACCCTGTTACACAAATTTAACTCTTGTTTTTTTATGGTGAAACTATTCCTTAAAAAAAAAAACATTTTAAGAAACATTGAACATCTAGTAGTCAAATCATAGTGTTAAAGCAGGTGAGCTGGTTCTAATCTTTTTGGCAATATTTTGGTGATTTGTGGTCGAAAAATTAGAGGGTCGAGCATAGCAAGTCAACCCTGTTACCCATAGATAGACAGGCTAGAAATGTTTTAACAATGTAATTTTGGGGGTGAAAGCTTGCATTTAATTGCCCCTCCCTGGTGCACACAACAAGTTTCTATTCCCCCTGTAACAAGGGGATTTATGGATGGTTTAAGATTAAGTTGTCAACCCTGTTATTGTCAACAGTTACCTTATTTGTCACTAAATAGGCACTTACTATAGTCATTTTTTTATTTAGCCTCTTGAGATGGGAAAAAACGTTTTTTATTATGTTGAACATAATAACAGCTCTTCATGACAGAATGTACAAATTTGGTGAAATAAAACGTTTTTTTTCATTCAAGTTACACAACGCACCTAACTGGTGGACCACCCAAATACTAACCGACATTGACAGTGTGCATAACCTACGTTCTTTCAGACCTGTCAGACCAATATGCACAGCTCCAAAGTTTCTCTCATATGAAAAAGATTAATGAAACCAAAGTTCTACCATGTCGGCTACAAGGCTACAAGAGAAATCATACATTTGAAACGTTTTAATGAATATTGTATTTTGTCAGGATTAAAAACATGTATTATTT
This sequence comes from Oncorhynchus clarkii lewisi, assembly GCF_045791955.1. Classification (NCBI taxonomy): domain Eukaryota; kingdom Metazoa; phylum Chordata; class Actinopteri; order Salmoniformes; family Salmonidae; genus Oncorhynchus; species Oncorhynchus clarkii. Next base: position 17,276,142 of record NC_092157.1, on the reverse strand, counting down.
AATAAAAAGAAAAAAGTAAAAAAGCTAAGTCGTTTCATGGCGAGATATTTTAGCAGAATGTTAAAATAAACAATATCAGGCTAATGCACGGGCCCAATTTCTGTCAATTTGGGAAATAATCTGTCGAAATTTAGCATGATTCAAATTCATTTACATATATTTTCAGTAAATCTAATTCGTGATCAGATAAGGAATGAGTGGGGATAGAGGTTCTAACGAAACAGCCATGCAATAAATTAAATAATAAAAAATAAAAATAAACTTTGAAAATGACCTTTGAATGTCATGAAAATAGTGATCTCAAACATCTGCATTAGTGCAATCTCAATACTTAAGGGGTTGTTGTCGATTTACTGAGAAACTTATACAGCCAATATGGTGTATAGCGTACACAACTACAAACCAGCAGGCCATTGCAAATACAATTTTCTTGGGATCTTGTGGTCGAGCACTCAAAACCGTCAATAGAATCTTCACAGACACCGTTTTAAAATTGTGCAGTGCCTATAAATATACATAATAACAAATAAAACATGTTTATAAGTCATTATAATCAATATCAAAATTGCCCTTTCCATTGTTGCACTGATAAGACATACACCTATTTATATGGAATTTTCATATATTGATGGTAATTACATGTAACTAACACCTAGCTTTTTTTGAAAAATTCCTTGTACAGTAATTATTTGACACAGTAATTATTTCACATGACTGGGAATATAGATATGCATCTGTTGGTCCCTAAGAAAAAAGGTAGGGGCGTGAATCAGAAAACCAGTCAGTATCTGGTGTGACCACCATTTGCCTCATGCAGCGCGACACATCTCCTTCAAAGAGAGTTAATCAGGCTGTTGATTGTGGCCTGTGGAATTGTTACGTCTCTCGTCGGAAGGCATGGACCAAAGCGCAGCGTGGTAAGTGTTCATGATATTTTATTTCTCAAAAAACACTCGAACAAAATAACAAAGAGAAACATCGAACAGTACTGTAAGGCAAATAAACTATATAGAAAACAACTACCCGCAAAACACAGATGGGAAAAAGGCTACCCAAGTATGATTCCCAATCAGAGACAACGATAGACAGCTACCTCTGATTGAGAACCACACTCGGCCAAAAACAAAGAAATAGAAAACATAGAAATAAAGAAACTAGAATGCCCACCCTAGTCACAGGAATGTTGTCCCACTCCTCTGCAAAGGCTGTGCAAAGTTGCTTGTTGCACGTTGATCCAGAGCATCCCAAACACACTCAATGGGTGACATGTCTGGTGAGTATGCAGGCCATGAAAGAACTGGGACATTTTCAGTTTTCAGGAATTGTCTACAGATCCTTGCAACATCGGGCCATGCATTATCATGCTGAAACATGAGGTGATGGTGGGGGGTGAATGGCACAACAATGGGCCTCCGGATCTCTTCAGGGCATATCTCTGTTCACAACGTTGACATAAGCAAACCGCTCTCCCACACAACGCCATACACACTGTCTGCCATCTGGCCGGTACAGTTGAAACCGGTTTTTCATCCGTGAAAAGCACACTTCTCCATCGTGCCAGTGGCTATCCAAGGTGAGCATTTGCCCACTGAAGTCGGTTATGACGCTGAACTGCAGTCAGGCCAAGACCCTGGTGAGGACGACGAGCATGCAGATGAGCTTCCCTGAGACGGTTTCTGACAGTTTGTGCAGAAATTCTTCAGTCGTGCAAACCCACAGTTGTATCAGCTGTCTGGGTGGCTGTCCTCAGACGACCTGACCCGCAGGTGAAGAAGTCTGATGTGGAGGTCCTGGGCTGGCGTGGTCACACCTGGTCTGCTGTTGCAAGCCCAGTTGGACATACTTCAAAATTCTCTAAAACGAATTTGGAGAAGGCTTATTGTAGAGAAATTAACATTAAATTTTCTGGCAACAGCTCTGGTGGGTATTCCTGGAGTCAGCATGCCAATTTCACGCTCCCTCAAAACTTGAGACATCTGTGGGATTGTGTTGTGTGACAAAACTGCACATTTTAGAGTGGCCTTATATTGTCCCCAGCACAAGGGGTACCTGTGTAATGATCATGCTGTTTAATCCGCTTCTTGATATGCCACAGCTGTCAGGTGGATGACGTCTCTTGGCAAAGCAGAAATACTTACTAACAGAGATTTAAACAAATTTGTGCACAAAATTTGAGAGAAATAAGCTTTTTGTGTGTATGGAACATTTCTGGGATCTTTTATTTCAGCTCTGAAACAAGGACCAACACTTTACATGTTGTGTTTATGTTTTTGTTCAGTGTAATAACAAAATGATCTAACAAAGATGTGTCAAAATGATTGGCACCCTTGTTTTCAATACTTTGTGCACCCTCCCCTTGCGAGGATAAAGGCACCTTTTCAGGGATCTTACACCAATCCATATATAATCTTACCAGATCCTTGATACCCTTCGGTCTGCGCTTATGGCCTGCTCTCTTCAATTCAAACCACAGGTTTTCAATGGGATTCAAGTCCGAAGACTGAGATGGCCATTGCAAAATGTTGATTTTGTGGTCAATTAACCATTTCTTTGTGGATTTTGATGTATGCTTGGAGTTTCAGCCTCCAGGCAGAGGCAACCAAGTTTTGGCTAAAATGTTCTGGTACTTTGTACATTTCATTATGTAGTTTACCTTAATTAACAAGAGCCCCAGGACCAGTGGAATAAAAATAGCCCTGTGACGTCAAAGATCCACCACCATATTTTACAGTAGATATGAGGTTATTTTCTGCATATGCATCCTTCTTTCGAGGCCAAACCAACAAGTTGTGTGCTTGGCCAAAGAGTTCTATTTTCATGTCATCTGACCATAGCACCTGGTTCCAGTCCAAGTGCCAATGCTGTTTATCAAACTCCAGGCATTTACATTAGTCGTTTGCTCTCAATAAAGCTGTTTTATGGTAACCCTTTCACATAGCCTATTGGCATGGAGGTGGTGTCTAATTGTAGATTTGGAGACTTAGTGACCCCAAGATGCGACCAAGTTCTGTAATTCATCTGTGGTTTTTGGACTTTTCTTTGCCTCCTGAACCATCTTCCATACTGTGCATGGGGACAAATACACATGCCCTCTACCAGGCAAGTTTACCACTGTTCCAGTGGTTTTAAACTTCTTCATTGTTGCCCTAATAGTGGAAAGTGGTATATTTGGGTTTTCAGTTATGTTTTATACCCATTGCCTGATTTATGAAAGTCAACAACCATTTGTCTCTTTTCATTTGTGAGTTCTTTACCTTTCCCCATGGGGACGGATGATGAAGGGATTTTACATGTGTGTTACCTAATTGTTATACCCCAGTGAAACAGGAAGCCATGGAAGGCCACAATACAGTTCCTGAAGCTCAGATGAACTTGAATAAACTAGAATGATAATGCAGATTTTATTTTGTTTGATTTTATTTAGAATCATTTGAATGGGTGCCAATAATTTTGGCACCTATCTTTAAACCTTTTATTTACTTGTTAAACAAAATCTCTTTCTCTGAATAATTGTAGGCCTATTAGTATAACATAATGTACTTTTTCCAATCCTTTGAGCATACAATTTAGCTCAGTATTTGTATTATACAGTCTTTTTTGCTCATCTTTATCAAGGGTGCCAATAATTTTGGAGTTGACTGTACATACATACTGAAGGTTTATAAAATAGGTTAACATCTTTAATCATATTTCAAATGTTTTATAATGCGCTATATTTATAGAGATTTTGTCAGATTTAAATTGAGTGTTGTCACTTGGAAGACCAGACAGTTGATGAGAAACTACCTTACAGTATCTGAACCCTGTAGTTTTATTTCATTGAGTTCATCTCAAAGTAAAATCAAAGAATATGAGCCTATTTTATTTCTTATAACAATGTCCATATTATCTGTTCTGCTGCCACAACCAATATGTGTTCGCCATAATGGATAAAGCTTGAAACCACTCAATGCCTCTTCAAATGTAATTTACCTTTGATAAAATCAATGGCCTTGAAAAACATACAGAGTAACATATCATCACCATGGCACACATGATGTTTGTTGTGCACTGGTCACATTTTAAAGGCTAAACCTTGACATCTGCGGTGAAGGATTGTTGGGTGACCCATGCATTAATGCAATCCACTTGTCTACAGTGCACCTACCCATCACGCCAGTAGGCCTATAGGCTGCGTAAAACAAAACCACTTGAGGACCCGATGAAGTCCCAATCAGCTCTGTCCCAGTTAGGTGTGGAGTGCCTTGAAATAGAAGGAAGGAGTGGCGATTGCATATATATATATATATATATGTATATATATACATACATATATATATATATATATATATATATATATATATATATATATATATATATATATATATACAGTACCAGTAAAAAGATTTTACACACCTACTCATTCAAGGGTTTTTCTTAATTGTTTAATATTTTCTACAACATAACACATATGGAATCAGGTAGTAACCAAAAAAGTGTTAAACAAACTTAAATAGATTTTAGATTCTTCAAAGTAGCCACCATTTGCCTTGATGACAGTTTTGCACACTCTTGGCATTCTCTCAACCAGCTTCACCTGGAATGCTTTTCCAACCGTCTTGAATGAGTTCCCACATACGCTGAGCACTTGTTGGCTGCTTTTCCTTCACTCTGCGGTCCAACTCATCCCAAACCATCTCAATTGGGTTGAGGTCAGTGATTGTGGAGGCCAGGTAATTTGATGCAGCACTCCATCACTCTCCTTCTTGGTTAAATAGCCCTTACACAGCTTGGAGGTGTTGGGTCATTGTCGTTTTGAAAAACAAATGATAGTCATACTAAGCGCAAACCAGATGGGGTGGGATATTGCTGCAGAATGCTGTGGTAGCCATGCTGGTTCAGTGTGCCTTGAATTCTAAATAAATCATTGACAGTGTTACCAGCAAAGCACCATCACACCTCCTCCTCCATGCTTCACAGTGTGAACCACACATGCGGAGATCATACAAACACCTACTTGATGTTGAGATGTGTCTGTTACTTGAACTCTGTGAAGCATTTATTTGGGCTGGTAACTCCAATGAATTTATCCACTGCAGCAGAGGTAACACTTGATGGTTTTGCGACTGCATTTGAAGAAATGTTCCGCAATGACTGACCTTCATGTCTTAAGGTAATGATGGACTGTCGTTTCTCTTTTCTTATTTGAGCTGTTCTTGCCAAAATATGGATTTGGTCTTTAACCAAATAGCGCTATCTTCTGTATACCACCCCTACCTTGTCACAACACAACAGATTGGCTCTAACACATTAAGAAGGAAATAAATTGCACAAATTTACTTTTAACAAGGCACACCTGTTAATTGAAATGCATTCCAGGTAACTACCTCATGAAGCTGGTTGAGAGAATGCCAAGAGTGTGCAAAGCTGTCATCAAGGCAAAGGGTGGTTACTTGGAAGAATCTCAAATATAAAATATATTTAGATTTTTGAAACACATATGCACTTAGTGTACCTATGCATCAAGCCAGCAGGCCTATAGGCGACGTAAAACAAAACACTAGTTACCTAATGTAGGCTACATAAAAAAATGTAAACCAGTACACACATCCAAATGTTGTCTATTGCACGGAATTGTGTCAAATTAAGTCACATCATGCCATCTGCAAATCAACATCAACGTCCCAATCTGAATGACATACCTTTAACTCACCACTATAAACCGAGGACTAATACTGCGTTTATATGCTAGTTGGAACTAGGAAACTCGGACATTTCCGACTTCCTAACTGATTGAAGTCGCACGTGTCGGCTATATATAACCAGTTAGCAAGTCGGAAATGTCCGAGTTTCCTATAGTTCCGACTAGCACATTGAACGCAACAAGACTTTCCAATATCTCTCAGCTCAGTAAGAATATGGGATGATAAAAAGGCCTACATGTAGGTTATCTGGAAACGTAAAACTACTCACATTGACCAAGACTATAAACCCATCACAAATGAGTTTGTAAAATGATTGAATGACATTTGGAAAATCGTTGGATTGTGGCTTTAGGCTACGTCAACCACTTTCTGGTTCTTTTGACCAGTATTACCACTTTGTTGTCTCTCCTTCACGAGCAAAATTGGCTTTAAAAAACGTTATCGTTTCTAGGTCAATATTTATATTTTAATCCATATTTTTAATGTATAAAATGTCAACAAATAAAAAACGGTTTATTTTTGTGGGGGAGACGAATCTCGTATGAAGCGACAACAGTGTACTGTAGTTATTAACATGTCTTTAATAGCATCTACTTGTAGCCAATGTCAAATGACCTCAACATTAAATCATTAGCTATTGATACATTTTCCCTTCGATGGCAGACAAACAAAGACATGCAAATATTGGAATATTTAAATATTGCAATATTCCATGTTAGTCCACAAGCAATTGACAAAAAAATATGATCTCGATCTGAAATGCACCTAAATGTGTAGATTTCTGTAGAAAACCCATTTTGTATTTTGAAGAAATGCTGTGTTCTTTCAATTTGTTAGCAGCAATTTTTTTCACCCATTAAAAGTATAATCCTTGCTACAGATATTGAGAGCGACGGAAAATATCTAAATCAAGGATATTCTAAGCCTATTCAAAACACAAAATATATTTGCGACTAGTGGTCTCTGGTGAATTAAATTAAATCAATGCTGCGCCAGCACGAGACATCTTTTCAAAATGTCCGTGGAGGTCTGCTTTGTCTGCGATATTTTATTATTCGAACAACAATAAAACAGATATTTAACTTAATGCATGAATGAAACTAAAATATATTAAATGTAGGAAAATGTAAATTGTAAATTGACAGACATTTTCAAAATGCCTATAAAGAGGGGACAATACCAGATGAATCACAAAATAAAAACACACCCAAAACGTCTTTAAGTGTAAAATGTTTTATTTAGATGTTATACTGTGCAACAGTAACAATACAATAGTTGTCCATACAATCGAGCGATACAAATACGCAGAACATGGGAGACATCAAAAAACATTTGTCATCTAGCATGAAATTAAGGGGGGGGGGGGTGTTCTGGACAGTATTTGACATAATTACTGATTAAATATGCATATATTTCGCTATATACATGGGTGTGTGTGTGGACTTTCTGAACTGCTTGGTTGCTTCAAGGGTTCAGGGATGTCGAGGCTATAAGCAATTCGATTCCACAGCAGCTAAAAAAGTATTTTTCCCCCCCAGTAGCCTACAGCCTAATAAAAGCTCTGTACATTTAGCAGATCTTTCATATGTTTTCTCATAAAATTGTGGGCCCAATACTACAATAGTTGATTCCACATAATATATTGATTATTATATTTCTCTGTGAAACGCTTTCCAAAAGCCAATCGAAAGAACAATAGATGCAACGTTTCAAATATTAGTAAAGCCTATAGGTTTCTACCATGCTTTATCTGACAACAATAGGCTGAAATACACACTTACAAGAGTCAACACATGTATATTCTGATATGGAAAAAATAAAAAAAAATAAAGGAAATAATATAAAGGCCATCTTCAGTCACATCTGTAAAATAAAACATAGCTTTTTGGGGGCTTTCATTTTCGACCAGTCATCTATCACCAACATCCCTTTCACCAACTTAATGTCACATCCCTGCTATGTTCCTTTTGAAATGCTTCACTTCCACTACTTAAACAGATATCATATATTTATAACAACAACGATAACAAAAAGAGAGCGTCTACAACAATGGAACTACATTGGCATGAAGATAATAGCTGAGCGGTCTGGCGTTGGCTATCGGCCCGGATTTCAGGCCAGTCATCCCGAGGATGCAGAAGAACCATTCAGCGAGGCCTTCCGTGGTTTTTTTCCAAAGGGGAAGGGTCTGGTAGGGGCTGGGGCTGAGGTGGAGGCTCCGTTGACGGGCTTGGAGATGTGGGGGAAGTGTGGGTGTGGGGATTGCACCGGGGTGCCAGGGCTGGGCAAGGAGGAGGAGGTGGAGGGGACAGCGGCAGGGCTGCAGGCTTTGTCGCTGGCTGAGTCGCTCTCAGCGGACCGACCAGTGCTGTTCTGGCCCTCCTGCTGCAGATGACTCATCTTCATCTTCTTACAGCTAGGTCTGACGCGGTACTTCAACGGCAAAGGGCCATTCTGAAAAATATTTGTAATACTTAGAGCTACTTTGTCTCAACTTGCAGGGCAATCATGATTTTTTTTCCTTCATGGACAATAAAGCTTTTGAACTGCGAACTTTCATGCATTCCACCATTTGAAGTAGGCCTAAGAAATATCACAGAGCCAAAGGTTGAAATAAAAAGTAATGCAATAATTTACAACAAAAAAACTTTACTTCCAACTTGTTAAAAACGTTTACATTGCCTTTAATTGCATGTTTTTACTAACTTCCCCTTTAATATTATGTTTCTTACCCTTCTCCAGGTGTAGATGTAGGCTATGTCCATTAATGTGTAGTAATCTTTCAGTGGCTCGTCTTCATACATCACTTCAACCTACATTGTAGAAATTACAAAATGATTTATAAAAATAGGCCAACGAGTACTTATTCTACTGAACTTCCATTGTCCTTCAAGAATTGCTGAATATCTTTGATCTTTTTTATTGTTTCAATAGAAGCATATGAGAGAATGATCTTGCAGTGATATGTACTAATGTTGTTAAATTAATCTTATTTAAAAAAAATATATATATAATAATAATATAACAGTGATGCAAGGGTTATGGCTGCCCTTGTGTCATTTCATATAACCAAACAAATTTTTACCTGATAGGTACAGGGGATGTCCATCTTACTGCGGAGGAACTTCCTCAGGTGCATGATGGTCATGGCTGCTGGACACTGCAGATACCTCTTATTGTTCACCTGGAGGAGGACAGAGCCATTTAGATCAGCTCAAACCTACATTTTACTACAGACCAAACTCTGACAGAAAACTGAAGCTGTCTGCAGCAAATACACAATAAAATAGCAAGAGAAAATAATGTAGCTACAGTTAATAAAGACAATTTAATTTGAGAGACTTTATATGCAGGTTGATGTTTATTTTCACGAGTCTTGTCCTGGAGGCAGAACTGAGCAATTTGGCTATATTGTAAAAATGTATGCAAAGAAAAATGTGCTTTTTGGTTAAGGTTAGGTTTAAAATCAGATAGGATTTGTAGCTGTGCCAGCTAGTGACCACTCTGCAGAGCTGCCTCCAGAACAAGATTAATGCCGAAAAAAGGCTAACCTGCACTTTATACAGTACCCTTGTTTACAATAAAGAACATGGAAAATGGAGATGAGACATGCAGTGAGATTTGAAGACAAGCTATTTAAGGGTCCAGATTTAAGAACAATCTTATATCAGAAACCAAGCAATAGGCTCTGTGCAGCAACAGAGTGTAAGAACTATCTGATATGGAATGCTTCTGAGCTTCAGCCGTAGGCGGCCTACCTGTTCTTTAGTCAGTTGGTCCTCAGCCACGCCGGTCTGTTCAGCCCTGAGAAAAACAATGTGACACTTGTTTTACAAAATGTGTTAGAAAACATCTTGATAATGCACTCAAGATTTTCATGGTTGGAAATTCATGTACAAAAAAAGCAGAACACTGGTAAAACCAAAGTCTCAAAATTAAAATGACTATAGAAACTGTAATACACTGTAATGTATTGTAATGAAACAGGCAGGGAATGGTGCTCAAACTCTCAACCTTCTGGCCCCAAGCCCAGTGCACCATCGACTGCACCACAAAAGCATGGTCGATAGGCAACGTCGATATACACACTTATAAACCAGGGTCACTACAGAATAATAAATAATAAACACACAACTGACCTAATCGGTTTCTGAACACACTGAACTAATAAATATAAGTATACATCTATAAATGTTCTAACATAATTGTCTTCCTTAGACCTTATGATCAATCAATAGCGAACTAGATGTAATCATTTTTAAAAAGCCTGGCTGTAACAGACTTGTTGACGTACTTGTTGTGATCGAAGAACTCAATGGAGAGGCTGATGATCTCATCGTCTGTGATGATCCTCTTGTCCTCGTCTGCCACCTCCCCTCGATCCTCATTAGACCTTGTCGTAGCTACAGACACAAATTAACAAGTTGCATGAGTTTTCACAAAAACTTGTAAAACCGTGAGAGCTTAGAAATCCTATCATTATAGGAGAATACTATCAGCTAATATGGAAGTTCATTTTAGTGGCTTTGTAGAGGGAAAACCAATAGAATATTACTGGAGCAGGAAATAAATCAACCATTATTTTTGTTGTTAGAAATAAAACTACTTAATGACAATTCACTTTTTACATCTCCAGTAGACTTGCACCCTATCTGCCCTAGGAAAGAAAGGTCATGAACCCTTTCCTTAACATTTACATTTGAGTCATTTAGCATATGCTCTTATAGGGTAGTTAGGTGAGACAACCACATATCACAGTCATACAAGTTTAAAAAATCTGAAATAAAGCAACTATCAACAAAGAGTGCAGAGACTCACCATCTACAGAAGGGTGATCTGCGTAAAAGTCTCTCCTTCTCTTCATCTCATCTAATGGGAAAGAGAGAAAAAACTGTCACAAATGTTTATTTGAATAGGGATAGAGATACAATTGAAAAATGTAATTATCAATCAGCTGATGCATTGCAACCTCATGCTTTAACTATATAGCACCCATTTCCAGAATCAGTCCACGGGGGGGGTTTAAACCATTTTCCAGGGGAGACAAGCCAGCAGCTCCGATTTTAAACAGGATAATCAACCATTCAGGATGAACCATTTAGTAGATACAGAATACATACGTCACAGAGAACAAGACAATGACATGACTGATAAGAGGGATTTAACACATTCCACTTACTTTTGAAGAGACCAGGGACCAGCTTGTAGACAATGTCTTGTAGGGTTTTGTCAGACCTTGAAGAATGTTCATAATCAGTCATATTTACCCAGAACTCATTGCATGCTATGAGGTTTTAATAAATTGACGGATGTTGAGAAAGTAGCAACCAATCCTTTGATGACATGAACTGCATTGGGTGGATTGGATAATAGAGAGAAACAGCAGAAATGCGACAAAACAATGCAAGGCTATAGAACAAATGTGAAAGAAACAAAGTGATTAATTACCTTATATTGAGCAGAGGCTTGGTTTTGTGTACTGGCACGTCACAGATGGGGCAATACTTGCTGGTCTCCAGATAGCGCACAATGCACATCTTGCAGACTGAAACCCAAGGGGAAAAAACTGGATCAGTTTCTCAGTGGATAACACAATACCCTACAGTCCAACAATGAAAAATGCCTATTACATTTATCATATAGCGGTTATTCACCCCCCCCCCCCCCCCCCACCCTGATTTGCTTTGTAGCATCTAGTGAATTACATAAATAGCCAATGCAATTATGTGAAAAGAAGTGAAGTGAAGTGAAATTGGTCAACAAAAACTTGAGTAATTAACTAGCTACCTACTAGTGTGAATTTGCAACAGTCATATTTATCATGATTGGTCCAATTCCCATGTCTGCATTCAGCCAAGTGTCACTCACATGAATGGAGACATTCTATAATGGTTGTGGCATCGATGAAGTATCCACCACACAGCACACACATGAGGTGGGGGTTCAGCTCAGTTATCTTAATTCTGGTCGTTCGATGCATCGTCATGGAAGGAAGATCCCTGCGAGGGACAAAGGAGCAGAGTCACAATCTGACAGGAAGGTAGCCTATATCTTGTTAATTAAAATATAATTTAGACATGATAAATTGAGGATACTTTTGAGAAGAAGAAAACAGACAGCAACAATGAAAGCCTATCATTGGATCGGGACTACAGATCTTTCACAGCTTGATAAAGAGGTCGTTCATTAAACCGCTTTAAACCCATTTGTAAGGATGTTTTGTTGTTCTACTGTTAGAGAAACACCCATACTTTATGATAATAGTATAATAACCAGGGAAGGGGTTGGTCGTTTTTCAGAAGCTGACCCAAAGGTTGATTGATAGCTAACAATTGGTGGGAGTCGATCCGTGTGGATTTGTCGAGGGCACAGCTACAGCCGAAAGAGCTGCGTTGTCATAAATCAATCCTTTCATTGGGATGGTTCATATAGCCTACCTCCCAGCGCTCCTCTATAGATAGATATGGGAGAACGGAGGTCGTTGGTCGCTCAGGAAACGTGATAGTACCCTAGTCCTATAAAACGAAGAAACGCTGTCGACCTATCCAACCTACATCAGGGTATCTATTCTAAAGCGATTCAGTGTATTAGTGCCAAAACACAGAGGGGTTCTTACTTTCTAATATTGGAACCTGATGATAAGAAACATCATTCCGGCCAATTGCAACATTTCATATCACATTCTTCAATGAATTAAATCGTTCAACTCTCGAGGATGCGGGAGACCGTAAGCTAATTGACTCGGCGTCAGGTGTAACCACACACACTTGGAAAGTCGTACCGTTTCTATGGCAACTTAGGTTCCACTACTTGGCATCTCGCCAGGGTCCAATACGGAGAGATTTGCTTCGCCCAAGATCAGATCACCGCTCGCGTTGATGATGTGACTGCGAATAATATGAAAATAAATATATGTCCTTCCCTCGCGAAGCCAATAGACTACAGTCCGTCCCCGCACCATGGCTGCCATTTTGTAAAGAACGTCTCGCTCGAAAACCATAGTGCAATTCCCGACAGGGTTTAACATTTTTTCACACCGAAGCCTGTTACGTTCAGTTCCTATGTCGCCAACCATATAGGTTACCCATGCTTTGTGCATTAGTTTGGATAAATCTAATCGTTGGCCGTTGCTTGTGTCGTTTCCGTGTGCACGCTGCACAGGCAGCCTGTGTGCACGGCACAGTAGAATAACAACATCACTCGACCAAGTATGTTCTCTGACCGTATGAAGTTGAAGCCCGAGAGAAACCTCGCCACTGCTCAGCCAACGCGACATGGATTACTAATGAAGTGCCACATAACAGTCTAGTTCAAATAGCCAGCAGGTAACAGCAATGTGGAGTAGAAAGTGGAGTAAAAACGACTGTCTGGAGGGAGGGAAATAATGAAATAAGTTTCACAATATACGTCTAGTTGTGACGCCTTTTTGTAGCCTAGACATATTTCTTCTTCCCAATGGCTTTTTGTCTTTCTGCCACACATAGGATGCGATCACATGAGCCGTCAGTTAAAACATGGGGAGAAATGACTGATTCTGCGTGTCAGATGCTTTTGGCTTCCTAGCACTAGGAATAAAACTCATGACAAAACAAGAAATAGTGAGATTGGCACTGGGTCATGCCTGCATCAAAGGTGACCCGCGCAATATGTTGCATGGTGGCGCTATATACATTTAAACGGATTCTGCGTGTAGCCTATGGTGAAAAAAAAACCTACGGGGCTTGCAAACAGACCATCGTCATTTTATAAGGATGCACCTTAGTTCAAATATATATAGAAACGCCGATATTGGCTCTGCCAAAAGGCCACTGGTGTGGAATATCCCAGCTCTTCCCGTCAGTAAAAAAAAAATCGTAATAATGTGTATTTGAATGTAACGCAGTGGAGGACCCCACAATGCCATTACAGTGGCTGTCACGCATCGTGTTTGCAATGCAAACAGATAGCCTGTTACGCTATCAATCGATTAACTACTGATGTTTGCACAACTGTTACCACTGGTAATATAGCAGAGCCTTTGTAGAGTAAATGATACCAGGCTTTAACATGCATATTGCAACTTCATCTGCAAGTATCACCATGGAACACATTTATCCGTACAGGACACAGCCAAACAACAAATAAAGCACTGAATAAAAAAGTAGTTGAGAAACTCATAGAACAGGGTATTATTAATAACGATGTTGGCCAGATTTGCTCCCAATTGCATTCTATCTGGCCTACTGTACTCAGCTCAACCTTCTGGGCCATGAACTGTGTGCTGCATGGTGCAACCCAGGGTTTCTCCATCTAGCTATAATGAATGGCTGAAAATGGGAAGTAGAATAGGCGAGTCCTTCCTCAAAAAATGTGGAGAATCGTCTGTGTATAATCTACATACAATTTACATATAGTATGGATAAAGATGCATGTCACATTTTTCTCCATAAAGACAGGCTAGTCTTCGAGGGCTGTGGTTGTTTTGGTCTAGATATGCTGCACCATTCTCTCTATTTTTGGATGGAACCTTAATCTATTCATCAAAGCTAGATTTCCATCACCATTTCAGAACACTTCCCCACATGGGAAAGAGGAGGCCTCACTAAATATAATTCATCAAGAACTGGGCAGTCAATGTCGAAATCTCGATTTACCTGGCTGTGCGTTAAAGATGCATTCCAACAAGTATCACAAACAGAAACCTTATATCAACACAAATCAGGCTACACCAGAATTTCAACTAGCACAGGCATTGGCAACCTTAACCCACCCACAGAGGATTTCTGTGAGATTATCAACTGTCAAACAGCGTTAAGCTATTTATCTTTCCCACCAAACAGTTCCCTTCCTCATGACAGAATATCACACTTGATAGACTGGTCATAACAACATTATTAAGAAGGAAAGCATAAACATATCAGACACCATGGATCCATGCAAACACATTTCAAACCATTCAAGCAACAGAATATTCCACCACGGTGCAAACCGTCAAACATGTCTGATCTTTGCATGGTTGGTTTTTACGTATACTCCTGCTTTATAAACTTGTTACGCGCCATTGTGAGTTAACAGTCAGATTGTTGGTTCCAAACGTGGGGGGAAAAATTACAAATCCTCAAAAAACTAAATATTGACAGATGGAGGCACATAGCCTGCGCAATAAAGTCGTGACGAAACTCAATAGTAAATTTATGCCTTTTACAGATAATTCAAAGATGGTTGGCTAATTGAGAGGACCCTTGTTCTGAATCAGTCAATGGACCTTTGTACCATCTTGGCATGATGGTAACAAAAATCTGAAAATTGGTTTATGCATGATTAATGTGCGCCAATATCGTTCCTTTGTCAACTTGCGTGTAGACCTACCTATACATTCAAATCCTTCTTTAACAACTAACTGATCGTGCTGATATTTCAGTAAATCATTTAAATGGTTTACCCTCCACCAGGCTACAGAGGACCGGTTCAACAAGAGGGAAGTTAAGTTAATAAAAACAACACTTGATGACATGTGCGTAATGCAACCACACTGATCTATCCCCAACATCCAAAAGATCCTATTTCTATAAAATGGGGACAGTATATGGAACCAAACCAACCAGGAGAACCATTGGACTGTGTGCTGCCGTAAACACCTCACCAATCTCGGTCTTGTTCGATTGAGATCACTGGCTTTGTGGAAATCTAACCAACGTCACGGAAACACTCTCAATGGACACTCATAAGAGATAATTACATTAAATACTAAAGAATTCAATGCGCTGGTCTGTTGAGCGCAAAACCAAGGCTTGCGCAAGAAGGGAACACAATTTTAGAAGCAGTGCGAGGACAGAGCTCCACGTCCGTGAGTGCGAGACACCGTCAAAGCCCCATCCACCACCGGCTGGAAACGCATTTAAACCCGCAGAAAAACACATATACGCGGCGAAAACTTAATCGTTATTCACCTGTTGGTAAGAAAATATATCGAATAATACATACCTAGAGACTTGGCTGGCGATCAGCGATATTGGAGACGGAGAGACAATGAAAGTTAGGAGGCGATCAGCAGAAAATGAATACGAGCTCAGCCGCCATCTTGAAACAAGCTGCAGACGCTGTCAATTGCAGAGAGCGCCAGGCAACCCGGGGCTCATTTCAGAAGCGTAAAATTCGTAGTGTTCTCCTTCTATGCACTTTGGGCGCGTAGTGTCCTCTGTTGTCTAATATTTCAGACTTTTGGCTGTGCGTTCCGAACGGTGTGTTTGTGTTCCCAATGAGTCTCTTCGAAAAATGCAGCAGTGTGGCTCAGTGGAAACTGACACCGTCCCCAAAATGGCTTGTAGTTCGACCGCCCCGCTTTGGTCACGTGGTATCATTCCTTAAGGGTGGCCTGGAAATTAGTGTCGGTGTATTCCGGGGGCTCGCCAATTCACGATGCTTCGTAAAATGACACAAATAATGTGTTATCCAAAGCCCATCATGATCTCGTAATTTGCTTCAAACGTTGTAGTTGTGTCACTCAAGATATCACTGATGTTTCTAAACAATAGCCAGTGTGCGTTTTTCCAACCACGTTTCTATTATGTGCCTCTGCTGTGTCCCTTTCCAAAGACATGAGCTTGGCAAAATGCGTCTTTGTCATACATGCGTTGGTTAGGATACACTTTCCAAAGCCGATAGAAAGCTGGGGCTACTGTGTTGATATTCCATGGCAAACGACCCCATACAATACTAATTCATGATCGTACTGAAGACGGGGACATTTAGGAAATGAAAGCATCGGTAATAGGGCGGCTACTATAGGAGGCTCTGTACGTAAACTACATGCGGTTCTGTTCCCTCTGGTGAGCCGCAATATAACTAATGCATTGCCACCAGTTTGTAAACTAGATATGACACATTATACTAATCTTCGGCACGATATTCTCTCCAATTTTGATAATTTATTTGCCACAAACACCCCTTCACCGTTATGTGGCAGTGGAAAAAATCGATTTACAAGACAAAAACTCCTATCAGTCGGAGACTGCATAGACTACACATCTAGAGTTGATATGAACTATGCATTGGACTATGGGGACACACGCATGCTATATAGCTTACTTTAATATAATGTGGCTCTTATTTTATGCCTGCAAATTACCATGCATGCATTGAACTGTTTTATTGACAAAAATAGGCCTACATCATTGAACGGATACAAATATTTAATGACGAATGAAATAAGTATAAAATACAAAGCGGGTATCAACGCCGCTTGAAATCGCTGAACTTCAGTGCTTTCAGGAGATGAAGGAAGCAGAGGAGATCACGTGGGAAACCGGATTCCACTGTTCGAGCAGGCTAGGCTCACAACTGCATAGCCCTCAATACTCTTGGCAGCGTCTTTTATCTTTCCCACCAAATCCTGAAAACAAAGTCACATACACAGTCGGTACTCTTCCAAACAGAGAATGATGGAAAGTTTGAATCACACACCATTTAATGGTTTCCCCTCACGTACTGGAGGAGTTTGGAGCACTGTTGAGTGTAAATTATAACATTGCCTCAGTCTGAATCCTGTCAATTAGATTACCAGGATAGTTTGCACTGAAACCTGCCAGGGTGAGAGTCAATTCCATTTAAATTCATAACGGAATAGTCATCACAGTAGGCCTGAGTACAATTCGTTAATTTGTGAATATATTTTAGATGAATTCTAAGGATGTTCAGGTCAACTGAAATTTAATGCAACCGTTCTGGTTCACCTCATACCCAAAAGAAGGATAGTGTTCCCGAACATACACATTACCAAACTTCCTCAGAACTGTGTCTTTGCAACAGGGTAAAAACATTTCTAAATATTTTTTTTATGGCCCCTATTTCAATACTCTTAACTAGCCATGAAGCGATAGCTACTGCAGGACGTTAAAGCAGACAACCTCAAGTCAGTGAAGATTGGTTTGTAGACCTTTCGGGATTATGTTTACGTCGAACTCAATTGAGGAAAAGTAAAAATAACATGTAACAAATTGACTTTTTTTTAGGATAAGTTCATAGGCTACACTTAGATCGAGACATCACTGCCTGCCCTGTCACTCAGCGGTTATGCTTATGTCTTGGCATCAGTATTCACACAGAAAGTAATGGATGGAAATACACAATTCGAGTGAATATTTAAAAAAATACGAAATACTCTGTTTTTCTGTTATTTATTTATTTAAATTGTTTAACAAATGTGTAAAAAAAAAATGACAGTCTGCAGAACACTATTGAATGAGATTACTGCACATAGATTAAAATACACTGGAGCTATTTGCAAATTCAGGTTTTAATCTCTGCTCAATGTGGCAGAAGTACATCTAAAACACAGAACACTATTGAAAGACATGCTATTCAAGAAAAAGTTTAATAATAATTTAACAAACATCAAATAGAACTAACATGACTTTATTTGTACTCATTCACGTGGACCTAACAGCTAGCCAATAATTATATACAGATCTGTAAAGTATGCTGATTTGGAAAATACAGTGTAGGCTATCTATTTAAATCAATTGCCACGTTCAAGAGTGCATGTAAAACATTATCACAGACTTTCTGTGAAATTACCTTATTCAACTAATGGTGAACCCCACATAGGCTGTAACAAAACATTAGCTACCTGAAGTTGTTCCATAGTGCAGCTAAAATGGACCTCTTCCGACGATCCTCCGTTGTTGGTATTCTGTAAAAGTATAGGCTTACGTTTGTAATGATGACACGTTTAACAGACTCAAAACAGTTTTAGATCATTGGGTTCTGGAAAGGGATATACCTCAACGTTTAATGAAATCAGATAGGACGGCTCGTTGACCTTATGCACATGCCCGTTCTGTCATGGAAACAAAATATGTTAGGGCTACGAAGTAACCAGAAGACCTCTAAACCATAATTATCTGATTCTATTATTGTAGTTTATTATTACCAACCAATACCTTGATAAGGTACACCAGGCGCCATGGCACGTCGTTGATATGAGGAGGGCATCTCCCTATACTAAAAGGACAACCAAAATACGGATTTACCAATGGGCTACAGATGCACACAATAGGCCTATATTAAACAAATATATTTACAAGGCAAGAAGCATGCATACAGGAACTCATGAATACCGATTTATATAGGCTTTTCAACGGTAACCTTATGCATTAAAAACCTGTTTATTTAACCCAGAGTCATGTGATCATATTACGTGTGTTAAAATCAAACAGCAAAACATCTTGTCGCGGATGGAGCCCTATGGGGAACAGGGCAACACTTTTCAGCATTCTGAAGCTTGGTTGTCAGGAGGGAGACAAAAGGGGACAATCGTGGTGATTAATTACAATGTAAAAGCAACTATCAATGCGCTACAAACAAACGCTCATCGTAAAATAACTGCGCTTTCTCCAAGGAAAATAAACCGATTCAAAGTTTGTGAAACAAATTGTCGTGTCACATTTGCAGGTTAATTCACTAATCTTAAAACGGTTAAAACGGTCAAAATACGTCACAAATAAATGTGACCCGAGTTAGGCTAGGTCCATTCCCTAGTCTGCTGCACTCTATGAAAGTGAAGCATAAAACAATTGGAAGAGATATTGTCAGCACATTGATAATTTCTATAAACTTTTTGTAGCTCAGCTGGATGAGCATGGTGCTTGTAAAGCCAGGGTAGTGGGTTTGATTCCCGGGATCACCCATATGTGCAATTTATGCACGCATGACTAAGTGACTTTGGATAAAAGCATCTTCTAAATAACACACACACACACACACACACAGGACAAAAATATAAAAGCAACATGCAACAATTTCTAAGATTTTACTGAATTACAGTTCATATGAGTGAATCAGTAAATTGAAATAAATTCCTTAGGCCCTAATCTATGATTTCACATGACTGGGAATACAGACATGCCCCTGTTGGTCACATATACCTTTCAAAAAAATTGCCATTGATAAAATACAATTGTGTTCGTTGTCAGTAGTGCCCATACCGTTACCCAACCATGGGGCACTCTGTTCACAGCATTGACATCAGCAAACCTCTCTCCCCACACAACAGCATACACGTGGTCCACGATTGTGAGGCCAGCTGGATGTACTGTCAAATTCTCAAAAATGTTGGAGGCGGCTTATGGTAGAAAAATTATCATTCAATAATCTGGCAACAGCTCTGGTGGCCCTTCCTGCAGTCAGCATGTCAATTGCACACTCCCTCAAAATTGAGACATCTGTGGCATTGTGTTGTGTGACAAAACTACACATTTTAGAGTGGCCCTTTATTGTAAACTAATTTGTGCACAAAATGAGAAAAGCTTTGTGTGCATATGGAAAATGTCTGGGATCTTTTATTTCAGCTCATGAAACATGGGACCAACACTTTACATGTTGCGTTTATATTTTTGTTCAGTGAGCTAATTCTGTCAAATAACTGCAAATAATGCAAAGTAAGATTATTAAATTGACTCATCTATATTTCCTGATAACACACCAAAAGCTTTCAAACAAAAATTGGTGGTTCATTTAAAATGTAACTGTTCAATACATTTGAAATAAAACTGTTATTACCCAACTTCAAACAAACTTTAATTATATATAATGAAAACCCCCTATATTGTTTTCTTGTTCACATTTTTTTAAGGCTGCACTTGATGTTTCAATGGGGATGGATGTGTGTATTGGGGAAGATATATAATATTACTGGAAAAGTTCAATAGCGTGGATTTATAACATTTGTAGATCTACAGATGTTAATGAAGTGTAAACTGCATGGTCAAAGTGATGTTCCATGAGCCATATAGAGAACCCATAACAAAAATGTAGGGCTCCGATAAGGTCTTGTCTGAATTGTTGGCATGTGTTAGGATGTGACTATGTTCCCACAGTTTACAAACTTATCTCTGTACTGTGGTGACCCAGAAGCCGTTCTGTACAAACAGACAATGCAGTGTTTTATATTTAAATCTAATACTTTAAAATCAAGTATATTTGTCCAGTCAACACTTTAGCCACAATAACACCATAGTCATGAATTGTTATGGCATTTCAAATAGGCTGACTGGAAATGAAAACATCAGAAAAAGTTACCCTGACAATAGAATTTCCACATCACTTTTATATTTCTGGAGTTCAAAGAGTCTGGGGTTGAGATCTGGTATGGATTTGCATTTCTTTGCAATAAGGTAATTAAGATGTTATAAAAAATAATAAGGTAGTCATCACCTGGTATGTGATGTAGAATACATATGTTCTCTCTGCATCAAACCTAACATCCTCCAGGCACAAGCTGTAATGACAAAATCAGCGCCATCATTTATCAATATATTCATCATAATTAAGTCCCTTTCGCCTCATGTAGGCCTACGGATTTAATTTAGCAGGTGAAGTGGAATGCTCTTGATAACAGAGTGCTCCACACTCACACTTGACTTCTTCTACTACTTGGACTAACTTTGCTGATAGCTACTATATTGAAGAAAAATGTACTTACTATGACAGAGATATGTAGTTGTCCCACCTAGCTGTCTTAAATGGGCAATTCCACTGCTTTTCAACCTAATTTTCATTATCTCCAGCACAATACCAGTGTGTACATATGCATGTGAAAATTGTGTATTTAGACATTTTGTAGAAAACAAAGTTAAAAAGTTCAACTCGATGAAATGATCAAAAGTTATAACATTTATAACAGTGATTTTCAAACAGATTTACAGTGATGTTGGGAGCAAGACAACTGCAATGAGTTTCTAATCAGAGGGAGTTTTCCCCCCCACTGTTAATCATACCTTGTGATAACACAAACTAGGTTTCAATTGGAGACAGATTTTCATGCAAATATTCTAAAATCCACATAAACAAAATATGCATATTTTCCCACCACAAAAACAGTTGCGTTAAATAGCAAATGTGCCTACTCTATAATCTTGGCACCTGCGCTCTAGCCAACAGCTTGCAGATACTGTGTGGTTAGGCTAGTCTACATGAGATTATTATGGATAAGAGCAAGAATGTTTATTTGTCAAACAGCAGTCAAGCATCTATCATCTTGTCACCAGAATAAGACCATCGATATTTATTGGAAAGGAGGATCAAGATCACCATGCACTTTCACCACCCTGTGAAGTCTCCCGTAACATATTTAATCTGTAGCCTAATAAACTGCATGCTTTCCCGAGTTACAGTGAGAGGACCACTTAACTTGGATATGATTGTTATTTCAATATTTACACATAAAAACGTTTCCATCTCCATTTCTGACATACTTTACAAAAATATCTCACAATGTCAAAGGAACAAGTTATCTGTCTGCTTTTATGAAATTGTACCAAAACTGTCAGTTTCCATCACAGCGGTCCTGATTTGTTTTGGTATAAAGTATGACTTTACTCACATAAAAGTGTATATGGAAACCTTCTTCTCTTTAACCATTTTTAGGGCACTTATCTTTTTAACCACAGATCATAGAAACATGCTGTTTTCACATATGTAGACACTGGTTTGGTGCTGAGATAATAAATAGGGGCTTGAAAAGTGGCAGAATTGCCCTTTAAGATGAATGCACTACCTGTAAGTCGCTCTGGTAAGAGCGTCTGTTAAATGACAAATGTATTATTTTCTAAACTTGACCCTAGTCTCTGGGGGACGAGATTAATTATTTAATAACTTCAGAGAGGTCAACCCCCATTAGCAATAATATAGCAGGACAAACCAAGCGTTACCTTATAGTGCATTTGTCCACGTTTTGTTTGACCCCCTCCAGTATGCAGGTGGTGGCAGATCAATTCAGGTTGATCTATGATCAAAAAAAAACATTGACCAGTTATTTATTCATCACACATATCGTAAAGAAAAAAATACAATCAAAAACTAAATAAAAAAATATATATTTTAGTCCACTGTTAATACCTACCAAGTGGACTAATTAAAAAAAATAGCTAAATATATTTTGAGAGGATTTTTCCTTTAACTGTAGCCGAATGTCTCGGCAAGCTTTTATAGTGGGACTAATTAAACAATAAGGCACGAGCAGTTTATAAGGTTAGCATTTTATAATAGCAATACCTTGGAGGTCCATGGTATATGGTCATTATACCACGGCTAAGGGCTGTATACGTCCTACATAAGAACAGCCGTTAGCCGTGATATATTGGCCATATACCCCCTCATGCCTTATTGTTTAATTAGAGTATATAATCTAGTTCTAATAACCTAAACGTTTATACATACAAAGGGACGCAAATTACTAACAGCAAGGTGCGTACACGAACACACAATGAATGAAACAATTTAGGCTACGACTAGAAATATATGATTAAAATCCCATTTAGTCACTAGGGAGCACCTTTTTAGTTCCAGATTGCTTCCTACATTTTCTAACCTATATATTTTTTAAACTGTAGCCTAGCCTGCATTCTCAGTTATTTATTATTTAACTAGGGAAGTCAGTTAAAAACAAATTCTTATTTACAATGACGGCCTACCGGGGAACAGTTCAGGGGCAGAACGACAGATCTTTAACTTGTCAGTTCGGGGATTTGACCCAGCAACCTTTCGGTTACTGGCCCAAAGTTCTAACCACTAACTTTGGCTACCTGCCGCCCCAAAATTGCTACTACTTGGTGAGCAAACTCACTGTTCGCCTGGGTACACGTTGTTGTAGCCTGATCAATAGTCATATTTCCTATAACTACCACTTGAAACATAAAAGATGCTAACACTGTTACATTTGATTCATTTCAGATCCACGGGTGTTAAAAAACATCTATCGTGCATTCCACATTTTTCAAAACGAGCCTTCAAGTCAAACTGGGAAGAAACCGGAAGCTGTGAAAGAAGCAGAAATAAAAGGCGACGGTGGAGAGAGAGAAGGCTTACCGAGAACACTACGGTCGGCATGGGCGGTTAGCGAGCTGCGAAAGGTTAATTATATCAACACAGAGGAGGTCTTCAGGTCGAAAAGCGACGGGTCTGCTAGAGACTGCAGCCCTTTCTGCACCGACTCAGACAACTCCATTTTGAAACAGAAACAACCCACGAAACCGGATCACGTGACGTAATCAGCTGACACTGCATGCAGGGGAGAGGGCAAAGCTCACATAGCGTTCATTCACCGCTCGTGGTGGAGTGAAAAAAATCTACAGCTCCACAATGTATCACGTCTGTTTGTTTCATTTAGGCTACAGTATCTTTCATTGAGAACAAAATAAATAAATATAGGCATAGTTTATTCTCATATAGGTCTAAATCATTTGCAGGATTGGGCATGTGAGGCTACAGGATGGAGCCACTGCATATTTTGTTGCATCATCAAATCAAATGTTATTTGTCACATGCTTCGTAAACAACAGGTGTAGACTAACAGTGAAATGCTTACTTACGGCCCTTCCCAACAATGTAGAGAGAACAAATATATAAATAATAGCAAAAAATAGATACAATAAATAAATACACAATGAGTAACGATAACCTGTCTATATACACGGGGTACCAGTACCGAGTCAATGTGTAAGGGATACGAGGTAATTGAGGTAGATATGTACACATAGCAGTGGAGGCTGCTGAGGGGAGGACGGCTCATAATAATGGCTGGAACGGAGTGACCAACCTCCTGCGACATATAGGTAGGGATAAAGTGACTAGGCAACTGAATAGCTAATAAACAGTAACAGCATCGTATGTGATGAGTCAAAAACGTTAGCGCAAAAAGAGTCAATGCAGATAGTTAAATAGTTAACCAATAGTTACCTAGACTAACTATGTAACAGTCTTATGACTTGAGGGTAGAAACTGTTCATGGTCCTGTCATTTCCAAAGGTCTTAGATGGTGTCCTGATAGGAGTCACATTATTGCATTCAGAAAAGCTTTGAGGGTAGAGTAATAAAGTAGGCATACTCTAACTTTGGTCTGGACCTTAAGTGTAGCATGCTTCTGAAGACAGGGCAGAGATTCCCCAAACTCTTTTGGATCCTTACATGGATCTTGTTTCCCTTCATTGAAAATCTGTTTTTTAACCCAGAGGAAGGCCCATCATGTTTAGACTAATTAGGCTATCTGAATAGATATTTTAAATTCTCTCTGAAAAACCTTGTTTCTGATGCAGATGGGGAGAATGGCATCAGACAGACACCTATACCAGAGCAGTGTGTCTAGGGTTTAGAAAGACAACCTGGAGCTGATCAAGGTCAAAGTTCATGACCTCTCACCTGGCTGGCTCTCAGGTGTCATCCCAGACTGTGCAAAGGCTCCCAACTTTTTTTTTTACATTCATTTTTTATTTGCCAATATCCAAATATAGGATAAACATTTAGTATTGCAAATTGTATTGTTGTTCTTTTCAGAACAATAGGAGATAACTGAAGTATTTATGTCTTCATGAGAACTAGTTTTATTTTTGTTTTACTCAGTAACAAGTTGTTAACCCTTGTCTTTTTTGTCTCTGGGGGCTATAGGCACACATCTCAGCAAAACCCGTTTTTGACACTGGACTTCTTATTTAGCTTTTTTTAATTTTAATTTTTACTTGTCTATCTGGCTCGGTCCCAGTGCCTTATATCCTCTCTAACTTGCCCACTTTTGTCCTCGGGATTCCGGCTGACCATTAATCAACCGCGAGCACAAATATTAATCTAAATTTGGCCCCTCTCCCAGTCACGCCTCGAGCAGAAGGTCAATAATCGAATCTGCATAAATCTGCATTATACCACTGACCGATTTACAATTATCAGCACCAGTCAGAATAGCATAGCCTATATAGCCAAGATGTACATAATAATAACTTTCAAAGAAAGAAAAAAAATGCGTTGGGTGTAGGCCTACAGTCTAATCAATAGACTATGCTCTCCACATCCAAACAGCGGTAAAGTCAAAACAATTCATTCACATCCTTTTACTTCATATATTACTTTTTGCTGTTAGATGTTTGGTAAAATCTTGCCTGATACAGTTTCCAGGTGATTCCCCAAACAGAAGAGGCCTTTATAGCCTATTCTATTCTAACTATTTCTGGACAAACCAACAGAAGAATATCGATTGGTTTAATAAAGCAAGGTAGGCATATAGTGTTAATATCAAAATCGAAAGCTGTTTTTTAGTAGAAGTTCTCGTTTAAAAAGTTAATTCCTTTCAATTGGTGCCTCAGGCCATCGTAATTTAACGTTGGATATCACTGATGAAATGTGAATTTATCAAAACCCCAGCTCATTCTTTTATAGGATGACGTTGTCAGTTTAGCCACACTGACCATACACAAACTGAAGTCATTGAATATAATAGACCTTTCCAAACCGTTATATTAGTATTTTTCAGTCGCCTAGTCATGATTATGAGTGGCTAGGACTCGGGAGAACAGCTGCTAATGCGAAAGTAGAGATCAACAAGTTGTATGAAGGTTTTTTATGTATTTTGTTTAACTTTTTAAAACTTTTACTCTACCTTTTATACTCTTAAATCAAGAAACAAACATAGGGCTTTGGAACCCTGAACATGTCTGAAACAGAGAGATATGTTGTTTGTCGATATTGCCTTTATCAAACCAAGAAGCAAAATATTTTATATTCTTTTAAACAAAATATTATAAGAACGTTTTTCTGAAGTCGATGACTAATAATCATATCGTCGTTTAATGGATGGTTTATTTCGCTTTCAATTCATCAGCTGAAAAATAGTAAGGGGTCATCGAATAGTTCTGACAACCCAAACTAACCTCACTCACATTAATCAGAATAAAAATATCCTACACACTGCGGGTCCAGAGAGTATTAACTCGACAACATGTGAAATATATATTAAATAGGTCGACAAGCAAACGAGTGTAGAAAAAAAACGAGTGGAAACGTACAAGGTGTCCTACTGTGCTAAATATAAGATTATTTAACTTGCTCCTTTAGTTTTCAAAGATGTTGTTATATTTTAATAATGACGTATCGTAAATTGTAACTATTATCCCATAATCAGTGAAGGACAAAAGCTCTGTGGCATAAATTGTCTGGTTGGTCAATAACGGACCCACAATAAATACATGCATTTGGGCCTAATATGGTTCAACGTAGTCTAAGTAATATGATTAAATGAAAAGTAATGAAAGTAGAATTAGACTTCTGATCTAAAGACAGCCCATGCGTTTCAATCAACTCAAAACGTTTTAATTGAAGATAGGCCTATACAGTATATGGTCTTGGAATACTTTAACCAATGCTCTAAAGTGTTGATTAAATCATGGCACGTGACATTGGTGGATTGCTTTATAAATAAATCAACGATTATTTATTTACATTAATATAATTTGTCTTTATTAACCACCTAGCCAACATATGTGTTAATTATCTGTTAATGAACAAATTGATTAATTATGACTTAATGTGAATATCTTTACCATGTTTAGTTTTGGATGAAAGTGAAAAGTTCTGAGGGGAGACTTCATGTTGTTATTTTCTGTTTTAAACGTCCACACCAGTAGAAATCTACTTTTTCGAGCTGAAAGACGATGGCCAGAACTTACCTATGATGTTGCATAAGGATTTAGGTCAATAAGTCATCGTCTTAGTCAAAGTGTGATATATTTGGTTTTGAAGTGACAACTGCCCACTTCGTGCAAATTCGCCTGAATGCGGTGTATTTTACTATGATATGATGTACACATTATTTTCAGCCTATATTTTGTTTCAGGGCCGGGTTTTATTTGAATGTTACCACCCACCAGTATCACATTGTTTACTAATCAGGAACAGCTGCAAAGTTATTCCTGATTGCGACTGAGATTAGCCTTTAGTCCACTTGACCGCTTGAGCCGCTGGAGCAAATGAAAATAGGGTGTGCAAATGTATTTTTCTGCACCTCCACTAATTTTTACCAGAAAAATATCATAATTCATTAGATACTTTGTAAATTTTCACCTATTTGGAGCTACTCTGTATAAAATATACAGTACCAGACAAATGTTTGCAGCCCAAATAAATGCTTCACATAGTTCAAGTTACAGACACATCTCAACATCAACTGTCCAGAGGAGACTGTCTGAATCAGGCTTCATGGTCAAATTTCTGCAAAGAAACCACTACTAAAGGACACCAATAATAAGAAGAGACTTGCTTGGGCCAAGAAACACAAAAATAGACATTTAGACTGGTGGAAATCTGTCCTTTGGTCTGATGAGTCCAAATTTGTAGTGGAACGGATGATCTCTGCATGTGTGATTCTCGCCGTGAAGCATGGAGGAGGAGGTGTGATGGTGTGGGGGTGCTTTGCTGGTGACACTGTCTGTGATGTATTTAAAATTCAAGGCACACGTAACCAGCATGGCTACCACAGCATTCTGCAGCGATTCGCCATCCCATCTTGTTAACGCTTAGTGGGACGATCATTTGTTTTTTCAACAGGACACTGACCCAAAACACACCTCAAGGCTGTGTAAGGGCTATTTGACCAAAAAGGAGAGTGATGGAGTGCTGCATCAGATGACCTGGCTTCCACATTCACCCGACCTGAACCCAATTGAGATGGTTTTGGGATGAGTTGGACGGCAGAGTGAAGGAAAAGCAGCCAACAAGTGCTCAGCATATGTGGGAACTCCTTCAAGAATGTTGGAAAAGCATTCCAGGTGACTACCTCATGAAGTTGGTTGAGAGAATGCCAAGAGTGCAAAGCTGTCATCAAGGCGAAGGGTGGCTACTTTGAAGAATCTAAAATCTAAAATGCATTTTGATTTGTTTAACACTTTTTTGGTTACTACATGATTCCATGTGTCATTTCATTGTTTTCATGAAAGCTTTGCTTCCCTTCAGGCTTCTCTGCTTTGATTGGTGTAAAGTTAACTCTTTAGTTATTCTGAGTGGCATAGCGGTCTAAGGCACTGCAGACCCGGGTTCGAACCAGGGCTGTATCACAACAAGCCGTGATCGCGAGTCCTATAAGGGTGGCACACAATTGGCCCAACGTCGTTGTTGGCCGGGGTAGGCCGTCATTGTAAATATGAATTTGTTCTTATCTGACTTTCCTAGTTAAATAAAGGTAACAAAATACAAAATAAATACAAAAATAGAAATTACAAGTGTCTTTCCAGATAATAAAAAGGCACACAAAAAAAGATTCAAGGAACTTATAGCTAGCTACATGTCATTTGCAGCATGCATGATGATGAGCAAAGTGACTGTAGCCTATAATTTCAATTCCCCTGTGAGAACCATGGGCACAGGCAGACTTGGCTTTGCTGTACCGCAGCCAAAGCCTGCCAGCAGCCTATGCCTACCAAAGGGTGCACCGTGTCCATTCAAATTTAGAAAAACGCATATGAGCTATCTTTCAATAGTTATCCATATTACCAGAGTTTCATCTAATTCTTTCTAACTATTTATATGGCGGATTTGCAGACACAATTTATGGAATATGTCCAAACTTTGGAAATAACAAGAGTAGGTGGGGAAGTTAAAGAAAGGCCAGTGGTTTCCATCTGTGGCTAAGTTTTCCCTAAATCAGTCTTTATAATAACAATAATGGATTGGATTTATATAGCGCCTTTCTGCTAACTGAGGTATTCAAAGCACATTACATAGTAAGGGGGGAACTCACCTCATCCATCATCAATGTGTGGCACCCACCTGGGTGATGCATGCCAGAACACTCACCACACATCAGCTAGCATTGTGGAGAGGAGTGATACTGTATATGCTATTTAGGAATGAGGGGGTGATTAGGTGGCTATGATGGAAATGAGCCAGGTTGGGAATTTAGCCAGGACACTGGGGCAACACTCCTACCCTTGCAATTATTGCCTTGGGATTTTTAATGACCACAGAGAGTCAGGACAACCATTTAACATCCAAGCCAGCAGTGGGATGCAGGGCAGTATGCTGCTGGTTTATGACAAATCCAGCTCCAGAACCAGCCACAGAGCAAGCTAGCTAATCTTTTGAATATGGTGTAGTTAAAAAGAACTGAGCAACACCAGCTAACATTAGCTAGCTAGCTAGATAAGATTAGCATGCTAGCTAGCTATGCTAACAGCTGTCAGTTCCATATTTGTTGATGTTTATCAACTCCACAATTTGTGAATACATTGCATTCGAAAGTATTCAGACCCCTTGACTTTTTACACATTTTGTTATGTTACAGTCTTATTATAAAATGGATTAATTCGTTTTTTCCCCTCATCAATATACACACAATACCCCATATTGACAAAGAAAAAACAGTTTTTTTGTTCGATTGGGTTCAAGTCCGGGCTCTGGCTGGGCCACTCAAGTACATTCAGAGACTTGTAACAAAGCCAATCCTGCTTTGTCTTGGCTGTGTGCTTAGGGTTGTTGTCCTGTTGGAAGGCGAACCTTTGCCCAGACTGAGGTCCTGATCGCTCTGGAGCTGGTTTTCATCAAGGATCTCTCTGTACTTTGCTCCGTTCATCTTTTCCTCGATCCTGACTAGTCTCCCAGTCCCTGCCGCTGAAAAACATCCCCACAACATGATGCTGCCACCACCATGCTTCACTGTAGGGATGCTGCCAGGTTTCCTCCAGACCTGACGCTTGGCATTCAGGCCAAAGAGTTCAATCTTGGTTTCATCAGACCAGAGAATCCTGTTTCTCATGGTCTGAGAGTCTTTAGGTGCCTTTTGGCAAACTCCAAGCGGGCTGTCATGTGGCTTCCGTCTGATTTGTGGAGTGCTGCAGAGATGGTTGTCCTTCTGGAAGGTTCTCCCATCTCCACAGAGGAACTCTGGACCTCTGTCAGAGTGACCATTGGGTTCTTGGTCACCTCCCTGTATCAAGGACCCATTAGGTCCATCAGGGTAGATTTTCCTCCATCTTGGAAATTTTGGAAAACCTTTGAAAAACCTACACTCGTGAACCATAATTTCAAATAACACCAAATTCGTTTGGTTAAGAGATTGTTTAAGAGATGATTCAGGAAATTAGATTTTACATGTCAATTTAAATCCTTTGTAAATTCACTCCAAATTAAAACTTTAACATTTTTAGGGTCCTCAAAGACATTCTCACAGTGAACCATATTTGTTTTGGCTCTGCTATCTTAAAAAATAAGGAAACTGTTAACAATTCACTTTTGACAATGTAATGCTAATGCTTTAAATAATCATAAAAAATCTTCTTCTCACTCCAAATGTGGTCTTTAAACTCATCAAAATAGTCCCTAAAGAGTTTGAGAGAATAATATTGATGCATTCAAAGATGGCCACACTATACCAATAGATGCTGGTATGCTGATGTACTAAAATATGCTAAATATATTTTAAAATGTTTTTCTCATGAACCATAGGACCAAAATTGCACCACATTTGGAATGTAGGACCATGCCATGTCTTAACTTAGTTTGAGAAGCTAAGGGATTAGTAAAAAGAAGATGGCCGAGTTATTGACAAGTAAAAAATCAGATTTTACATGTCCATTTAAACCACTGTAAATCCACACCACAGTTTCCTATCAACTTGAAACCTGTCATTGCTATTATGGACCTCCCTAAGATGAACTACACTGAGTTGGCATTGATATACATATAAAAAAGTAACTATTAATAACAAATTTGCATATGTAATGATAATGCTCAAAATCATCTTCTCCTCATGAACCATACATCATATTCACTCCAGATGTGGTATTTAGATTCATTGCGTTAGTCTTTAATAGATTGGAGAAAAATTGTTGCTACTTTCAAATATGGCAATACTGTAACTATAGATGCACGTTAGCACATATGCTAATGCAAAATTGTTTTTTATCTTCCTCTCATGAACCATAAGTTAAACTGACTCCAAATTTGATATATGTACTCAATGAATTAGACTCCAATACATTTGAGAATGATTAGTTGCTGCATTCAAAGTCAGACATGCTACACCCCTAGATGGCACCATATCACACCGGGGCTATAATACCTGAACCAATGGACATTTTATTTATTTAACCTTTATTTAACTAGGCAAGTCAGTTAAGAACAAATTCTTATTTAAAATGACAGCCTACCCCAGCCAAACCCAGACGATGCTCGGCCAATTGTGCGCCGACCTATAGGATTCTCAGTCACTGCCAGTTGTGATACATCCTGGAATCAAACCAGTATCTGCAGTGACACCTCTTGCACTGAGATGCAGTGCCTTAGACCGCTGGGCCACTTGGGCCATGAAATGTTATAAGTAACCTTATGTGTACACTGAGTGTACAAAACATTAGGAACACCTTCCTAATATTAAGTTGCATGCCCTTTTGCCCTCAGAACAACCTCAATTCATTGGGGCATGGACTACAAGGTGTTGAAAGTGTTCCACGGTGATGCTGGCCCATGTTGACACCAATGCTTCTCACAGTTGTCTTGTTGGCTGGATGTCCTTTGGGTGGTGGACCATTGTTGATACACACTGGAAACTGTTTTGTACACTCAGTGTATGTCCTTGGAAGTTGTGTGAATATAGTCACTGCAACCTTAGATGGCTGCCCCAGACTAGTTGGTGGCACTATAGATGTCATTGGCACCAGAGGCACCATAGGATACTAGAACAATAACTACTGATTGAGTGGACTTTGTCTCATGCAAATTAAAATGTTGTTTCTATTATGTGGACGAACAATGTGATTAGTAGAGCTGTATAATCACATATTGTTGCCCTATTATGTGGTCTGAACACAAATATGTGTTAATAAAATATATTTGTTCAACAATGAAGTACAGATTCAGAGTTGTTCTAATTTCTGAGTGCACTGTGCGTTCTGTGCGGCACAAGGCAGTAAACAAAGTGAGGGGATGTGTCGTGCCTCCGGGTTGGCGACCTGCTCTTAATCATACTGTCATGGAATTTAAGCTATAACGTGGCCTACATATACACTACCGTTCAAAAGTTTGGGGTCACTTAGAATTTTCCTTGCTTTTGAAAGAAAAGCTATTTTTTTTGTCCATTAAAACAACATCAAAATGATCAGAAATACAGTGTAGACACTGTTAATGTTGTAAATGATTATTGTAGCTGGAAACGCCTTTCTAAGTGACCCCAAACTTTTGACCGGTATTGTATATACTGTAGTTTGATAACTGCACTGTAAACTTCTATATGTTTACCTCATAAATCAATTCAAATCAAATGTTATTGGTCACACACATATAGAGCAGATGTTATTGTGGGTGTAGCGAAATGTAGTGAAATGCATGTAAATGTATCAATTTATGTTGGAAGGTAAAACCAAATGATATATGGATGTGGCTGTAAATACTCTACAAGCTCTCACAGTCTCATGTCAAAACAAGATATTCATCCATGTTCCTCACACCTCAAATTTCAAAGTTGTTCCAAATGTCAAATTTCAAAGGGTTTAAGTTTAAGTTTAGACATTAGTTCCAAATTTGTAAGGTTAGGGTTAAGTTTAGGCATTAACTCTGAATTCTTAAGGTTAGGCATGAACCCTCTAGGTTCTAAGCTGGGGGAGGGGGGATTCTAAGCTAACGTTTGGATTTGTTTTAAGATGGTCATATCAAAAATGATTTAGCTATTTGATTTAGAATTTTTATAACACCCCTTAAGGTATTAAAAAAGTATATATAAGAAATGATTGGATGAAACACTGAATTTGGCATTACTGCTATTAGCCAATAGAAATGCACTGAATACCAGATTCACTACATGGAACAACAGATAGTCCCCCCCAAAATATAAAGGAAGTTTGTTCTGAAGTGTCTGTACTATATCTGAGAGATATAAGAAAGATCAGGAAATGTTTTTTTATTTTATTTATTTTTTTACATGTAATTGTCCCCTTATTTTAGGCAATAAACAATCTCCATATGTGACTCGTTTGAGGAAACTAGGTGTATGTGCGTGTCACTACTTGGCTGGATAGCTAGCTAACATTACGTGTGTGATCTGTGTAGTAATATTATTTTATCTCGGAGCCATTTGCATTGCTAGTTATAGCTTAATTGTTAGCTAGTTAACATTGAACCTGGTTGGTTAGCTACCTGCAGATTCATGCGGGGTAGTAACGTTATGAGTTGTGATTATGATTAATTGATTCATGTCTAAACAAAAGACTCCACTATGCAATAAACTATTTCAATAGAATGTTTATGATGTCACTGCGACAACTGTCGATAGATGTAGCTGGTAAATTCGCTCTGGCTATCTACTCTGATTTCAGAGCACTCTCGTCTGAGTGTGCCAGAGTGCAGAATAACTGACAAATTTACGAACGCTCAACATCCATTGAATATGGCCTGTGTCAGTAAACGTTGGGAAAAAAATAGTTATTAAATTGTTGCCAGTAGCACAGTTACAGTCACCAATGCTCTGGATAACATAAAAACAGCCTAACCAGCTCTGCTAGGGTGAGTAAAATGGTCAGATTGAGCTGTTCTCTCATTTGTGTCTGGAAGTAGCTAGCAAGCTAGCCAATGTTAACCAGTTAGCTTGGGTGCTTGACTGCTGTTGTTAGGTCAGTACGCTTGGATCAACCCTACTTTTCGACCAGAGTGTGCGCAGAGAGCGAAAAGTTCAGAATTTACGAACGGCCAATCTGACAACCCTCTGAGTTTACGAACGCCCAGAGCACACTCTGCCACTCCAGATTAAATTTACAAATACGTAGTATAAACCAGCCTTTAGTCTTGAAATCTTTAGTTGTTTAGAACATAGCCTCACATGTGAATCCTGAAAGAGATGGGTGGGGCTAAAGCTTAAAAGGGTGTGAAAGATGCTGAATGGGTGAAAACAAAGAAGAGCTTTCCAGTAGGTACCAAAATATTCAAGGACCATTTTCTCAAAAGTGAGGTTACAAGTTTATCAACTTTCAAAGCAGAATTACTTTTGCATTGTTCCTCAACTTTAGTGTATGCTATACCATTTTCTAGTCTCTACTTTTATCCAATGTAAAAAATCACAATTTTGCTACATTAGACTGAATCGAGCCAGTCGGTCACATATATACTTTCATTCATTTTTTAAACTGGTACTGGGACCTTCAGAAGATGTATTTATCCCCTTATTTTAGGCAATAAACTATCAGAAAACAAGAAGAAACCTACACACTGCTCTTAAGCTTTATCTATCGGCCTCACGGCCTTCCTCAGAGCAATAAACTGACTCCGTATATACTTCAGAAGAGTCTTATGAGGATTGTGGGCAAAACGGAGAACACCACCGTGTTTGTGAGAGTCTCATCTTTCAATAGAGTGGTCATAAAAGTTGGTAGGCCAAACCGTTCAGAAGCTACATACGATTTTGTGAGAAGACCGATTTTTGGGATGTCTCATGGTCTGACAAACACCACTCTAGCTCTGCCAATAAACATATCTCAGCCTAAATATCAGCGGCACAGGTAACTTCCACAAAGCTGTGAAAGATCTGAGAGACAAAGCAAGAAGGCCTTCTATGCCAACAAAAGGAACATAAAATTTGACATACCAATTAGGATCTGGCTAAAAATACTTGAATCAGTTATAGAACCCATTGCCCTTTATTGTTGTGAGGTCTGGGTTCCGCTCACCAACCAAGAATTCACAAAATGGGACAAACACCAAATTGAGACATGGCATGCATAATTCTGCAAAAAATATCCCCAGTGTTCAATGTAAAACACCGAATAATGCATGCAGATCAGTATTAGGCCGATACCCGCTATTTATCAAAATCCAGAAAAGAGACGTTAAATTCTACAACCTAAAACGAAGCGATTCTCAAACCTTCCATAACAAAGCAATCACTCACAGAGAGATGAACCTGGAGAAGAGTCCCCTAAGCAAGCTGGTCCTAGGGCTCTGTTCACAAAAACAACCACAGAGCCCCAAGACAGCAACACAATTAGACCCAACCAATTTTTTAAAAATGTATTTTTATTTCACCTTTATTTAACCAGGTAGGCAAGTTGAGAACAAGTTCTCATTTACAATTGCGACCTGGCCAAGATAAAGCAAAGCAGTTCGACACATACTACAACACAGAGTTCCACATGGAGTAAAACAAACATACAGTCAATAATACAGTAGAAAAATCCGTCTATATACAATGTGAGCAAGTGAGGTGAGATAAGGGAGATAAAGGCAAAAAAGGCCATGGTGGCGAAGTAAATACAATATAGCAAGTAAAACACTGGAATGGTTGATTTGCAGTGGAAGAATGTGCAAAGTAGAGATAAAAATAATGTGGTGCAAAGGAGCAAAATAAATAAATAAATACAGTTGGGAAAGAGGTAGTTGTTTGGGCTAAATTATAGATGGGCTATGTACATGATCATGAGAAAACAAAAAGACCAC
This sequence comes from Oncorhynchus clarkii lewisi, assembly GCF_045791955.1. Taxonomy (NCBI): domain Eukaryota; kingdom Metazoa; phylum Chordata; class Actinopteri; order Salmoniformes; family Salmonidae; genus Oncorhynchus; species Oncorhynchus clarkii. The sequence goes on along the minus strand of NC_092157.1, from coordinate 17,240,248 downwards.
TGTGACTGACGCTAAATTAAGAAAAGCTTTGACTATGTAAAGACTCAATGTGCTTGGCCCTGCTATTGAGAAAGGCCGCCGTAGGAATACCTGGCTCTCAAGAGAAGACAGGCTATGTGCACACTGCCCACAAAGCGAAGTGGAAACTGAGCTGCACTTCCTAACCTCCTGCCAAATGTACAACCATTTTAGAGACACATATTTCCCTCAGAACACACAGATCCACAAAGAATTTGAAAACAAATCCAATGTTGATAAACTCCCATATCTACTGGGTGAAATACCACAGTGTGCCGTCACAGCAGCAAGATTTGTGACCTGTTGCTGCAAAAGGGAAACCAGTGATGAACAAACACCATTGTAAATACAACCCATATTTATTTATTTTCCCTTTCATAGTTTAACTATTTGCACATCGTTACAACACTGTATATAGACATAATATGTCATTTGAAATGTATTTTCTTTTGGAACTTTTGTGTAACGTTTACTGTTATTGTTTATTTCACTTTTGTTTATTATCTATTTCACTTGCTTTGGAAATGTAAACATATGTTTCCCATGCCAATAAATCCCCTTGAATTGAATTGAGAGAGAGTCAGAGAGAGAACAAGTTTTTTTGTGCAGTGATTCTGCCCCCTACGGGTTTTGAGTGAGAGAGAGAGAGAGAGTCTGATTCTGCCCCCTACGGGTTTTGAGTGAGAGAGAGAGAGACTCTCTCTCTCTCTCTCTCTCTCTCTCTCTCTCTCTCTCTCTCTCTCTCTCTCTCTCTCTCTCTCTCTCTCTCTCTCTCTCTCTCTCTCTCTCTCTCTCTCTCTCTCTCTCTCTCTCTCTCTCTCTCTCTCTCTCTCTCTCTCTCTCTCTCTCTCTCTCTCTCTCTCTCTCTCTCTCTCTCTCTCTCTCTCTCTCTCTCTCTCTCTCTCTCATTTAATACAAATAAAAGTTATTTATTCTAGCAGGGTATATTAGTTGTCTGTCTATTAAAGTCTGTATAGGCCTAATTAAAGTCATACTTTTTAATTTGTGTTTAATTTGTCACTGTAATACCAACGACTCTTTTCCACAGTTCTCTTGAGGGCCTAGTTCCACAAAACCTTGAAATCGATATTCTGGTCATATCCTATATTGTCCTTTATATTGATCCTTGTGAATGAAATGTCAAGTCATACGATATACATATCGTTGTCATCCAAGGAGCCATTAGATATCTGGTGACAGACAGGCAGAGAGGGATTTATATTTATTACATTTAGGGGGACATTTAGATGGATGATTATGGCTAATCATGTAAATGACGCACTCATTTTATGTATCTGATGAAAAAATGCAACGAGAGAGAGAGGGAGAGAGAGCGACATTGTATATATACATAATATGACATTTGTAAAGTATTTATTATTTTGGAACGTCTGTGAGTGTAATGTTTACTGTTCCTTTTTATTGTTTATTTCACTTTTGTATATTATCTACTTCACTTGCTTTGGCAATGTTAATTCCCATGCCAAAAAAGCCCCTTGAATTGAATTGAGAGAGATGTAGGAAAGGTAATTACCGCTTACTCGTCAAATATCTCATTAACATATCTAAGCCTAATTAAATTATATGAATTACACCAGAAGCCTTTAGTATTAAAGTTGCTTCCGGCTTCATTGTTCTGGTAAAAACCACGAAGAGACGCATGCGTGGTGAGAACAAGGGATACGCACGGCTGAATCCGGCATTCTTTGTCTTCAAATATAGTCGATTTGTATGCATTTTCATTAGGCTACAGTAGCCGATAGGCTATATCTCTGTAAATACTCGTTTACAGTAGGATGTGATCATGTGTAGACCACTTGCCCGAGTGAACAAAGAACGCAACACACGCACCACACGCACGCGCTAGTGGCCGCTGGGTGGCAGTGGTGTGGTTTGGGTGATGAGCGAGAGCCAGCCTCCCCCTCCCCCTTACCTCTCTCTCTTTTCGGCTTGTATAGAGAATCAATGGAGGGGAACAAAGAGCGGAGAGAAGAGGGGGAGGGGGAGCAGGGACTTGATCGACAGGAATTTGAATATGTTTCCAAAGTTCTCATCATTGATCGAACTGGTGCACTGTCTAGATCGCCCTCCACACACACTAATACCGTCATTTCCACAAGGGGTGCATTGCCAGTAGGCCTGTAGACTACAATAGTTCAGGGTTTGACAGACAAACATAGTTGTGGACTGGTGATTAGCGACGAACAGTTCTTGCTTGCACTTATTTATGGCATAATTTCTGTTAGCCTATACAGCATATAGAGATCAAGGACTTTGAAAGGGCAGGTTTCAATGTTTAGACCTTGGCCTATAATGTTAATGATTTAGGCCCTATACAACCATCTCTTTAGAATAGCTAAAGATGAAAATCGCATCAGTGTATGAATCAGTAAACAAGGAGCCCATGATGTTATCATTTGACTGTGCATAGACAACTAGCCTACTGTAGGACTCAACAACAACAACAACAACAAGCCAGTATTCACCGTGAAGTCTTGGTCAAGGAGGACACAAGCTGCACTGTCTGGGTCATAGGCATGGATTTTGTGAAACCCATAGTGCAGAATATAATATCTCATTTAATGCACCTAAATATCCAACCAGTGCACACAATATTTGACCTGTATTTTTTTTAAATGTAGCCTATATGTTTTGAAATAATGGTTACATTATTATTTTTATTAGGTTATTGTCATTATTATTATTATTATCATGAGGACTATTATCAGTATATAAATAATAATATAATAGGCACTATAAAGTTACCGATAGGCTATTGCTATTACGGCCTATTGTTGTTTTATGCTTTAGCATATTGTTTATCTGATTTATTTAAGACCTTCATGACATTGTATCATATCCATTAGGTCATTTAATTTTTTTACAGAGTAAAACTTGTTTTTCTCCTCTTTTCCGCAGCGGTTTTTCCTCTCTCGATCTAGCTGGGGAAAAGCAGCTCTCTTCCCGGCTCTAACTTCTCGCAGCAGCCTCCCTTGCACGCACAGATCTCGGTGTGAAATCTTATATAGCTTTACCGGCTTACGGAACATTCCACTGTGTAATAGTCTAAATACACGGCAGTCGGTGATATATGCCTGTGTCAAACCTGCAGGAATAGTATAGTTGCCTACATGTTGTCAGATTTGAGACATATCCCTCGATCCACCGCTATACTTTCTCCATTCACAGTCGTAAGGCACGTTGGCATACTTTCTGTCGCACGTGCAGCCGATTCTTGCGGGTGCACACCGGGCTGCATGGGCTGCTCATGCAGATGGGCTAACACTAACATGTCTGCTCTTGTATTTCCATATTTCCAACATACTTTTTGGTCATTTGGTCCGTCTGTTAACATGTAGACACTTTTCTCTTCTACAAAAGCTGTTCACTTTATTTTTCCTTGAAATGAGGATATTTATAAATACTAGACCGTTGAATAAATGCCCAGAGAAACATAAAATAGAACACACAAGGTCAGGACCATGATTGTTTTATCTACTGAAGAAAATGTTGGACAAAAGTGCAAAAACAATTGTGCAAAAAGTAAATAAATAAAGAATATATAGGGCCTAGGCCAAAATAGCTCAAATAAGTCACGTTTTACAAAGGCCTATATTTTTGTAGTGTGAAACCTTTTTTTGTGTGAAAATGAAGCCTATCGGCCTATATTTCATTTTAGATTTGCGTTGATTTAAAGTATTTTCCAAAAGCAACAGTTGCTTTCCTTTCCATTGTCTGTGAATCCTGAAATACTTTTGAAATTAACAAAAATTGGTATGCTATAGGCTATCTGAAATCTCATTCATTCATTCAATGTGTGTGAGTGTGTGTGTCAGTCATTACCTCCGCCCTCGGGCGATACTTGGCCCCGGCGTGGTGCATGTTCCTCGGGTGAAGATTAGCCAACTACCGGCTCTGTGGTTGTCGGTCTGACTGGGGCTGTTGGACAAAATGGAAGCCGGGTGTGATGTGTAGGCTGTACGCCTGCCTACCTCTTCATATAGGCTAGTGGGGTAGGTAGGCTACGTCTGCACCTTCGGCTCTCTCCTCAAACAGTGAACTCACATCTCTAGACGTGCTCATTTTTATATTATTAGGCAAGTCAGTTTAGAACAAACCCTAACCCGGATGACGCTGGGCCAATTCTGCGAGCCCCTATAGGACTTCCAATCACAGCCAGTTGTGATACAGCCTGGAATCAAACCATGGACTGTAGTGACACCTCTATCACTGAGATGCAGTGCCTTAGAACACTGCGCCACTCGGGAGCTAATGATAGGCCTAAATGCGGCAGGGTAGCCTAGTGGTTTGAGTGTTGGACTAATAACCGGAAGGTTGCAAGTTCAAACTCCGAGCTGACAAGGTACAAATCTGTCGTTCTGCCCTTGAACAGGCAGTTAACCCACTGTTCTTAGGCCATCATTGAAAATAAGAATTTGTTCTTAACTGACTTGCCTAGTTAAATAACGGTACATTTTTATTAAGAAAAAAATGTGATTCCGATCAAATTAAACCATGGCTGAGGCATCCATTGCGCACCCCTAACCCTCTTCTGCAGAGCTAAATATCTGATTTACGTTCTGCGCATGTGTTTCTTTACATCTACTATATGCACACATTTGTGGTCACTATCCACAACAAGCTCTCACAGTCTCACTGCAGAATTAAACGTTTAACCACATTTCTCCAAACATCACATTACAAAGTTGCTCCAAAGGTCAAATTTCAAAGTGTTTTTAACATCCTGTAGGGCTTTCACTCACTGGTAGAATGTAGTGAAATACGGATACATTCAAGAGGGTGCTATTTAATGAATGTCTAAACATCGTTTTCTTTGCCCTACATCATCATGAATCACATTCAACTATTCATTCAATTTTTCTCTACACTATTATAACCTTCATGTGCTTATACTTAACAGTGTTGGTTAAATAATAAAGTCAGTTTGATGTGACCATTGCTAGTTAAACCACCCAGCTCTTGGTTGTATCTCTTCCATTTTCCTGCATTGGGAGGTTGTAACATTTGAGGTGTTTCTGTGGTTTGGACCAATCAAAATCAACTTGATACTTTTCTCATTTTCATCACCAGATGTGTGGCTTTCTATTCCTCTAACCCTGTCAATCAATGTTGAGAGGGGCCATTTCATTTAAAGGGAAAGACTCAAAAATACACCTTAAAAACTGGAACAGATTGTCTTCTGGGAGGTTAGATATTGAAATTCAGTCTGTTAGCTTTGTAAAATGAATAATTATATAGACCCAATTTTGTTTTGTATTCTGCGGATTTCATTTAGGTAAAAACCCCATGTTATCGCACAGGACCCTGCAGCCACTAACTAGCTTGTCAGTTGTCTTTCGAAGTTAGCACCATTCTGCCCTCGTAGAAGTGACAGAGTTCTATTGAGCAGTGACCACTTTTTGACCATGGCCATGATGACATTCTATTGACTCTAATCATGCTAAATTCTCTGAATAAATCATCTGTAATAAATCATCATTCGAAGTCACTCTTGAGCGATCTGCTTGCACCATCACCATCCCTTCACATTTCTCACTGTCAATCATTAATAATACTTCTTCAGATTTTACAGGTGAAATCTCCATGCAGCATCTGCATGCCACCATTTGATCTCAATCAGTTTAATGGAAATATGCATTTAGATCTTCTTGGGTTATGTACAGTGTTGTTTTCAATTACGTTGCATTAACAAACTGTAGCATAGCCTACCTGTGTTTTCCCCCAACCAAAGTGCACATTACGGATTCAAAGCAATACCACTATTATAGTTTTAATGTAATTTATTTGTAGGCAAAAACTGCATCTATCCCACATATTATACCTATAAATGTTAAGATTATTGCTATATTTTCTCTGTGGAAACATTGTGAATAATAATTTATATGGAGGTTATATATTCTTCTTCTTCTTCTTCTTCTTTTGCTAAAAACCCATCCATTCTCTCTATCTCTGGCTCTGGTTCAGTCTCCCTCTTTCTCTCTCTCAGAGATAGTAGAGAGAGAAAGAGAAAAAGAAAGCATGCTTTTTCCATGTTCTCCCTCATAGGCAGGCGTCCACTGCTGCCCAAATTAAAGTGCTTTTACAATCAGGCAGGGTGAAGGACGCCCGGGCCTCTCAGGCTTCTTGTGCAGGGGGATCAACTTTCATACATGTGCTCTGAAAGAAGGATGTTTCTTTGTTCTGTTTCCCCAATAATCTCTGCTGCCTGTGTGTGTGTGTGTGTTGTTTGTGTGTGTCTGTAATGGTGTTTCTATTTTTAATTGTATAATTTATTATCCTTTTACAACATTTTGTGAATTAAAATGCAAGTTTGCCGTTTAAAGATGAAGATGACCAGATAATTGTAAATTGTGCAGAGGAAGAAAAGTTACAATAGGACACTTATTATCAGGGTATTGGACGGGCATTATGTTTCACTAGCTGGTATTATGTTTCACTAACTGGTATTATGTTTCACTAGCTGGTATTATGTTTCACTAGCTGGTATTATGTTTCACTAACTGGTATTATGTTTCACTAACTGGTATTATGTTTCACTAACTGGCATTATGTTTCACTAACTGGCATTATGTTTCACTAACTGGTATTATGTTTCACTAGCTGGTATTATGTTTCACTAACTGGCATTATGTTTCACTAGCTGGTATTATGTTTCACTAGCTGGTATTATGTTTCACTAACTGGCATTATGTTTCACTAACTGGTATTATGTTTCACTAACTGGCATTATGTTTCACTAACTGGCATTATGTTTCACTAACTGGCATTATGTTTCACTAACTGGCATTATGTTTCTGTCACGCCCTGGCCATAGAGAGGATTTTATTCTCTATTTTGGTTATGCCAGGGTGTGACTAGGGTGGGCATTCTAGTTTATTTATTTCTATGTTTTCTATTTCTTTGTTTTTGGCCGTCTGTGGTTCTCAACCAGAGGCAGCTGTCTATCGTTGTCTCTGATTTGTATTCATACTTAAGCAGCCTTTTTCCACCTGTGTTTTGTGGGTAGTTGTTTTCTGTATAGTTGATTTGCCTTACAGAACTGTTTGTTTTTTCTCTTTGTTATTTTGTTTGAGTGTTTTGAGTAATAAATATTCATGAACACTTACCACGCTGCGCTTTGGTCCGATCCTCATTCTGACGAGAGACGTGGCAGAACTACCCACCACAAAAAGACCAAGCAGAGTGGTCAGGAGGAATGGACATGGGAGGACATTTTGAATGAGAAAGGATCCTGGACGTAGGAGGAAATCCTGGCTGGGAGAGATCGCCTCCCATGGGAGCAGACGGAGGCAGCAAGGAGGGAGCAATTTCACAAGGGGTCACGGCTAGCACGGGGCTCAGCGCTCCTGGCCTCCAGTGCGTCTCTTCGGCCCAGGATATCCTGCGCCTGCTCTGCACATTGTGTCTCCAGTGCGTCTGCACAGCCCAGTGCGTCCTGTCCCAGTGACCCGCAGTTGCCCGGGAAGAAAGTAACCATCCAGCCAGGACGGGATGTGCCAGCTCTACACTCGAGACTTCCAGTGCGCCTCCACAGCCCAGTGTATCCGGTGCCTGCTCCACGCACCAGGCTTCCAGTGCATCTCCCCAGTCCGGTGAGACCTGTTCCGGTTCCACGTACCAGGCCTCCAGTATGTCTCCCCAGCCTGGTAAGCCCTGTTGCAGATCCACGCACCAGGCTTCCAGTACGTCTCCTCAGTCGGGTGAGACCTGTTCCGGCTCCACGTTCGAAGCCTCCAGTGATGATCCATGGCAAGAAGCCTCCAGTGATGATCCATGGCACGAAGCCTCCAGTGAGGATCCATGGCACGAAGCCTCCAGTGAGGATCCATGGCACGAAGCCTCCAGTGAGGATCCATGGCACGAAGCCTCCAGTGAGGATCCATGGCACGAAGCCTCCAGCGTCGATCTGCGGTCCGGAGCCTCCAGCGACGGTCTCCTGTCCGGAGCCTCCAGCGACGGTCTCCTGTCCGGAGCCTCCAGCGACGGTCTCCTGTCCGGAACCTCCAGCGACGGTCTCCTGTCCGGAGCCTCCACCTCCAGCGACGGTCCCAGGTCCGGAGCCTCCAGCGACGGTCTCCTGTCCGGAACCTCCAGCGACGGTCCCAGGTCCGGAGCCTGCAGCGACGGTCCCAGGTCCGGAGCCTGCAGCGACGGTCCCAGGTCCGGAGCCTCCGGCGATGATCGGTGGTCTGGTTCCGCCGGCGATGATCTGCGGCTCGGTTCCTCCAGTGAAGATCCATGCACCAGGGCCACCACCAAAGCGAAGGGATCTGCGGGCGGAGGGGGTCTACGTCCCACACCGGAGCCGCCGCCGTGGAGAGATACCCACCTGGACCCTCCCCGGAGACTGCACCTTTGGGGGGGGGGGTACTGTCACGCCCTGGCCATAGAGAGGCTTTTATTCTCTATTTTGCTTAGACCAGGGTGTTTTCTATTTCTTTGTTTTTGGCCGAGTGTGGTTCTCAACCAGAGGCAGCTGTCTATCGTTGTCTCTGATTGGGATTCATACTTAGGTAGCCTTTTCCCCACCTGTGTTTTGTGGGTAGTTGTTTTCTGTATAGTTGATTTGCCTTACAGAACTGTTTGTTTTTTCTCTTTGTTATTTTGTTTGAGTGTTTTAAGTAATAAATAATCATGAACACTTACCACGCTGCGCTTTGGTCCGATCCTCATTCTGACGAGAGACGTGGCAGTTTCAGTAACTGGTATTATGTTTCAGTAACTGGTATTATGTTTCACTAGCTGGTATTATGTTTCACTAGCTGGTATTATGTTTCACTAGCTGGTATTATGTTTCACTAGCTGGTATTATGTTTCACTAACAGGCATTATGTTTCACTAACAGGCATTATGTTTCACTAGCTGGCATTATGTTTCACTAGCTGGTATTATGTTTCACTAACTGGAATTATGTTTCAGTAACTGGTATTATGTTTCACTAGCTGGTATTGTTTCACTAGCTGGTATTGTGTTTCAGTAACTGGTATTATGTTTCACTAGCTGGTATTATGTTTCACTAGCTGGTATTATGTTTCACTAACTGGCATTATGTTTCACTAGCTGGTATTATGTTTCACTAGCTGGTATTATGTTTCACTAGCTGGTATTATGTTTCACTAGCAGGCATTATGTTTCACTAACAGGCATTATGTTTCACTAACAGGCATTATGTTTCACTAACAGGCATTATGTTTCACTAACAGGCATTATGTTTCACTAACAGGCATTATGTTTCACTAACAGGCATTATGTTTCACTAACAGGCATTATGTTTCACTAACAGGCATTATGTTTCACTAACAGGCATTATGTTTCACTAACAGGCATTATGTTTCACTAACAGGCATTATGTTTCACTAACAGGCATTATGTTTCACTAACAGGCATTATGTTTCACTAACAGGCATTATGTTTCACTAACAGGCATTATGTTTCACTAGCTGGCATTATGTTTCACTAGCTGGCATTATGTTTCACTAACAGGCATTATGTTTCACTAGCTGGCATTATGTTTCACTAGCTGGCATTATGTTTCACTAACAGGCATTATGTTTCACTAGCTGGCATTATGTTTCACTAGCTGGCATTATGTTTCACTAACAGGCATTATGTTTCACTAACTGGTATTATGTTTCACTAACAGGCATTATGTTTCACTTACATTTTTGTTGCTTTGTTCAGAAAATGAATGTGACTATCCACTAGTCCTGACAGGCTTGGAAACAATTTATGATGTGAAAGAGGAACATTCTAAATGCTTCTTCCCCTACACAGTAGTCTGGGCTGAACCAGAAATTACAGTAGTTACAAATGGAAATATTGTATGTGATTGTTGAGACGCTAAAGGAAGATGACTGTGTAAACTATGTTAATATGGTCAATATGAGGAGAAACAAAATCCCCCAGATTCTACCAGTAGATTTAAGAGTGAATATGGTCCCAGTCACAAACCCCAACAGATTCTACTAGTAGATTGCAGAGTGAATAGAGCCACAGGAGCGGATGAAGTGTGTGTGCATGGGGGAGGTATAGGATAAAGCAACAATATGTTTCTTTCTGATGGAAACAAACAAAATCTATTTTCTGTCGGATTCTATTTTCTCCTGTTTCTTTCACTGTCTGTTCATCGATCTCTCCGTGTCTCCTTGCCTCAGCCCCTCTTCCATCAATCTATCCATCCTTTATGTCTCACTCCATCCTCCCCCCTCTCTCTTGCTGTTTTGCTTTTGTCCATATCACTCTGTCCATCCGTCCATCCCCGGCCTCCATCCACAATGAAGGAGGTGTGTGTGTGTGTGTGTGTGTGTAAGTAAAGCAGGGCAGTGCGAAAGAGGTCTGATCCATACTAATGTCCATTGATAGGAAAATCAATGCTGCATTGATCCCAGGGAGAGAGAAAGAGGGAGAGAGGGAAGGAGAGAAAGAGAGAGAGGGACAGAAAGGATTAGATGAGTTTTGGAAGGAAGAAGGCCAGAGGAAGGAAGAAGACAGGGAGAGCCAAAAGACAGCGAGAATTGGAGAGAGTGAATGAGAGAATGAGAAAGGAAAGGAAGGATTAGGCAGATGGGAGGGATGGAATGGGAGAGAGGGATGAAGAGCAGGAATAAGAGAGGTGGAGAAGATTTGAGAGAAAAATCTTCAGATGATTAGGCCTCTGTATCTCAGCAAATACCCTCCCTCTCTCTCGCTCTCTCTTCTCTCTCCTTCTCCCTCCCTCTCCATTTCCTTTACCCTCTCTCTCTCTGACTAGAGAAGTTGATCAGCCTACACCTAGAACCTGAGAAGAGAAAAATAAGTGGAGAAAGAGAAATGAGGTGGAGAAGAGTAAGAGAAAGGGAAGGGAAAATCAATTTTTCCCAGACAGACAGCGGCTAATGGGGCTCTGAGGTAGAGGACATTTTTTACCCCGTGGTCCCTGGGAACCCACAGTTCTAGAATGACTAGAATGGAAATGAACAGTTCTGTTCATGAACAGTTCTATTCTATTCATGATATTCTATCAATTGTAATTCTATAGTGAAACAAAGCTCAACTGAAGGATCACAGACTGACCCGACCCAACCCAGAGAGCACAGTGTTGTTTACTACTGCATTTTATTGAGGAAATTGGACAACCCAAAGAGCAGAGCGTCAGCAAAGTTACACAACCCACTCCTGTCCTGGGTCTCAGAGAGAACATCAGGTAGATAAACCTTTTCATTGGACAACATGATTAATTTATTATCATTACAGAGAAATATGTGTCTGACCTCGAAGGTCAAGGATTTCCACCATAATTTGCAAATAAATTCATAAAAAATCCTACAATGTGATTTTCTGGATTTTTTTCTCTCATTTTTGTCTGTCATAGTTGAAGTGTACCTATGATGAAAATTACAGGCCTCTCTCATCTTTTTAAGTGGGAGAACTTGCACAATTGGTGGCTGACTAAATACTTTTTTGCCCCACTGTATATATATACTCCAGTCGCCGACGTTGCTCGTCCTAATATTTCTATATTTCTTAATTCCATTCTTTTACCTTTTTAGATGTGTGTATATTGTTGTGTATTGTTAGATATTACTGCACTGTTGGAGCTAGGAACACAAGCATTTCCCTACATGTTTCTGTTGCTTGGAAAACGGTTTTGACTTTGGTCTTCCTCGCTCAATCACCAGGCCTTGGTGTGTTCTGTTTCCCATGAGGGCAAGGTGAATGCTGGCTACTAACTTACTTTTTATTTAGCTATGTCATGTGTACGGAAATGTTATGTCATGTGTATGACAGTGTTATGTTAACATTTGGGTTAAACTTCTCATATCAGTCTTGTCTGGTGTGAATATGCATAAAGAGAGTGACTGGAGTCTGGAGACTTTCATAAAGTTCTATCTTACTTGTTACAGTGATATACATAGCTGGTTCCTGTTGTCACTGTTAAACATATAATTATTTTTCTCTTTGTCAATCTCTCTCTGAGGTGACATTGGGTACCATGGTAACGGCACACTCTGTTTACGCAATGTCTCACTTCATCACAAGCTGTTGATGGGTTTGATTTGCATGTGTGTGTTCTCCTGGTTACACACACACAACTTTAAGGTCTAATCTTATTTTTTCTCTTTATTGTTTTGATTATTTTCTTTTTTAGGAACGCAGCTGGTGCAGACTTTGCACTAGACAAAACGCTTAGTAAAAACTTAAAAAAGTGAAACGTTATATTGATAATTCTACCACCCGGAGAATCTACGCCAACATCACTGGAAGATGTACTGGTGATGCTTCGTTGTCAAACTCATCAACATTTCAGAAAGAAAAGAAATGAGTACTTTGACACTTAACGAAACAATTTATCAGAATATTTTTTTTTGTCAGAGATCTGACCTCATACACTTCACCGCTTAAGCCAGTGAAATTAGTGAAGAGGGAGGGGGGAGACGGAGAGAGGGAGGGAAAGAGAGAGAAATAGAGAGAGGGGGGATGGATGGAGAGAATAGAGAGAGAGAGGGAAAGGGAGAGAGGTAGGGAAGGAATAGATAGAGGGGGGGGGGGGGGGGTAGCCAGTTGAACCCCCTGTCAAGCACAATGAGGGATAATAGATTCCATACCAGGAAATCCATTAGAGCTGGGAACGCTACGGAGCACGGAATACTGCCATGTTTTCAAAAATCCCTCATTAACTGTCATTTATAAATTACAATCAGCAGCATGGCCAGAATGACAAGCAGAATATCACTCACTGAATAACTGGGAGTATAGTTATGTATAGGATAGAAGAAGAGAGAGAAAGAGAAAAGAAAGTGCAAGGAGTGAGAGAAGGGAGCGAGGAAGGCCTCTGGAAGTACAGAGGAGTTGTATGAAGTCCCCAGACACTGAGCTAAGGTCAGTATTGAGTTGTCCCACTCTATTGGATACATTACGGTTTGGGGGAGAGTAAGCTGATTTTAGATCTGTGAAGAAGGGTAACTTCTACACTCAGAAAAAAGGTGCTATCTAGAACCTAAAAAGGTTCTTCAGCTGTCCCAATAGGAGAACCATTTTAAGAGAAATTTTTGATTCGAGGATAAAACCTTTTGGTTCCAGGTAGAAACCTTTTGGGTTCCATGCAGAGACCTTTTTACAGAAGGTTCTACATGGAACCAAAAAGGGTTCTACCTGGAACCAAAATCTGCCGTTCTGCCCTTGAGCAAGGCAGTTAACCACCCACCACAACAACTGCTTCCCGGGCGCTGATGATGTGTATATTGATTAAGGCAGCCCCCACACCTCTCTGATTCAGAGGGGTTGGCTTTAAATGCGGAAGACACATTTCGGTTGAATGCATTCAGTTGTGAAACTGACTAGGTATCCCCTTTCCCTTTCAAAAAAGGGTTATTTCTTTCTCTCTCTCTCCCTCTCTCACTCTCATTTCAATTCAAAGGGGCTTTATTGGCATGGGAAACATATGCTTACATTGCCAAAGCAAGTGACAAAACAAAAGTGAAATAAACAATCAGAAATTAAAAGTAAAACTTACAATCACAAAAGTTTTAGAAGAAGAGAAACATTTTAAAATGTTATGTTATATACATTTGCACATTGGCTATGCACAATGTGCAAATGCTCTCTCTCTCCCCTCCTCCCTATTTCCTCTTAAAAGTCCTGGTTTCCAATCTTCACCCCTCTGTCAATCTCTCTACTCTCCACCCCTGAATGAGAGACAGCAAGTGGAGAGAAAGTGGAGAATGAGAGAGAGGGAGATGGATTATGGAGTGGGGGTGGGGGTGGGGTGAGAGAGACAGAATTAGGAGGGGGGAAATAGTGAGGAGAGAAAAAAAAGAGAGAAAGGGTGGGACAGTGGAAGAGGAAAAAAGAAAGCAGAGGGGAAAAGGGTGAAGGGGCCTCTGAGAGGGAGGGAGGGAGGAGAGGAGGTTAATTTGCACATATTAGAGAGGGCAGGATTTTTCATTAAAAAGAGATTGAAGTTGATATATGCCTGTGTGCTCCTGACACACTGTATGCTCTGATTGGGTAAGTCCTTCACAGAACAAAGGAACCCCCCCCCATCTCTCTCTCTCTCTCTCTCTCTCTCTCTCTCTCTCTCTCTCTCTCTCTCTCTGCCTCACACACACACGCTCTACGGCTGCTAAAGACAGCTGTAGCTCCAGCAGCTCAAAGCCTACGAAGCCTTTATGAAGCCTTATAACTGTGAATAGAAGCATTACCATTAAGCCCTCGATCTCTGGCTCTATATCTGAGGTGATAGAGACTCTCCTTGTTGCCATTCCACACCTCTACTCCCTGCTTAACCAGCTGTTGGGTGTGTTTGTGGGTGTGTGTTTGTGTGTGTGTGCGCAAATAATGTTAAATCACAATAAGAAACAGCTCTATCCTTGTCGGACTGACTGACTGACTTACTGACTAACCAACTGACTGCGGGTGCAACTAGCTCTCACAGTCTCACGTCAGAATTAGACGTTCATCCATGTTTCTCAAACGTCAAATTTCTAAGTTGTTGCAAACGTCAGATATTGAAGTGCATAAGGTTAACTTTAGGCTTTAACTCTTCATTTTGAAGGTTAGGGTTAAGTTTAGGCATTAACTAAGGAATCTTAAGGTTAGGCAATACCTCCGAATGGTTACGGTAAACGTTAAGGTTTGGGATAGGTTTAAAAAAAATGTTTTGCTGAAACAACTTGCTATCACTGCTTGTTGTTTGAATTAGCAACATTTGAATCGTACATTTTTTGCAACCTTTGGAATCAGAAGCAGATGCTTACAGCTATGCACCATCCCTGTCCACAACACTCACTGATGCCCCTGGTGGCCGGTTTCCACATAATCTCCCAATGTCCTCAGACATGGATGGACGTCGAATACTGACTGGTATCACGGGTGACCTGGCTGGGGGGTGTGGGGGTGCAGAAGTGGCGTCTTTAAAACAATGAATAACATACAGAATTCAGAATCATCTGAAAGATTCAACTGTAACTCTCAATTCTCTCTCGCTCCTCTCTATCTGATGAACTCTCATTAGTAGACTGTTCTCCTTGAAGTGCCGTTTTGTTTAATAAGTTATGCAATCACATTCCCATAGCAGCACGCCCCCTCCCCTCCACCCCCCCCTGGTACCCCCTACTCCCATCTCCCTTTGTCTGGCCATTGAAAGGCCACTACTCTCTCTCTTTTTCCCTCTCGCCCCATCTCTCCCCATCTGCTCTCCTCTCCTTCTCAGGTTTGCCCTGCACTCTCCCACATAATAAAAATAGTACATGGTATACATCTCTCTCCACACGCACATGCGCACACACACACACGCACACACACACACGTTACAATATCAAACTTCTAATTTGAGTAATGCACTTTCCAGATTTCATTGAATCTTCCCAATTGGAGGGTGAGTCTTCAGGATCTGTGGTTTGGTTCAATTCTTTAACTCCCAGGTTTTCTACTGATTAGTGTCCATGGTTGTCTGAGAGATCCACTGGTCTTAGTCCAGTTGAAGTGTATGTGTGTGTGTCCTTGCATGCTTGTGTGGTCTCAAGGGCTTGTAGATTATGTTGACAAAAGGTCCACCTGGTGCCCTTAGATTACTTTTCTCCCCCTCGTCCTCCATTAACCCCCTTGTTGAATTGGGAATATTTAGAGATCAGACACAAACTTAATGATACGATTTTAACGTTAATGTCTGTTGAGAGGCTTGGGGGAGGCTGTAGTAGTGAAGTGACACAGGGAGGCAACAGTATAATTTTTTGGTATTTTATTTAACCTTTATTTAACTAGGCAAGTCAGTTAAGAACAAATTCTTATTTACAATGACGGCCAAACCCGGACGACGCTGGGCACCGCCCTATTGGACTCCCAATCACGGTCGGGTGGGATACAGAATGTCAGTTGGGCTGAAGGTCATCTTAATCCAGCTAACCTGACCTAAACACACTGCTGCCTTTCAGAGAGTCAAAGAAGAACAAATATCAACACTAACCTCTAGAAGCCTGCATGGCCTGGTGTGTTCTTTCTTCCTTATGGCATTGATTCTCTCTTTCCTTTCTCTCTCTCTCTCTCTCTCTCTCTCTCTCTCTCTCTCTCTCTCTCTCTCTCTCTTTCTCTTTTTCTCTGTTTCTCCAACCCTAACTCTCCCTCTATCTCCATCATCTGTGTGTGTCCTTGGAGGGAGAACATGATTAGGATGTGAGTGTTTCTCTAACGTAGCGCTTGTCTTCTGTATGCTAACAGATGTCAAGGACCAACGTGACACAACCACACTGTTGGAAGGGCTGACTCATCAAGGACAGCAATATATTGGAATACAGAAAGGGCAGCCTGAATTCCTGAATATGGAAGTTAGAAAGAGTTAATTAGAATAACTAATGTCTTTAAAGACACACACACCTGCTCTCTCTGTCCCCCCTCTCTCGTTCTCCCTCCTCTCGCTCTCTCCCTCCTGTCTCGTTCTTCCTCCTCTATCGTTCTCCCTCCTCTCTCTCTCCCTCCTCTCTCTCTCTCCCTCCTCTCTCTCATTCTCCCTCCTCTATCGTTCTCCCTCCAATCTCTCGTTCTCCCTCCTCTCTCTCTCTCCCTCCTCTCTCTCGTTCTCCTTCCTCTCTCTCTCTCCCTCCTCTCTCTCTCCCTCCTCTCTCTCTCCCTCCTCTCTCTTGTTCTCCCTTCTCTATCGTTCTCCCTCCTCTCTCTCTCCCTCCTCTCTCTCTCCCTCCTCTCTCTCTCTCCCTCCTCTCTCTCATTCTCCCTCCTCTATCGTTCTCCCTCCTATCGCTCGTTCTCCCTCCTCTCTCTCTCTCCCTCCTCTCTCTCGTTCTCCCTCCTCTCTCTCTCTCCCTCCTCTCTCTCTCCCTCCTCTCTCCCTCCTCTCCCTCGTTCTCCCTCCTCTATCGTTCTCCCTCCTCTTTCTCTCTCCCTCCTGTCTCTCATTCTCCCTCCTCTATCGTTCTCCCTCCTCTCTCTCGTTCTCCCTCCTCTCTCTCTCCCTCCTCTCTCTCGTTCTCCCTCCTCTCTCTCGTTCTCCCTCCTCTCTTTCTCTCCCTCCTCTCTCTCTCTCCTCCTCTCTCTCTCCCTCCTCTCTCTCATTCTCCTTCCTCTATTTTCTCTCCCTCCTATCTCTCGTTCTCCCTCCTCTCTCTCTCTCCCTCCTCTCTCTCGTTCTCCCTCCTCTCTCTCTCTCTCCCTCCTCTCTCTCTCCCTCCTCTCTCTCTCCCTCCTCTCTCTCGTTCTCCCTCCTCTATCGTTCTCCCTCCTCTCTCTCTCCCTCCTCTCTCTCTCTCCCTCCTCTCTCTCATTCTCCCTCCTCTATCGTTCTCCCTCCTATCTCTCGTTCTCCCTCCTCTCTCTCTCCCTCCTCTCTCTCTCTCCCTCCTCTCTCTCCCTCCTCTCTCTCTCCCTCCTCTCCCTCGTTCTCCCTCCTCTATCGTTCTCCCTCCTCTCTCTCTCCCTCCTGTCTCTCATTCTCCCTCCTCTATCGTTCTCCCTCCTCTCTCCCTCCTTCTCCCTCCTCTCTCTCGTTCTCCCTCCTCTCTCTCTTCTCCCTCCTCTCTCTCTCCCTCCTCTCTCTCTCTCCTCTCATTCTCCCTCCTCTATCGTTCTCCCTCCTCTCTCTCTCTCCCTCCTCTCTCTCTCCCTCCTCTCTCTCTCTCTCTCTCTCCTCTCTCTCGTTCTCCCTCCTCTCTATCGTTCTCCCTCCTCTCTCTCTCTCCCTCCTCTCTCTCTCCCTCTTCTCTCTCTCTCCCTCTCTCTCTCCCTCCTCTCTCTCATTCTCCCTCCTCTCTCTCATTCTCCCTCCTCTATCGTTCTCCCTCCTCTCTCTCGTTCTCCCTCCTCTCTCTCTTTCTCTCCCTCCTCTCTCTCTCTCTCTCCCTCCTCTCTCTCTCCCTGCTCTCTCTCGTTCTCCCTCATCTCTCTCTCCCTCCTCTCTCTCGTTCTCCCTCCTCTCTCTCTCCCTCCTCTCTCTCGTTCTCCCTCCTCTCGTTCTCCCTCCTCTCATTCTCCCTCCTCTCGTTCTCCCTCCTCTCTCTCTCCCTCCTCTCTCTCGTTCTCCCTCCTCTCTCTCTCTCCCTCCTCTCTCTCTCTCTCCCTCCTGTCTCATTCTCCCTCCTCTCTCTCGTTCTCCCTCCTCTCTCTCGTTCTCCCTCCTCTCTCTCTCGTTCTCCCTCCTCTCTCTCTCCCTCCTCTCTCTCTCGTTCTCCCTCCTCTCTCTCGTTCTCCCTCCTCTCTCTCGTTCTCCCTCCTCTCTCTCTCTCCCTCATGTCCTTTCTTTACTGATCCTCCCCCGTTTTTGACTACATTCCACTCTCAGCTCTGTGCTCTCAGTATCTATCCCTCTCTTTCTGTGCATTTGTGTGTATGTGTTGGGGGTCACTGGACCTCATGTAGTGCTGCCTTTCCCCACCCTTGAGGTGGAACAGAGCCTGGTGATAGGTGGAGGGGATGGGGGAGGGATCAGAGAGAAGATAGGGGGTGTAACAAGGCCTAGATTGTAGGCTGCAAAATAAACACGGAAAATTACATTTATGCACAAAATCTATTCACACATCTGTACTCCCTCTCTCTCTCTCTCTCTCTCTCTCTCTCTCTCACACACACACACACACATTTGTTTTACTATCATTGTGGGGACCAAACAATTGATTCCCATTTAAAATACTGTTTTTCCTAACCACTACCCCTAAACCCTAAAAGGACCTTTTGTCATTGTGGGGACCGGAAAAATGTGTTTTCCTTGTTTAACTATCCTTGTGATGAATTCAGGTCCCCATAAGGATAGTGAAACCCAAAACACACACACAGGGCCTCCCTGCATCTCCATAATAAATGAGCTTCTGCAGGTGAATGGGTCTCTGTGTGCTTGGTGCAGCCTGCGGGTGCCTGACTAAAATGGATGGCCCTCCTCGTGTCTGGAGATTACAGCCAATTTAAATCCTATCCCCCTGACATCCGTTACAGCTGGAATTATTTAACATAGCCTTATAGGAACGACTCAGGCCCTTCCTGGACTAGGTTATATTATTCATTATTTTGAGTCCAGTAATGAGCCAATGACGTGTCTATTTTTACCTGATGATCTCAGATCTATATCCTGTCACATTCATCATAACCATGCAGGATTACATTAATATCTGCCATCCTAGGGTGTCTGGGTCATGAACGTCCATCTTTCATCCTGACCCTGAACCGAGAAATACACAGCCCGACCAGACCCAGTAAACAGACCCATTCACCCATGCAGCCTACATTGACTTCGTAATGTGATACGTTCTATTTATCCACCAATCACAGTAATCAATTGATTAATCAATTCATGTTGATCCTTGCAGGGGAGAATTTAAAAGCATGCTATTGCTAACATTGACTTGCATTGGTTTTTGGTTAGGAAGTACTATGGTAGGGCCTACAAAACCAAAGCATGGATTTCAGTCTCCGTTGTCCATAGATTGACTTCAAGGTAAGGAAAGAAATATCTACATTTGTAATTCAGCTGAACCCTCCCTTTGAATATCGTTTGAAATCTTCATCAGTTGATAGACTACAGTAGAGCCTTCTACAATAAAGGGCTCTGGACTGCAGTAGGCCTTAACTAAACGTGAAAGCATTACAAAATAAGTAACCTAATATAATCTCGTCAGAGTGCTCAGAGTCAAAGTAGATACAGTTCATGAAAATGAAAAGGCCTATAAATAGATGCGTGTAGACTAACTCTGTCTAGAGACGTACCTAACCTGCTTCTACAGTGCTGCTGCTCACGTTTGTGTTTACTGCGTTGCCTGTATTTCCTCATTACGATGTGGAATAGCAGAAATAAAACAAACCTAGTGTTTTTAGAATATATGTTCCTTGTTTAAAGTGCAACTCTGTTTTAAACTGAGGCAATTTAGACACAGACTGACTAACAGTGATCGGTCTTCAGTTTCTCGCTTTCAATGTTGGAGCCGAAGTCAACGGTTCGGACTGTGGGCTATAACCGCAGGTCTGCTGCACCTCGCTCGGTTGAAAGATCAACTCCACCCCGCTGACAAATAGAAAACCGCACAACTACTAAACTGTGATTTAAAGTAGCCCACAGAGCCTTAAAATTAACCAGACATTTTGTTCTGAAATGTATGTGTTTATTTTACGTTAAATTTAGAAGTTGCAATCTGAAAAAAAATCCTATTTAGAAATCCAACTAATCCAGCCTGAATGCATAATTTACCGTGGATGTGTTTAAGACTATTGCCAGTAAAAATATCGAAGTTGAAATATTTGTTTTCACTAAGATATTTAAAATAGGCCTATTATAATTGAGTTTACATCATTAGATTTAGTGTTTGTAAAATATAAAATGTTATTTGTCCAATAAGAAAGTTCAATAATTGAAGGCACATCCATCATGAGGTTTTGAGTGATAATTTCCTAAATATTTCAACAAATTCTAAAATTACAAGTATTTAGTTACAGTTGAAGTCGGACGTTGACATACACCTCAGCCAAATACATTTCAACTCAGTTTTTCACAATGCCTGACATTTAATCCTAGTAAACATTCCCTGTTTTTGGTCAGTTAGGATCACCACTTTATTTTAAGAATGTGAAGTGTCAGAATAATAGAGATAATTATTTATTTCAGCTTTTAGAAGTTTACATACTCAATTAGTATTTGGTAGCATTGCATTTAAATTGTTTAACTTGGGGCAAATGTTTCGGGTAGCCTTCCACAAGCTTCCCACAATAAAGGTTGGGCAAATTTTGGCCCATTCCTCTTGACAGGGCTGGTGTAACTGAGCCAGGTTTGTAGGCCTCCTTGCTCGCACACACCTTTTCAGTTCTGCCCACAAATTTTCAGGGCTTTGTGATGGCCACTCCAATACCTTGAATTTGTCCTTAAGCCATTTTGCCACAACTTTGGAAGTATACTTGAGGTCATTGTCCATTTGGAAGACCTATTTGCAACCAAGCTTTAACTTCCTGACTGATGTCTTGCTTCAATATATCCACATAATTTTCCTCCGTCATGATGCCATCTATTTTGTGAAGTGTACCAGTCCCTCCTGTAGCAAAGCACTCCCCACAACATGATGCTGCCACCCACGTTCTTCATGGTTGGGATGGTGTTCTTCGGCTTGCAAGCCTCCCCCTTTTTCCTTCAAACAACAATGGTCATTATGGCCAAACAGTTCTATTTTTGTTTCATCAGACCAGAGGACATTTCTCCAAAAAGTACGATCTTTGTCCCCATATGCAGTTGCAAACTGTAGTCTGGCTTTTTTTATGGCGGTTTTGGAGCGTCTCCTTCCGGAGCGGGACTGCTGCTTGGTCCCATGGTGTTTATACTTGCGTACTATTGTTTGTACAGATGAACATGGTACCTTTAGACGTTTGGAAACTGCACCCAAGGATGAACCAGACTTGTGGTCTGCAATTTTTATTTATTTTTATTTTCCCATGATTTCAAGCAAAGATACACTGAGTTTGAAGGTAGGCCTTGAAATACATCCACATGTACACCTCTAATTGACTCAAATTATGTCAATTAGCCTATCAGAAGCTTCTAAAGTCATGACATCATTTTCTGGAATTTTCCAAGCTGTTTAAAGGCACAGTCAACTTAGTGTATGTAAACTTCTGACCTACTGAATTAAGTGAAATTCTAAGTGAAATAATCTGTCTGTAAACAATTGTTGGAAAAATTACTTGTTTCATGCACAAAATAGATGTCCTAACCGACTTGCCAAGACTATAGTTTGTTAACAAGAAATTTGTGGAGTGGTTGAAAAACGAGTGGGCCTTTTATGGGCCTCCCGGGTGACGCAGTGGTCGAGGGCACTACATCGCAGCGCAATTGGCCTAGCGTCGTCTGGGTTAGGGAGGGTTTGGCCGGTAGGGATATCCTTGTGTCATTGCGCACCAGCGAATCCTGTGGCGGGCCGGGCGCAGTGCACGCTAACCAAGGTCGCACAGTGTTTCCTCTGACACATTGGTACGGCTGGCTTCCAGGTTGGATGCGCGCTGTGTTAAGAAACAGTGCGGCTTGGTTGGATTGTGTTTCAGAGGACGCACGGCTTTCGACCTTCGTCTCTTCCGAGCCCGTACGGGAGTTGTTGCGATGAGACAAGATAGTAATTACTAACAATTGGATACCACGAAAAAGGGGGTAAAATTTAAATAAAATAAGAAAAACAAGTTTTAATGACTCCAACCTGAGTGTATGTAAACTTCTGACTTCAACTTTATAGGAAGAGAGGAGTATGGAGAGGGGTAGGATGGGGGGATAGGCAGAGGATTGTCAGTCAGCAGAAGAATAGACTGTCTGTGTGTGAAGAGGGATGAGGGAGAATCCTGCTGCTTCTCCTCAGGGCCATTATCCTACAGGAGAGGAACCTGTGGGGGGTAGCCTATACACACACGCCTGATGCCGGCAACATTCCATGGGAATCCCGTCAGCTGCTTCAGTGCTTTCCTCTCTTCAGCTCTCCTTTTTCCCGCTATCCCCTCCTCCGTCTCTCTGTTCCTGGCCCTAAACACCTCTGTCAGAGTGATCTGGTTCTATTCTGAACAGGAATCTTGGCCAGGCAGTTTTCAGTGGATCATCCCCCTATCAACTCCCATCCCATAATGATTTAATCCAAACTACAGCTGCTAATGGTTTTCCGCCGCACTCAAGTTATTCTAACTGGTAATTATATGATTCATTTGAATGGCTAAATTAATGTTTCATTTGAATAACTGTTGTTTAAATTACTAAATGCATGTTTAATTGTTATTACTTAGGACTTCTTTTAAGCTCTTCATCTGGACATTTGGGGAGTTCCCCGGGCCCAGATGAGCCTCCTCCTGGACTAAAAAGCTAAATTGTGTGTGAACCTTCAACCCTGATGTTCTGGAGCTAAGTGTTTGACTTTTGATCAGGCATCTCGTTGGCCAGCATGGTTGTCCTCCCTCGGCTGTTACATACACCCCCCCTGGGAAGCAGTGGCTGCTGGGAGGTTATCAATGATGGACGCCAGCTCTGCTCCCACTCCTGAACGGGAATGCTGTGAATGAATTGAACGAGAGGGAGGAGAGGAGAAAGGGGTGATGTCGAGAAGACAGGGGGGGAGAGAATGAAAGTGGTAGACAAGGAGGTAGGGAGGGGGCATGTTTAAACAGCCTGGACTTGAGTGACAGGGCTGATAGAGGGTGGGCGGAAGAGGGGGGTTTAAGAGTTGCTGGGGGGCTGAGATGAGGGGAAAGTGAGCTTTTAATTTCCAAGAGCAGAAGCAGATGTAGGGGAATTGTACACACACCCACACGCTGCTAGGCAGCAGGAAGTCATCAGGGACAGAGGAGCACTGTGTGTGTGTGTGTGTGTGTGTGTGTGCTGGGGCAAGGGACCCTGGACCACTATAAAATGAGCACGCAGAAACTGTTAAACACTAGAGCGAGACAAGACGGCTAACGATATAGTGAGAGAGTCAGTGTCATCTTTTCATCTGTCCAGAGATGGAGGTAAAGAGGAGAAACAAAGAGAAACATGCTATTAGACAGCAGGCTTAGAGGAGGTAGATCTGTTCTTTATTCAACCAAAGTGGAAAAATGCTGTTGACAAAAAGCACTTAAACAGAGCTGTTAATCAAGCTTTAACCATCTTCTCACTCCAATAATGTTGTCCCACTGGCTACGCTGACTCCTCGTCTTTTTACCATCAGTCGGTCTCTTTATTTATCCAGAACATTGAATTATTTTGGTGTTTTGAAATACAAACATTTGAGGAGGGTATGATTTTTCAGTTGTACAAAATTGATCTAAACAAAAGTGAACACAGATGGAAACATGGTGCCCAGAGGTGGAGTATAAAATGACGGTGCAAAACAAACAAAACAACAAAACAATGTCCCTGCACATATAAAAATAAATTAATACTTTGTGTCCAGTCACCATCGCCTGTAGTCTGGTCCTAAGATTTACACACACAAAATTAGGCTTCATTGGCTATCCTTTACACCAACACTGCCAATCACAATCACTTATTTACACCCCACAGGCAATGAAAAATATATATTTATTTACACAAACAAAGTCAAAACTGTGGCATTGAACCCACACCTCTTCTGACAATAACAGCTATGTACACCATCACCACCACAAACCACCTCCATTCGCCAGTAGTTCAATCTTTCTCAATACACAACTTTTTTTCCCATCAAAAATGTTTACAGCAAGATGTGAAAAACTTTAAACAGCAGTATAAAACAAATTCTTGAAGAACAGTGGGTACTTTTAAAATATAGCATCCTGCACCCATTATAACATAAAGAAATGCTAAATAAATAAAAACAGAATTCATAAAGTTGGTTTCGGTATTTTGTGAACCCAGCAAAATACATTTCCTGGTTTCCAGCCTTTCAGAATGTGTTGCATGATCTTTTGCCTGGTCAACGCAGCTTGACAGCCAGTAATATGGTGAGAATGGATGACTGACAGGTCGAGTAGCATGAGTAACCCTCCCCCTCAGCCTTAGGCACTTGGGGAATGGACCCTGACTTGCCAATCCTGACTGTTGTGGATTCCTATTGGCCGATGCTGAAGGTTGCAGGCCCTGATAGGCTGGTGTGTGAAGTAGGTAGAGCAGAAAAAGACAGTAATAGCAAGGCTTCCATAGCTGAGCGGTCAGTCAGTCTTACATTAGAGAGTGGTCTCTGGTTAGGTCTTATGCTGGTTAGGTCTTATGCTCAGGCAGACAGAGGTAACAGCAGTTACATGTCCAGTGCAGGACTCCTGCCTCTCCTAAAACTGTACAATGTCATAGTTCCCAGACCTCATCTCTCCAGCAGAGCTATGAGTCATCAGTCAGCTGTGTTAGTGTCCTGATATTTTTGTAGTTTGTAGTAATTGTAGTTCTATGTGGGCTAGCTTGTGTGCTGAAAGCACAGCACTGATCAGAGTTCATATGATGGTAGAGACCCCTGAGAGATAGAGAGATGGATAGAAGAGAGAGAGAAAAAGAGAATGCGCAACAGAAAAAGCGAGAGAGCTGTTTTGTGGGTCAGGTCTTCTCCTGTCCAGTGAGGCCCACAGCCTTTTCAACCAGCCGGGGTTTCTGTGCAGTGGCGTGTGTGTGTGTATCGGGGTGTGAGTGTGTGTGCAGTGCCAGGAAGGGGTTGGCGGTGATGGTGCCCTGGCCGTGGACGTGGGAGGAGGAAAGGAGGGAGGTGATGGGCAGCTGAGTGGAAGAGAGAGGGATGGAGGGAAGCTGGGAGGAGGTGGAGAGAGATTGAAGTTGGTGGAGGTCCTGTTGTTGCTGCATCAACTGGTAAAACAACACCTGCTGCTGTTCCTAGAGGGAGGGAGGGGGAGGGGAGGGGGGAGGAGGGGGGAGAGGGGGGGGGAGGGAGGGGGGGAGAGAGGGAGGGGGGGAGGGAGGGAGGGAGAGAGGGAGGGGGGGAGGGAGGGGGGGAGAGAGGGAGGGGGGGAGAGAGGGAGGGAGGAGGGGAGAGAGGGAGGGAGGAGGGGAGAGAGGGAGGGAGAGCAGGAAAGAGATAATCATGTGACTTTGGAAAGCTGATAAATAAGCCTGCTGTGTTTAGTACAGTGGTGCTAGGGATGTGTGTTTACCGCAGAGGGCTGTGAAGAGAGTAGCTGCTGTAGTTGGTGCTGGTGCAGTAAGAGCCTCTGCTGTTCAGACAAGGCACCCAACCTAAAAACACACAAAGACATACACACACACAGTTAGAAAACCACGCACACACACACACGCACACACACACACTCACCTGCTTTTAGCAGTAACTGAGCTGCAGTAATCCAATAGGAAAGCAGGAAGGGAGAAAATATAAGGGAATCAATTTCAAAGCCAAAAAGACAGACATTTCAATGAATAGAAGGACAGGTAGCCAGGCAGGCAGACTACCAGGTAGCCAGGCAGGCAGACTACCAGGTAGCCAGAAATGCAGACTACAAGGTAGCCAGAAATGCAGACTACCAGGTAGCCAGGCAGGCAGACTACCAGGTAGCCAGGCAGGCAGACTACCAGGTCGCCAGAAATGCAGACTACCGGGTAGTCAGAAAGGCAGACTACCAGGTCACCAGAAAGGCAGACTACCAGGCAGCCAGATGTAGTGTACCTACCTGTTGTTAATGGAGCTGGAGATGGGCAGAGCGGCGCTGGTGCCCGGTGCAGAGGTATGTGTGTATGTGTGAGGGCTGGAGGTGGTCTGTATGACTCCGTTCAAAACCCCCACTATCCCCCCCATCCCTGGCCCGGCTCCACCTCCCAGCATCATGGTTCCCATGGCAACCCCGTTGAGCTGATGCGGCTGGGGGGGGCTGTGAGAGACGGATGGGGGGGTGGACAGAGAAGAGGTAGATCCACCACTACTACGACCACATGACACGCTATCCTGAGAGAGAGAGAGAGAGAGAGCTTTGTTAACCAATATCTCCTATGCAATCTCTTACCATTCCAAAAGCTCTATGTAATGACAGCATAACAACTAGTGTGATAGCTGGGTTCACTCACTATGTGCTGGAGCTTCAACTGCCTTACCTGAGCAGGTATGGGTAGAGAGGAGTCACTCTTCACATCTGAAACACACAACATCACACAGGCAATGATAGTGACAGTTTGTACGAGTGTTTGTTAGGGTGAGGTGAGGCAGTAATAGGGCTGTGTGTGTGTACCTTGGGCAGCAGTAGTAGGGGTGAAAGGCACAGACAGCTGAGCTGACAGGAGCTGCAGTCGCTCTTTCTTCATGGTCAGAGTTTTAATCTGGTCCTCTAGACGCCTGTTCTCCTGCTGCAGCTGGTGGAGGGACTTCAACATCCCCAACACTACCACACAAAGAGACCGAGAAAGAGAGAGAGACAGAGAGAGAGATGGAGAGAGAGAGAGAGAGAGACAGACAGACAGAAGAGAGAAGCGAGAGAGAGAGGAGAGAAGCGAGAGTCAAAGACAGGCAGAGAGAGAGGAGAGAAGCGAGAGAGAGAGGAAACTAAATTAAACCAATAAAATTGAATTATCCAAACAATGCAATGATAGGTGAGTAGATTAGATTTGATGAAAAAAGTAATGTAGGTGTGTGTGCTCACCATCTCCCTGTGCTCCCTGCTGCAGTAGGAACTGTTGTCCATCACTCCACTGTCTCTCCAGCAGCTGTTCTATAGAGGTGGCCACCGGGGGTACTGTGTCTCCCCCTCCCTGACCTGACCCTAGCCCCCCCAAACCTGACCCCAATGACCCTCCTGGGTCATACCGGATCTGCAGCCCACCTAGAGGAGAACTGGAGGGAGAGCGGGATGGATGGGTGAGAGAGAAGAAAAAGGATATTAACAACCAAACATAGCATCAAACAAACATGGAGAATGTCAAAGCAATTTGTCCTTAAGTGAGCTAATGAAAATGAGAGAGAGAGAGAGAGAGAGAGAGAGGTGTGTGTGGTGGGCACCCATGGTGCAGTAAATCACTCTGTGCGAGTTGAGACACTGATGAGTGAAAGAGAGACAGAAGATAGGGAGGAAAAAGAGTCAGGAGAGAACTTCACGGTTCTGGAATAATAAACAAACAGAGGGAGAGTCTTTTTACCATTCCATCGGACTTCTCGTTGGCGCACACACACACACACACACACACACCACTTATTGGAAAAGTTCAATTAGCAAATATTTTCTCCCTTTTGGAGCAAACTGAAGGAAACCTTTTTCTTCTTAAAATAAATATTATATTATTAGGTTGCTTTTAAATATTCTGATTTGTTTCATCCTTTCAAATAAAAGTACCAACATGACATTTCACTTTTCATTTGCATTTTTATAATTCATATGAATCTGACTGAAGAAGCCATGCCGGAACAGAGTTCGGAAAAGTGACGTCAAGACAAGAACACACAAGTGAATACAAAGCAGGAGTGAAGCCACTCTCCACATAAGACGCTAAAGAACCACATCATACAGAGTCCTCCTATTGGTTAAGAAAAATATTTTGGCACTGAATAAAGCCAACACACTATATATATGGACACCCCTTTAAAATTTGTGGATTCGGCCTCACCCGTTTGCAAACAGGTGTATAAAATCAAGCATACAGCCATGCAATCTTCTTAGACAATATTGGCAGTATAATGGCCTTACTGAAGCGCTCAGTGACTTTCAACGTGGGTCTGTCATAGGATGCCACCTTTCCAAAACGTCAGTTTCTCACATTTCTGCCCTGCTAGAGCTGCCCTGGTCAACTGTAAGTGCTATTATTGTGAAGTGGAAACATCTAGGAGCAACAACGGCTCAGCCGCAAAGTGGTAGGCCACACAAGATCACAGAACAGGACCGCTGAGTGCTGAAGCACATACAAATAGTCTATCCTCGGTTGCAACACTCACTACCAAGTTCCAAACTACCTCTGGAAGCAACGTCTGCACAAGAACTGTTCATCGGGAACTTCATGCAATGGGTTTCCATAGCCGAGCTGCCGCACACAAGCCTAAGATCACAATGCGCAATGCCAAGCGTCGGCTAGAGTGGCGTAAAGATCGGCGCCATTGGACTCTGGAGCAGTGGAAACGTGTTCTCTGGAGTGATGAATCACGCTTCACCATCTGGCAGTTTGACGGACACATTAGGGTTTGGCGAAAGGCAAAGGAACACTACCTGCCCAAATGCATAGTGCAAATAGTAAAGTTTGGTGGAGGAGGAATAATGTAATGGTCTGGAGCGGTTTTTCATGGTTCGCACTAGGCCCCTTAGTTCCAGTGAAGGGAAATCTTAATGCTACAGCATACAATGACATTCTACACGATTCTGTGGTTCCAACTTTGTGGCAACAGTTCGGGGAAGGCCCTTTCCTGTTTCAGCATGACAATGCCCCGTGCAGAAAGCCAGGTCCATACAGAAATGGTTTGTCGAGATCGGTGTGGAAGAACTTGACTGTTCTGCACAGAGCCATGACCTCAACCCCATCAAACACCTTTGCGATGTTTTAATTTGATTTGATTGAACCTTTATTTAACTAGGCAAGTCAGTTAAGAACAAATTCTTATTTTCAATTACGGCCTAGGAAGTGGGTTAACTGCCTTGTTCAGGGGCAGAACGATTTTATCTTGTCAGCTCGGGATTCGATCTTGCAACCTTTCGGTTACTTGTCCAAATATCTAATCACTAGGCTACAATGATGGCCAACCTCGGGCCAGACCCTAACACGGACGACGCTGGGCCAATTGTGCATCGCTCTATAGGACTCCCAATCATGTCCGGTTGTGATACAGCCTGGAATCGCCTGCTATCCACATACTTATGGTCATGTAGTGCACTCTGACCAGATCCTGTGTTTTCCTATTTAAAAAAAATAATCTCTATTACAGAGAGCAGATTCCATTATGCAATTATACATAGTACTTTCTATTTACAGTGTATTCTGAAAGTATTCAAACCCCTGGACCTTTCCACATTTTGTTACGTTACAGCCTTATTCTGGGGGCAGCTGACAAGGTACAAATCTGTCGTTCTGACCCTGAACAAGACAGTTAACCCACTGTTCCTAGGCTGTCATTGTAAATAAGAATTTGTTCTTAACTGACTTGCCTAGTTAAATAAAGGTTAAATAAAAAATTCTCATCAATCTACACACAATACCCCATTGTTCCTCTCCCCCTCTTGTACACTGCTGCTACTCACTGTTTTTACCATCTACAGTGTCTTGCGAAAGTATTCGGCCCCCTTGAACTTTGCGACCTTTTGCCACATTTCAGGCTTCAAACAAAGATATAAAACTGTATTTTTTTGTGAAGAATCAACAACAAGTGGGACACAATCATGAAGTGGAACGACATTCATTGGATATTTCAAACTTTTTTAACAAATCAAAAACTGAAAAATTGGGCGTGCAAAATTATTCAGCCCCCTTAAGTAATATTTTGTAGCGCCACCTTTTGCTGCGATTACAGCTGTAAGTCGCTTGGGGTATGTCTATCAGTTTTGCACATCGAGAGACTGAAATGTTTTCCCATTCCTCCTTGCAAAACAGCTCGAGCTCAGTGAGGTTGGATGGAGAGCATTTGTGAACAGCAGTTTTCAGTTCTTTCCACAGATTCTCGATTGGATTCAGGTCTGGACTTTGACTTGCCCATTCTAACACCTGGATATGTTTATTTTTGAACCATTCCATTGTAGATTTTGCTTTCTGTTTTGGATCATTGTCTTGTTGGAAGACAAATCTCCGTCCCAGTCTCAGGTCTTTACGCCAAACATAACATTTTGCATTGTTGCCAAAAAGTTCAATTTTGGTTTCATCTGACCAGAGCACCTTCTTCCACATGTTTGGTGTGTCTCCCAGGTGGCTTGTGGCAAACTTTAAACAACACTTTTTATGGATAACTTTAAGAAATGGCTTCCTTCTTGCCACTCTTCCATAAAGGCCAGATTTGTGCAATATACGACTGATTGTTGTCCTATGGACAGAGTCTCCCACCTCAGCTGTAGATCTCTGCAGTTCATCCAGAGTGATCATGGGCCTCTTGGCTGCATCTCTGATCAGTCTTCTCCTTGTATGAGCTGAAAGTTTAGAGGGACGGCCAGGTCTTGGTAGATTTGCAGTGGTCTGATACTCCTTCCATTTCAATATTATCGCTTGCACAGTGCTCCTTGGGATGTTTAAAGCTTGGGAAATATTTTTGTATCCAAATCCGGCTTTAAACTTCTTCACAACAGTATCTCGGACCTGCCTGGTGTGTTCCTTGTTCTTCATGATGCTCTCTGCGCTTTTAACGGACCTCTGAGACTATCACAGTGCAGGTGCATTTATACGGAGACTTGATTACACACAGGTGGATTGTATTTATCATCATTAGTCATTTAGGTCAACATTGGATCATTCAGAGATCCTCACTGAACTTCTGGAGAGAGTTTTCTGCACTGAAAGTAAAGGGGTTTAATCATTTTTTATTAAGTTTTTGATAGTTTTTGATTTGTTAAAAAAGTTTGAAATATCCAATAAATGTCGTGTCCCACTTGTTGATTCTTCACAAAAAAATACAGTTTTATATCTTTATGTTTGAAGCCTGAAATGTGGCAAAAGGTCGCAAAGTTCAAAGGGGCCGAATACTTTTGCAAGGCACTGTATGCATAGTCACTTTAATAACTCTACCTACATGTACATATTACCTCAAGTAACCGGTGCCCACGCACATTTTTTAAAACTGCATTGTTGGTTAGGGGTTCGTAAGTAAGCATTTCACTGTAAGGTCTTCACCGGTTGTATTCGGCACATATGACAAATAACATTTGATTTAATAACAAAGCAAAAACATATTTTTTTTTGTTGCAAATTTATAAAAAAACAAAACAGAAATATCACATTTACATAATCATTCAGACCCTTTACTCAGTACTTTTTTGAAGCAACTTTTCAGCCTTGAGTCAGCGATTTCAGCCTTGAGTCTTCCTGGGCATACCCAGGACGCTACAAGCTTGGCAAACTGTATTTAGGGAGTTTCTCCCAGGCTTTAGGTGCCTTTCGGAAACTCCAAGTGGATGCCATGTGCCTTCTACTGAGGAGTGGCTTCCTTCTGGCCACTCTACCATAAAGGCCTGATTGATGGAGTGCTGCAGAGATGGTTCTCCTTCTGGAAGGTTCTCCCATCTCCACAGAGGAACTCTGGAGCTCTGTTAGTGACCATTGGGTTCTTGGTCACCTCCCTCATCAAGAACCTCCCTGATCTCAAGGACGATCAACGGAAACAGGATGCACCTGAGGGAAGGGGTCTGAATACTTTCCGAATGCACTGTAAAACATCCAGAAATATTGAAAGTAGTATCTTGTTGATTTCAACTACCCATCCCACAAAGTGTGTAAAAGTTTCAGTGTCCAAAACACCCATCGCTCCACACACATCCCTTTCCCAAACATCCACACACATGCTAGTCACCATAAAAACAGAGAGATAGAAACGCCTTTATGGGGGGGAGATATAGAAACTCCTTTATGGGGGGGAGATATAGAAACGCCTTTATGGGGGGGAGAGATAGAAACTCCTTTATGGGTGGAGAGAGAAACGCCTTTATGGGGGGGAGATAGAAACGCCTTTATGGGGGGGAGAGAAACGCCTTTATGGGGGGGAAACGCCTTTATGGGTGGAGAGGGAAACGCCTTTATCAGGGGGAGAGTAATAGAAACGCCTTCATGGGGGGGGGGAGACCAGAACCAGAGTGTGTTTGTGGGAGGGAGAGAAACCCTCAAGAGAGGGGGATGGGCAGAGATATTTTTGTGTGGAATGTAAATAAGGGCTCACTGGTAATAGGGGGAGTGTGTGTAGGGAAAAGGGAGAAAATATGTGTGTGTACTTACCGCGGACAGAGGGTGGTCTTGGGAGAGGCTCGTCTGGAGAAGCCTGGAGCTGCAATGCTGTTTCCATCTCCTACCTCCTGATCTACACACACACAGTAAATAACACACTTACTACACTGTGATTGTGTGTCTCTCTCTTGCACACACACACTTTCTCTCGCTATCTCGCTCTTCTCCCTCCAGGCCAGACGTCTCTTTTAATTTTCCTCTACGAGAGTAATAAATCACACATGCACACACAAACACATGTGCAAAGACACACGCAAACACACACCAGCATGCACTCGCCTCCACTTAAGACACCCTTCCCCTCTTTTCTTTTCCTTTATTTTTAACCCTTTCCATTCCTCCACCAGCAGCCTGTCATTCAAAAGAACACACACGGTCAGTCACAATATAGTTAACCCCTAGAGGTCATGGAGGACCAATGGCTGCAGGCAGTACTGAAACACCAGGAAACACTTTATTCCCCCCTTTTCTCCTGACCCTCCCCATTTATTTATCCCACTCCTCCCCCACTGTTCTCCCCTTCCTCCCACTACCCCCATATGTACACCACCTTCACCACCCAGTCTCACCCTAAGCGCTGTATGTGTGTATGCATGTGAGTGTGTGACGTAACCGGAGCAGTGGGTCAGTTGGTGTTGTGACCTCTGAACCCTCTGTAGACCGTGGTCTATTCATGGTCAAACGCACACACACACACACACACACACACACACACACACACACACACACACACCTGCGGGGGAAGCTTGAGACTGTGCGATGAGGGCAGCCATGGCAGAGTTAGGGTTGAGTCGGTTTCCAAACATGTGGGAGGGAGCCATGTTGAACACTGGACCTGGTAACCCACTCACCTGCAGGGACAAAAGAGTCTCAGTTACAATACATGGAGGATGACTGGATGGAGTTGGTAACATAAATGAAGACTGTGGTGGAAAATGACATCATTAGTCATGCTATATCCCGTGTTTTACCACTTAAAGAATAGTCTCTTGTTATATGTTTTTCTAACTTTTCTAAACTTGTCTTGGTGTGACTTAGTCATAACACTGGGCGTATAGGTAAGAGACATTTGGGTGCAACCGCAGCATGTGACATCCTGTGGGTTTACTATTTACAGGAAGTCACATGCATGGAAACTTGCAGAAAGGAGTACAATATAGTGTTTGTTGTTGTGAATGCAGTTAGATGTCTGAGCCCTCGGGCTATCAACCTCATGCTATCTTAAATCTGCACAGACAACTAATTACCTTTTTCACATGATCTGCTGACTGCTACATATACAAGAAAGAAGTATTTTTCTATAAAAGCAGAGACCCGACTGTTAAGCTTTCAACTCAAATATTCTTGGTGATGGTTGATTGCTTCATTTTTGCAAATCTTATAAAATTGTTGTTTGAAAGAATCTGCAGTCTCTCTTTTCCTACAGAATTGCTACCACAATTTGGCGACGAGGATGGGATGGCTAACGCTGCTTGCTGATTGCGCCGGAGGAGACCGAGGTTAACTGCGAGCAAGGGAGCCCACATGCCGACTAAAACGGGGCAGGAAAGGACCCGCCTCGGACAGGCAGGGAGCATCATTGAGTGGATACGCCATTCTGAACAGACAAAATAAATTAAGGGTGAGACTGAATTTCTTTTGAACATCATAGAAAATCCTGTTCTGTGACAGAGGTTGTGCACATTATGTCTTTATGTCTTTGTTGTTGCAAAGACAATACAGAAAGCCTGGTTAGCCAATGGGCGGGAGCACTGGTTGGTCGGCCCAATTGAGGTAGTATGTACATGAATGTATAGTTAAAGTGACTATGCATATATGATAAACAGAGAGTAGCAGCAGCGTAAAAAGAGGGGTTGGGGGGTGGGCGGGGCACACAATTAAAATAGTCCGGGTAGCCATTTGATTACCTGTTCAGGAGTCTTATGGATTAGGGGTAAAAACTGTTGAGAAGCCTTTTGGTCCTAGACTTGGCACTCTGGTACCGCTTGCCATGCGGTAGTAGAGAGAACAGTCTATGACAAATTTTTAGGGCCTTCCTCTGACACCGCCTGGTGTAGAGGTCCTGGATGGCAGGCAGCTTTGACTTGCGGTCAGAGGCCGAGCAATTGCCATACCAGGCAGTGATGCAACCAATGCTCTCAATGTTGCAGCTGTAGAACCTTTTGAGGATCTCAGGACCCATGCCAAATCTTTTTAGTTTCTGAGGGGGAATAGGCTTTGTCGTACCCTCTTCACGACTGTCTTGGTGTGTTTGGACCATTCTAGTTTGTTGTTGATGTGGACACTGAGGAACTTGAAGCTCTCAATCTGCTCCACTACAGCCCCGTCAATGAGAATGGGGGCGTGCTCGGTCCTCCTTTTGCTGTCCACAATCATCTCAGTCTTGGTTATGTTGAGGGATAGGTTGTTATTCTGGCACCACCCGGCCAGGTCTCTGACCTCCTCCTCCCTATATGCTGTCTCGTCGTTGTTGGTGATCTGTCCACTGTTGTGTCGTCTGCAAACTTAATGATGGTGTTGGAGTCGTGCCTGGCCATGCAGTCGTGGGTGAACAGGGAGTACAGGAGGGGACTGAGCACGCACCGCTGGGGAGCTCCAGTGTTGAGGATCAGCGTGGCAGAAGTGTTTCAACCTACCCTCACCACCTGGGGGCGGCCCATCAGGAAGTCCAGGATCCAGTTGCAGAGGGAGGTGTTTAGTCCCAGGATCCTTAGCTCAGTGATGAGCTTTAAGGATACTATGGTGTTGAACGCTGAGCTGTAGCCAATGAATAGCATTCTCACATAAGTGTTCCTTTTGTCCAGGTGGGAAAGGGCAGTGCGGAGTGCAATAGAGATTGCATCATCTGTGGATCTGTTTGGGTGGTAAGCAAATTGGAGCGGGTCTAGAGTTTCCGGGATAATGGTGTTGATGTGAGAAATTACCAGCCTTTCAAAGCACTTCATGGCTAAGGACGTGAGTGCTACGGGTCTGTAGTCATTTAGGCAGGTTGCCTTTGTGTTCTTGGGCACAGCGACTATGGTGGTCTGCTTGAAACATGATGGTTGTTAGTGAAGACACCTGCCAGTTGGTCAGCACATGCCCGGAGCACACGTCCTGGTAATCCGTTTGGCCCCACAGCCTTGTGTATGTTGACCTGTTTAAAGGTCTTACGTCGGCTACGGAGAGCGCGATTACACAGTCGTCCGGAACAGCTGATGCTCTCATGCATGCCCCAGTGTTGCTTGCCTCGAAGCGAGCATAGAAGTGATTTAGCTCGTCTGGTTCAAATATATTTAGATGGAGAAGAAATGACTCTTTTCAAATTACAAGAAAGGAAGACGTTTCTAACCAAATACGGTTTGTTTTGTGTGTCTGTTTTTGTTTCCTGAGTGTGTGTATTGATGAGAGATTTATATTAAGGATGGATGATTGACCCTATCAGCCCGACTGGCTGCACAGTGTGATCGAATAAAGGAACACATCCTCCAGTAATAAAATTGGCAGAAGTTCCAGTATTGTTTCTAATACAAGGTATCAAAACCGTTACCAATTAAAATGCACAAATACCATAACTACACTCTGGGGAATTGGGTATCACTACCTTAGAATTAAGAGCAGTGAGTGAGTAGAGCTGTGAGTGAGTAAATCTAAACACTCTGGCCATGGTCAGGAAGAGGTAAAACTATAGCAAAACCATAGAGGCACTAAAATATGCACAAGAGTATTCTACCAATTCAGCTCGAATATCGAAAAAATCAAATTATGGATAAAACTGGGCAGCATTTCCCTGCTGACGGGAAATATGCGAGAGCGGATACAAATCCATTGCTTTAACTAATTCTGACAATTTGTTAGTTACGCTATCCTTATGATCCGCATAGCATATCATTACAGCAGTATGTACCGGTAATATATGTTAGCTACCTAACGTTCGTTGGCTACTAATACATCAAACTTTCTAGTATATTAACTATATGCCATCTAACTACCCAAAGTGTATTGACTTCATTATTTATGTCATTCTTACCTAAATGGTATAGTCATTGTGTATTCTCATTGGACATTGTTAATTTGGGTGCTTCGTGAATTCACTCAGGCTATCTGCTCGGATTTCAGAGCACTCATCTGAATGTACCAGAGTGCAGAATAACTGATGAATTTACAAACGCTCAACACCCGTTGAATATGGACGTTGTCAGTAAATGTTGGGGGAAAATAACATAACATTGAACGTAAAATAAAAATTGTTGCCAGCAGCACAGTAAGTCACCAACGCTTTTAAGAACATGGGAAAAGCCATTGGAACACAGGAGTGATGGTTGCTGATAATGGGCCTGTACGCCTATGTAGATATTCCATTCAAAATCATCCATCTCCAGCTACAACAGTCATTTACAACATTAACAATGTCTACACTGTATTTAATTAATGGACAAAACATTTGGGACATTTCCAAGGGACCCCAAACTTTGGAACGGTAGTGTATATTAGTATGGTTTATTAGCGTAGTGTGTTGGGCCATTGGTCATTTGAAAATTGAGTGTAGAGGGGCACCACTGGCTAAATTTACGACGAGAAAGGTATTATATTTATTGGTGACACGGGCAGAATCAAAAGCGATACGACTACTACCCATGTCTTTGAACATGGGACCAGTAACAATGCCCGGATAATTTTACATTGCGATGGATCTAATTTTGGGATAATTGAATAGTTGGATAATGTTATATAAGTATTCATACACATAGCTCATATAAACAAAGACAGTCCGTCGTAAGAACACATACACCCAGCCACAAGACTGACCCCCTCTATTGGTTGGATGCTCAGGATAAGGCTCTGCTGTGCACCAATGGGGCTTCTGCTCTGGCTAGAGCAAGGCCCGCCTCCAACCCTCCGACCAGTCAAGAAGACCGAAACGACAAGACTCCACCTACTTTATTCTATGTATAAAAATGAATGTAACCATTGTATAGGCCTCTTTTTCACCTGGCTCCTTGCCGAGTTATGTGAACTAGGTCCGTGCACGTAGAACTGCGGGACAAGATATCTCTGACTCATTAAAACTGTCTTTTGTTACAACTGAAATCCACTCTGTCCAGCGTCCGTGATTTGGTCTCAACTCTCCAGTATTTGAACACTAACAAAATTGGTAGCAGAGTTTGGTTATTCTTGAATTCGATCTATTATAAGTTAGTGTGAGAGGACGAGACTGATCACGGCTAAAAAATCAGACGGAAGAGTGACTTCCCCAGCCATTCATCTTGCCTCAGGAAATCTGATCGGAGCGCTCTATATCAGGTGAGCAGAGCCCGTTATATCGAAATCTGCATATTGTATTATAGCCTAAACCAAATTTTGATCAGAAAGTACTGGGCGTGAGTATGAATCGGTGCCCAAATTTTTACATAAGAACCTAAGACATTGATCGGGGAGATCTTGTTTTGCTCGTTTTTATTTTTTATTTGTATTTTAATTTTTTATCAATTGGCCTATTATTAGAAGTGTAGTATGCATGTAAAATATCCTATTAAATAAGTGCTTACTGTTTAATTGGTTGTGGCTTAGAAGTGTAGTATGCATGTAAAAGTTCCTATTGAATAAGTTCTAAACTGTTTAATTGGTTGTGTTTAGAGATTTAGTTAATTAATAGATCGACTGAATCTGCATGTAAAAGATCCTATTGAATAAGTTGTAAACTGTTTAATTGGTTATGTTAGAGGTGTAGTCGAATAGATATAGGATATGTAAGTTTGGCCTTCCACAAGACAGAGATCGGGAATGATGTGGCTATTGCACATCAAACAATAAACATAATATGAACCAGAGTTGACATTCCATGATTTGGAGATGGGGGAAATTAAATTGAAATAAACGTTTGTCGCGGAGTAGGTTGGGATACGTAACTGGGCTATTAGGCACACGTGCTGGTAGACAAAGCCACCTTAGTATCGAATGGCCGTGCAATTTTGATTGACAGCAGCCGGGCTGGAATACTGATTTTCGTATTTTTTTCATTCCTGTTGATATTGCCTAAAGTTTAAAATTATTCTGACAATTGCTATAGAATCGCTGGAATTTACTGATATAAGTTCATAAAGGAATTTACTGAATTGTTTACAGAAAGTATTTAAATAATTCACTGAACAACTCTTAGTTGTCTAGAAATTCTATCTATATTTCCTAAAGAGCTAGAATTACTCTGAAAATTGTTATAGAACCGCATATATTCACTGATATATTGTTCCAAAAGGAAATCGCAGAATCATTTATAGAAAATACCTAAACGAATCGCTGAACAAATTCAAATAAAATACCGGAGAAATACACACGTGGCGGGCGTCACATACTGATAACCCCCTTTGTCTCGACCAGGGACAGGCTAAGCATACAACGATAGAAATAAACACCACATAGTAAGGATTGAATATACCTAAATAACGCATTATACACATTATCAGACGACTTAGATAAAATGTCTGCAGCCATCACGCCCAAACAAATGATTGCAGTAGAAACTCAAGACCAAGGGGAGCAGCCAGATAACACTCAGATCGTGGCACAGACTGTCTCTCAGATGATCCAACAGCAGGCAGCCCCACCACCCCATTACCCTCCCCCACAGCGGTATATCCTGCAACGGCAACGGGCTCAACGAGGCCCCTACACTGGACCATACAGAGGGGGAAACTACCAGTGGTATAACTGCGGAATTCCCGGTCACTATGCCAGATATTGCACGAAACCACTCTCCCCGCAGCAACAGCAATGGAGAGAAAGAGGAAGAGGACGTGGAGGGGCACCAGGAAGAGGAAGAGGACCCTCTCCTAGACACATGCAGCAGGAGCAGCAAGATTACAACCAACCCTCCCACTTCAACACCTGATCACCCAGTAAGAATGATGAGGATGCCACTCCTGCCGATGACCACACTGTCTGAAGCCCAAGAAGTGTACTGGCTAAAATGCCTACCCACAGGGCCTGCCACCCCTCACATCCAGTTTAAGTTCAACCAACTGAAAGCTCAAATCTACACTCTGCACCCATATAAGACTCCCCAAGCTGAGATCCATTGCACACTCAATGCAACAGAAACTGATGACTGCCTCTACACTGCAGACTGGGACGAAGACATGATGCACCTGACCCCACCTATCAGGTGTTGTACCATTGGGTGTGGCCCAGAGGGGGTGGCAGCACCGGTCATCCTACGATCAAGGAACCTCCATGCACCCCTGGCCTGGACGGCTGAAGCATCAACAGCCATAGCACTCCTGAAAACAGATCTATCAGCGGCAGCAGCTCTGACTGCACCTGACTACAAGAACAAGTTCCATTTGGATGTTTCTGAAAGGGAAGGATTCACCTCATCCGTCCTATTCCAGAAACAAGAGGGGGAGAGAAGGGTCTTGATGTACTACTCTTCAAACTTGACCACATTGAGGTAGGACAGTCAACATGCTCCAGATACGTTGCTGCAGTAGCAAAAGCTATTGAAAAAACAGCTCACCTCGTGATGTCACCCTTCAATCAGCCATCATCCCTCAACCAGCATCGGCCAAATTAGCTGAAATCATCGGATTGACGCAGGTCCTCATCAGAGGAAAAGGAAAGACTGAATA
Organism: Oncorhynchus clarkii lewisi; assembly: GCF_045791955.1. Lineage (NCBI taxonomy): Eukaryota > Metazoa > Chordata > Actinopteri > Salmoniformes > Salmonidae > Oncorhynchus > Oncorhynchus clarkii. The sequence goes on along the minus strand of NC_092157.1, from coordinate 17,200,345 downwards.
TCTATACAGACTCAGCCCATGCCCATGAAGCAGGCCACACTGATGGACCCAGAACTTTTATGAGAAACACATGGCCCCACACACGAAGGCAAACTAAAGACCCTCCAAAAAGGCCTCGCACATCTGGTGGCACCCTCACATAAAAAATATGACTGACTTATTTTATGACGATGATTTATTTTGTGACGAATGCAATGGTTGTGACAGACACAACCCAAAGAAACCATATCAAACAACAATGGGCTCATACGTAATACCTAATGCATGTTTTCAGGATATTAGTATAGACTACACCGACATGGGCCCCGAAAATGTATCTAAAGGCAAACTCTATCTCCTAGTCATAGTAGATAGGTTCTCCAAATGGGTAGAGGCAATACTAACAAAAGGGGAGGATGCTAGGTCAGTCTTTGAGTGGCTACAAACCAAACTAATACCCAGGTATGGCATCCCAAGACAAATCAAATTTGACAAATGGCTCACATTTAACAAACACCTGAGACAGGTGGAAGAAAGATTTGGCATAACCCACAGATTTGGATCTGTGTACAGGCCCCAATCCCAAAATCTGGTGGAACGTCAAACCAAAAGCAAAAGCTAAGATAGCTAAAGTATGTGCCTCATGGGATAATGACTGGTAGAGTCATGCATGGTCCACCAAGGGAGGGAGGTCATATGCCCGCCCTTGATGTACAACAAATTGTAATGTCTAATTATGTGAAAAAACTGACGGTTCTCTCTGCAGCACTCTCTACCCAGGTTCACAAGGTCCAGGAGGGGGAGCTGCCGGGGGACACGCCACTACTGAAGGTAAAGGTTGGTGACGGGGTGAGGGTTACAGTCCACAAGAGAAAGTGGCTGGAACCCAGGTGGACTGGACCGTACGAAGTGAAGGAGGTTACTTCACACTCAGTCCAGGTCAAAGGTAAATCAGGCACACCTTGGCACCGCCTTACACATTGCACCCCAGCCCCAATTCCTTCTAGAACACTGACTGAAGTCAGAGCTGATTTGAGCGGCCTAAATTCGATTCCAAATGAAGACACTCCTTCCTCAGGTGATGCGGCATCAAACTCCGCCTCCCCTGAGAAGGGAACCTCACCCAGTTAGAGGGAAATTTCTCCCTCTCTGGGTGAGGCTGGGGATATCTGGTCCCTTATTTGTGATATTCCTACTGATATTTGGAGTAACCCTATGACTTTCACATGGTTAATTGAACAACTATTTCACCCTGCCACATCACGTACACCAACCCCTACACATGTCCCTAACTCCTTTCCTGATATCACTCCCTCCAATCACTCCCGTCCCAAACGTAGCACTACACATACAGACCCACCATGCAAACCAGACAAGGTTAGGAGCACCACCTTATGTATACCCACGATTGCAACCGCCACCTTTCTGCTATAGTTTTCACGTCTAATAGACGTGAAGAGAGGGATTTGTTATATAAGTATTCATACACATAGCTCATATAAACAAAGACAGTCCGTCGTAAGAACACATACACCCAGCCACAAGACTGACCCCCTCTATTGGTCGGATGCTCAGGATAAGGCTCTGCTGTGCACCAATGGGGCTTCTGCTCTGGCTAGAGCAAGGCCCGCCTCCAACCCTCCGACCAGTCAAGAAGACCGAAACGACAAGACTCCACCTACTTTATTCTATGTATAAAAATGAATGTAACCATTGTATAGGCCTCTTTTTCACCTGGCTCCTTGCCGAGTTATGTGAACTAGGTCCGTGCACGTAGAACTGCGGAACAAGATATCTCTGACTCATTAAAACTGTCTTTTGTTACAACTGAAATCCACTCTGTCCAGCGTCTGTGATTTGGTCTCAACTCTCCAGTATTTGAACACTAACAATAATTCTTGTGAGAATTAAAACAATCGCTAAAAGGGTGTAAATTTAAGGGGGTCTGTGTTGATACAGTATGTAGTGATTTCTTATTTGCGTAAAAAGAGACGAGGAAACTCATGCCAGACATCACCACAATAGTAAAGTATTTGGTAGAGCACGGTCACAAGGCATCATATTGGAAAGTACAACCAGTGAAACAAGAGATAACATATATTTGGGGGTTTTGATTTCGGAAATCAAAGCACATTACACCTGATCGAGTAGGAACAATGTGTTTTTTTTGGCACAAACATACACTCCTTGCAGACTCAGGAAAACCCTAGAGGTTTTAATCTTGTGAGACACTATTCTGTCTTCCTCTAAAATAGATTTATAGAATTGAGAAAAGGGAGGAGGGATCACGAGTAGGGTTGCACATTTTGGGGAATATTCAGAGGTGGAAACTTTCCATGGGAATTAACAGGAATATATGGAAATTAATATTAATACCATTTAAATGCAGATGTTTTTTTGCATTGGATATATTTACAATAGCATATGGAGACAGAAACATAAACCTTTCACCTTATCAATAGTAGACATAAACGCAAATGATTAAATCCTTCCAATAGAAAAAAAATAAAATGAGTTACGAATTTAACTTTAATTAAATTAGTTACGATTTGAACTTTAATTAAATTCGTTATGATTTAAACTTTAATTAAATTAGTTAACCTCACTAGGGTATGTGGGATGCTAGCGTCCCACCTGGCCAACATTCAGTGAGATTGCAGAGCGCCAAATTCAAATACAGAAATACTCATTATAATAATACAGAAAACATACAAGTATTTTACATAGGTTTAAATATGAACTTCTTGTGAATCTAACCATGGTGTCAGATTTCAAAAATGCTTTACGGCAAAAGCATATCTTAAGACTATTTGAGAACATCGCCCAGCAGACAAATCATTACAAATAGTAACCAGCCAAGTAGGAGAGTTACACAAGTCAGAAATCAGTAATCCACAGGCTCAAACGCAGTCACAACAGGCAGACAAAAACATCTAAATTGTATCCGTGAAGTTCATAGAAAGATGTCAAACGATGTTTATAATCAATCCTCAGGTTGTTATTAGCCTAAATAATCGATAATATTTCACCCGGACAATAACGTCGTCAATATGAAAGGTAAACAAGAAAGGCACTCTCGGCCGCACGCATGAAAAAGCTCTGACACGGCAGGGTCCACTCATTCAGACTGCTCTTACTCCCTCATTTTTCAGAATACAAGCCTGAAACAATTTCTAAAGACTGTTGACATCTAGTGGAAGGCATAGGAACTGCAATTTGAGTCCTAAGTCAATGGATACTGTAATGGCATTGAATACAAACCCCCCCAAAAAATCCTACTTCCTGAATGGATCTTTCTCAGGTTTTCGCCTGCCAAATCAGTTCTGTTATACTCACAGACATTATTTTAACAGTTTTGGAAACTTGAGTGTTTTCTATCAAAATCTACCAATTATATGCATATCATATCTTCTGGGCCCGAGTAGTAGGCAGTTTAATTTTGGCAAGCTTTTCATCCAAAATTCCAAATGCTGCCCCCTATCCTAGAAAAGTTAACTCTTCACATGGGATGATTTTCACTGAACAACAAAAGAAAGGGAATATTGAATGATCCCCAATGATCCATTGTATCTCCAAAAAACGTTTTCAACATGCATCTGAAAAATGATAGTCTAGAAACTAAAGCTTGGTTGTCTTCCTCTCAGGCTTCCATGTCTTCTCCCTAAATCTCCTCAATGTCCAACTCTTGAACATCAGACACAGAGGCCTCATCTTTACTGTCACGTTCCAACCTTGTTGAGGACAGCTCGTTGTCAGGCTCAAAAAGCCTCAAATTTGCCCGGATGGCCACCAATTTTTCAAACGTTGTATTGGTCAGCCTGTTGAGTGCTTTGGTGTGTGTGTTCCCAAACAAGGACCAGTTGCGCTCTGAGGCGGCCGATGGTGGGATTTGGAGGATGATGGAGGCAACAGGGGAAAGAGCCTCAGATCCACAAGTCCCTTCCAACAGGTGGCTGATGAGATATATTGGCATGACTGCCATATTGCATCTCCATCTCAAAGCCTTGCTTGGAAGTGTACTTCGCCAAACTGCCTCATCCAGGTCAAGGTGGCGAGACACAGTAGTGATGACACCATAGGCCTTGTTGATCTCTGCACCAGACAGGATGCTCTTGCCAGCATACTTGGGGTCCAACATGTACACTGCAGCGTGTTTGGGCTTCAGGCAGAAGTCTTCACGCTTTTTGATGTATTTCAGAAATGCAGTTTCCTCTGCTTGGAGCAACAATGAAGTGGACAGGGCAGTATGGATTTCTTCTCTTACATTTGCAAGCAGAGTCTGAAAATCAGACAGGATGGCATTGTCTCAATTTGTGAAATGGCTACTGCTATAGGTTTCAGGAGTTTCAGGCTGCTTACCACTCTCTCCCAAAATACATCATCCAGGAGGATGCTCTTGATGGGCTGTCCATATCAGCAGACTGTGATATGGTAATTTCTTGGAGAGACTCCTTCCCCTCCAGGAGACTGTCAAACATGACGTCAACATCACCCCAACAGGTGTTGCTGGGCAGCTTCAATGTGGTGCTCTTATTCTCACTTTGCTTGGTAAGGTAGATTGCTGCTATAACTTGATGACCCTTCACATACCTAATCATTTCCTTGGCTCTCTTGTAGAGTGTATCCATTGTTTTCAGTGCCATGATATTTTTGAGGAGCAGATTCAATGCATGAGCAGCACAGCCAATGTGATGTGAGGGTAGGACTCCTCCACTTTAGACCAAGCAGCCTTCATGTTCGCAGCATTGTCTGTCACCAGTGCAAATAACTTCTGTGGTCCAAGGTCATTGATGACTGCTTTCAGCTCATCTACTGGCCGGTGTGTCTGTTGTCCCTTGTGTCTGTGCTCTTGTTGATTTTCTTGACCTTCACTTGAACTCTGCATCCAGAAAATGAGTAGATAAAGCATGTCTGGCTGGAGGGGTGTATGCTGGGCGAAAAACATTCAGAAATCTCTTCCAATATACATTGCCTGTGAGCATCAGAGGTGAACCAGTTGCATACACAGCTCGAGCAAGACATTCATCAGCATTTCTCGGACTACGTTCCTCCATTGAGTCAAAACACTTCTGATTCCAGGAGTACCATGAGCTGTTGCTATCGATAAGGTGTCGGATTCATAATTTTCACCTCGAATAGAAGTAGAGGGACTTTTGACAGAGGTTTCTTGTTGTGGGCGCTGAGGGAACTTTATGCACTTGGCCAGATGATTCTGCATCTTTGTTGCATTCTTCACATATGCTTTGGCACAGTATTTGCAAATGTACACAGCTTTTCTGTGTACAGCTGCAGTGAAATGTCTCCACACATCAGATAGTGCCCGTTGCATTTTACTGGAAAGATGAGAAAATGAATGAGAAAAAAAACAAATACAATTCCATGTACAGATAAATACAATGCTCAAAAAAAATAAAGGGAACACTTAAACAACTCAATGTAACTCCAAGTCAATAACACTTCTGTGAAATCAAACTGTCCACTTAGGAAGCAACACTGATTGACAATACATTTTACATTCTGTTGTGCAAATGGAATAGACAAGAGGTGGAAATTATAGGCAATTAGCAAGACACCCGCAATAAAGGAGTGGTTCTGCAGGTGGTGACCACAGACCACTTCTCATTTCCTATGCTTCCTGGATGATGTTTTGGTCACTTTTGAATGCTGGCGGTGCTTTCACTCTAGTGGTAGCATGAGACGGAGTCTACAACCCACACAAGTGGCTCAGGTAGTGCAGCTCATCCAGGATGGCACATCAATGCGAGATGTGGCAAGAAGGTTTGCTGTGTCTGTCAGCGTAGTGTCCAGAGCATGGAGGCGCTACCAGGAGACTGGAGGAGGCCGTAGGAGGGCAACAACCCAGCAGCAGGACCGCTACCTCCGCCTTTGTGCAAGGAGGAGCAGGAGGAGCACTGCCAGAGCCCTGCAAAATGACCTCCAGCAGGAGCAGACATCCGGAGGTGTCTGCTCAAACGGTCAGAAACAGACTCCATGAGGGTGGTATGAGGGCCCGACGTCCACAGGTGGGGGTTGTGCTTACAGCCTAACACCGTGCAGGACGTTTGGTATTTGCCAGAGAACACCAAGATTGGCAAATTCGCCAATGGCGTCCTGTGCTCTTCACAGATGAAAGCAGGTTCACACTGAGCACATGTGACAGACGTGACAGAGTCTGGAAACGCTGTGGAGAAGGTTCTGCTGCCTGCAACAGCCTCCAGCATGACCGGTTTGGCGGTGGGTCAGTGATGGTGTGGGGTGGCATTTCTTTGGGGGGCCGCACAGCCCTCCATGTGCTCGCCAGAGGTAGCCTGACTGCCAATAAGTACCAAGATGAGATCCTCAGACCCCTTGTGAGACCATATGCTGGTGCGGTTGGCCCTGGGTTCCTCCTAATGCAAGACAATGCTAGACCTCATGAAGCTGGAGTGTGTCAGCAGTTCCTGCAAGAGGAAGGCATTGATGCTATGGACTGGCCCGTCCGTTCCCCAGACCTGAATCCAATTGAGCACATCTGGGACATCATGTCTCGCTCCATCCACCAACGCCACGTTGCACCACAGACTGTCCAGGAGTTGGCGGATGCTTTAGTCCAGGTCTGGGAGGAGATCTCTCAGGAGACCATCTGCCACCTCATCAGGAGCATGCCCAGGCATTGTAGGGAGGTCATACAGGCACATGGAGGCCACACACACTACTGAGCCTCATTTTGACTTGTTTTAAGGACATTACATCAAAGTTGGATCAGCCTGTAGTGTGGTTTTCCACTTTAATTTTGAATGTGACTCCAAATCCAGACCTCAATGGGTTGATAAATTTGATTTCCATTGATAATTTTTGTGTGATTTTGTTGTCAGCACATTCAACTACGTAAAGAAAAAAGTATTTAATAAGAATATTTCATTCATTCAGATCTAGGATGTGTTATTTTAGTGTTCCCTTTATTTTTTTGAGCAGTGTAGTTAAGCAGTTAGATAAATGTTTTATCTTACAAAGGAGTTATTTAAACCTGAAACATGTATTCAAACAGGTGAAGTAACACTCAGTTTGCAGGCTCAAGCAAGCTAAAAATCCACATGGTAGAAAAAACTAACAAGCAGAAATTGTTAACAAGTTAACAAGTCAGCCTTTGCTGTAGGCTACTATTTACTAGTTAACTAAAAAATAATGTATGTCATATAAAATATATTCACCCCATCCAGTATTGTAATCAAAACTTACCAGAAAGCATGTAGTCCTTGGCTCAGACAGTATAGTAGTTTGGGCTCAATAGCATCTCATTAGTGTGCAAGATCTTGACAATCAGCTGACCATGTGATGGAAGAGTGCACTGCACATGTAATGGAAGAATGCACTGTGCATGCAGAGGGTTGCAATTCCATTGAATTGGGGATAGTTTAACCAAAACATCCCACAAGACCTAGCATTGCCTTGTGTATCCCATAAACAAGTTCACTGTTATAAGCTAACTTTTTCTATGAATTTAAGCAAAATTCCCCAAATTCCTGGGCTTAACTCCCATGGAAAATGTCTGACACTTTGCAACCCTAGTCACGAGTAATTAAAGTGGCCTCCCTGTGAATAGAAGTTATCATGTTTGTTTTGACTGTAATTTCAAACCTTTTGTTCACCTGGTAAAGTAAATGTTAGACAGAAAGATAGAAGTAGAGTATGATGGTGATTGAGAGGGCTTCTGAGTTAAAGGGAACAGAGATGTGTAGACTAGTGAAGGTAACAAAGGGAATGGGAAGTAAGAATTTGAATTGTTTGGACTGATTAAGATTGACCAAAGTGAAAGGCCAGCATCCTGGGGTTGCCTCTTCACTGTTGACGTTGAGACTGGTGTTTGCGGGTACGATTTAATGAAGATGCCAGTTGAGGACTTGTGAGGCGTCTTGGCATTCTCTCAACCAACTTCATGAGGTAGACACCTGGAATCCATTTCAATTAACAGGTGTGAAATTTCTTTCCTTCTTAATGCGTTTGAGCCAATCAGTTGTGTTGTGACAAGGTAGGCTTGGTTTGTAGAAGATAGCGCTATTGGTAAAAGACCAAGTCCATATTATGGCAAGAACAGCTCAAATAAGCAAAGTGAAATGGCAGTCCATCATTATATTAAGAAATTAAGGTCAGTGAATCGAGAAAATGTCAGGAACTTTGAAAGTTTCTTCAAGTGCAGTTGCAAAAACCATTAAGCTCTATGATGAAACTGGCTCTCATGAGGACTGCCACAGGCAAGGAAGACCTAGAGTTACCTCTGCTGCAGAGGACAAGTTCATTTGAGTTACCAGCCTCAGAAATTGCATCCCAAATAAATGCTTCACAGGGTTCAAGAAACAGACATCTCAAGAGCAACTGTTCAGAGGAGACTGCGGGAATCAGGCCTTCATGGTCGAAAGAAACAACTACTAAAGGACACCAATAATAAGAAGAGACTTATTTGGGCCAAGAAACATAAGCAATGGAGATAAGATCAGTGGAAATCTGTCCTTTGGTCTGATGAGTCCAAATTTCAGATTTTTGGTTCCAACTGCCGTGTCTTTGTGAGATGCAGAGTAGGTGGACGGATGATCTCCACGTGTGCGCTTCCCACTGTGAAGCATGGAGGTGTGAAGGTGTTTTGCTGGTGACACGGTCAGTCACCAGGATGGCTACCACAGCATTCTGCAGCGATACATCATCCCATCTGGTTTGCGCTTAGTGGGACGATCATTTGTTTTTCAACAGGACAATGACCCAAAACACACCTCCAGGCTGTGTAAGGGCTATTTGACCAAGAAGGAGAGTGATGGAGTGCTGTATCAGATGACCTGGCCTCCACAATCACCCGACCTGAACCCAATTGAGATGGGTTGGGATGAGTTAGCTCGCAGACCGAAGGAAAAGCAGCCAACAAGTGCTTAGCATATGTGGGAACTCCTTCAAGACTGTTGGAAAAGCATTCCTCATGAAGCTGGTTGAGAGAATGTCAAGAGTGTGCAAACTTGTCATCAAGGCAAAAGGTGGCTACTTTGAAGAATCTCAAATATAAAATATATTTTGATTGTTTAACACTTTTCTGGTTACTACATGATTCCATATGTGTTATTTCATAGTTGTGATGTCTTCACTATTATTCTACAATGTAGAAAATTTTACAAATAAAGAAAAACCCTTGAATGAGTAGGTGTGTCCAAACTTTAGACTGGTACTCTATATATGTTATGCTATTCAAACAGTTATCACTGCCATTTAGCTGCCCAATAACCATCATCCAAAATGCCAAGATCATCACAGCCCTGAGAACTCCTCTCTCATCCTTTTCTAAACCTATTTGAACTTAATATAACTAGTAGGTCTCTGACATTAATGTTGATCTGACTCTGTTCAGCACGGGCCTAGTCTGTGTCTGTGGTGTGTGTATGTACTCACATGGGGGGAGACCGTGTTGATCATGGGGGCTGTGGCAGTGAAGGGACTAGGAGGAGCTAGGGAGGCCATCGGCTGTTGCAACTCAGAGTTAGCTCCACTCATAGGGGCAGGTCCCACCCCTGACGACACGTCACAACTGGAGAACGCACCTACAAGGAGATACATCACCGTCATCAACATAACATTTATTATCATCATCATTCTGTTTCATAATCATGAAAATAAACTAATCTTCATTGTCTCGTGTTTATATGAGTTGCGTGCAGTACAGTAGTGAGTGTGTGCATGGTACCATGAACGAGTGGGCTGGACCAAATCAACAACAAACACATTCTCACACATGCACGCTGTATACCAGGGATAGGCAACTAGATTAAGCCGCAGGCTGGTTTTTGTCAGAGTAGATAGTTAGGGGGCCGGAACAAAATTGTAATAATTTGTACACTGCAAATTGATCACAACTTAGGTGAAAAAAAAGTGACTGCCTTTGAAAATAACTAATTTCATACCTAAAGTAGATTGAGACAATCATGTCTCTTTTTATGCGTGTGAACACATGGGAACAGATTTCCTAAATAAAAAATTGTCTTTAGCTGAAAACTAAAAACTATGGGCCGAATTTGGCCCACAGCCGCCTGTTGCCGACCCCTGCTGTAGACAAACACACAACTACATATTAAAAACACACAGTGGATGGAGACCTGTCCTGCCACTGACCCAGAATAACAAGCAGAAATCTGATGACTCACACATTGTTCTATCACACACATACACACAGCTTTTCATACTGGGGGAAAGGGGGGTGGGGGCTCCATTCATATTCATGTTCCTCCCCCATCACATGCCCTCTCTGTTAAGTTGTTGCTGCTGCTGTTTTATTGATTTCACACACACACACACACACACACACACACACACACACACACACACACACACACACACACACACACACACACACACACACACACACACACACACACACACACACACACACACACACACACACACACACACACACACACACACTTAACCGGTATAAACTCTGCCCCTGCCCCTTAGTGACCCCTAGGGAGGGGGGAGTAGGAGTGAGAGGCCCCCCTCACCCCACAAAAGGCTGAATGGCTGTGGGCAGCACATATTCACTAGAGGAACAAGAGTGCTTTGTGCATGAGAGTGCAAGATGGAGAACGAAGGAAAACGAGAGATCATGTACTGCAGAAACTCCAAGACTACTCCTCAGGTCATACAAACACAATAGAACACATCTCCTAACCTACACAATATTGTTGGAAAGACAATCCACAATTACCAGATATTAATGTTAAAATCAGACTAAACTGACTAAATTACACAACTTAATCGGATGCCATCATAAATTATATACAAATCTAACATTAGTAATAAGCCAGTCTTGTAATTAAAAATTTAAAATGGGGTAGAGATTGCTACCCTTACCCTTTTGCTACACCTAGCCTACATATATCCATATCCAAAAGCTAGCCTCCATTTAACACTGGGCCAATACATCAAAGGTGGGGTTACATTTATCATGTCAACACAGGAATACATGTAGTGAATATGCTTTTATGGACCCTAGTTCATTATCAACAACACAGAATAAAGGATGGATGGGTGTGTGTTCACGTTTTACTATACTTGTGAGTATACACAAGTAGGCTCCTTAACAGCTTCTACCCCCAAGCCATAAGACTGCTGAACAATTAATCAAAATGGCCACCGGACTATCTACATTGACCCCCACATTTAATTTGTACGCTGCTGCTAATCGCTGTTTATTATCTATGCATAGTCACTTTGCCCCTACCTACATGTACAAATTACCTCGACTAACCTGTACCCCTGCACATTGACTCGGTACCGGTACCCCCTGTATATAGCCTCGTTGTTATTTTATTGTGTTACTTTTGATTATTTTTTACTTTGGTCTACATGGTAAATATTTTCTTAAATCTTCTTGAACTGAACTGTTGGTTAAGGGCTTGTAAGTATGCATTTCACAGTAAGGTCTACACGTTGTATTCGGTGCATGTGACAAATAAAGTTTGATTTGAGTACCAGAATTCCTCACGCGAATAGTAACACAACTATTTTGCCGGTCCTCACTTGTTAAAAAACAATTTTAGGCTTAGGGGCTAGGTTTAGGAGTTAGGGTTAAGGAGAACAGTCCTCACAAGTATAGTAAGACATAGCTCTGTGTGAGTGTGGACCAGCCCTATTAGCTCAGCTGCATTGGCGTAGGACTGTCCAATCGGGAATCAAAGTGATCAATAAGGACTTACCAACATCACCTTTCCTCACCCCCTCCATATATCCCCCCTGGAAACCCCTCAACCCCTAGTAACCCCCTCAAGCCAGGGACCCAACACGTCTCAGCCTCCAATAACATATGTGTGTGTGTGTCAGGGTTAGCGTTAGGAAAATACAGCGCCGGACAACGTGAGAAATTTACCGGACCCATATGCATTGGGTACACATAATCCATTAGGGCTTCCACCCACGGTGATCAAAATGACAGAAATCACATGTAGATTATGAAAATGCATCTTAACTTCTTGATGACAGGGGGGCAGTATTGAGTAGCTTGGATGAATAAGGTGCCCAGAGTAAACTGCCTGCTAATATATGCATATTATTAGTATTATTGGATAGAAAACACTCTGAAGTTTCTAAAACTGTTTGAATGATGTCTGAGTATAACAGAACTCATATGGCAGGCGAAAACCTGAGACAAATCCAACCAGGAAGTGGGAAATCTGAGGTTTGTAGTTTCATTTAAGTGATTGCCTATCCAATATGCTGTGTCTATGGGGCCAGATTGCACTTCCCAGGGCTTCCAGCAGATGTCAACAGTCTTTAGAAAGTTGTTTGAGGCTTCTATTGTGGAAGGCTGTCGAATAAAACCTGTTTCAACAAGTGGACTAGGATGAGGCCAATCAGCTGTTTACTGCGGGGTCACGCGGGCACGCCATTCCTTCTTTTTCCTCTCTAATGAATACGTTATTGTCCGGTTGGAATATTATTGAAGATTTATTATAAAAAGACCCTAAGGATTGATTGTAAACATCGTTTGACATGTTTCTACAAACTGTAATGGAACTCTTTTGACTTTCCTCTGGATTTTGCACTCTCGCATTGTGCCTTTGGAATAGTGAACTAAACGAGCAAACAAAACGGAGGTATTTGGACATAGATATGGACGTAATCGTACAAAACAAACATTTCTTGTGGGAGTCCTGGGAGTGCATTCCAACGAAGATCAGCAAAGGTAAGTGAAGATTTATAATTCTATTTATGACTTTTGTTGACTCCACAATTTGGCGGGTAACTGTATGGCTTGCTTTTGTGGCTGAACGCTGTTCTCAGATTATTGAATATTGTGCTTTTTCCATAAAGCTTTTTTGAAATCTGACACAGCAGTTGCATTAAGAACAAGTTTATCTTTAATTCTATGTAAAACATGCATCTTTCATCAAAGTTTATGATGAGTATTTATGTTATTTGATGTGGCTCTCTGCAATTTCTCCGGATGTTTTGGAGGCATTTCTGAACATGGCGCCAATGTAAACTGAGGTTTTTGGATATAAATATGAACTTGATCGAACAAAACATACATGTATTGTGTAACATTGAGTCCTGAGAGTGTCATCTGATGAAGATCATCAAAGGTTAGTGATTAATTTTATCTATATTTCTGCTTTTTGTGACACCTCTCTTTGGTTGGAAAATGGCTGAATGCTTTCTGTGACTAGTTGCTGACCTGATATGTTCTGCTTTCGCCGAAAAGCCTTTTTGAAATCGGACACTGTGGTTGGATTAACGAGAAGTGTATATTTAAAATGGTGTAAAATACTTGTATGGTTGAGGAATTTTAATTATGAGATTTCTGTTGTTTTGGATTTGGCGCCCTGCAATTTCACTGGCTGTTGGCGAGGTGGGACGCTAGCATCCCGAACGATCCCAGAGAGGTTAACAGAACATGCAACTAATGTAATGAAGCAGCCAATAAAACATCATTTTGAAACATTTGCCAAAATGCAATGTGGGAAAACTCCATTCTGAATAGCGCACCTGGGAAAACTCCATTCTGAATAGCGCACCTGGGAAAACTCCATTCTGAATAGCGCACCTGGGAAAACACATCATTCTAAACAGTGCACCTGATAAATGTTAATCTCTGTCATATATGGAACTTCTATGTTAGAAACTTAGAAAGAGGAGGAATCCAAAGATGCAACAACTAGGACGGGTTGCTAATATGACTAGGATTCTGCCTGTGGCTTCTGGACAATAAAAGAAAGTTGATCAGGGCATACAATTAACACCCGCCAAAATTGGGTAAATTTAGGCATTGGCGAGCAAGAATGGCTATTTCACCAGTCACTTTGGCGCATGGTCAATTTGCAGGGCTCTACAGTGAGAGCATTTCATTCGCAAATAAAGATTGTCAAAAGTCAAGCATAAGCACATTAGAGTTAGAAAAATACTGCAGTAGCTTTATTTCTGCTGTTTTGTTTCATAGCTGCTAATTGCACAAATAAATTATAATCCTATATCCCACCTCGCACAACAACACTGCCTGGCAGGGGAGCTGAGCTCACTGAGTGAAGTGCTGATAAATTCATTTGTGGAGGCGCTGTGCACAGGCATAAAAGTTAGTCTAATTTGACTTTGTGCTTGTGTTTCTTGGCTATTTACATTGTTTTGTTCACAACCTCGGTTGTTTTTCAAAATGATAGTTTGAGTCTGCTGCTTCAACTGATAGCAAAGAGATGCCCTAGTCAGATCCCAAATCTCTCACATATCGCCCCGTTACCACAGTAACCTCCCACCCTTAAAGGTGCTGTTGAACATTTTGGCTCTGATATTTTGATTAAAAGACTGAGGTCACAAAAAATGTAATGAAATTCAACAATATACCACATTACTTCTTACTAATACATGTCTTGTTATAGAAACATTACAAAGCATGGTAATCTGTTTTATTTATTATTTGTTTTGTTAAAAGTAATTATGGCCAAAAAATATTTGGGCTGGTAGATTTTTTTTCATCTACCTGCCACAGTGACTGGTGCCCTGGTTGATGAAAACAAATAGAACAGGAGAGAAATAGTGGTCGGGAAGTAAATGCAAATAGGGAAGTAAATGGAAAAACATATGCCAAAATTATATAATTACTCCTGTCTATACAGAAAGAAAGAAAATACTTCAAAATACTTCACCAGAAAGCATAACAACCAGAGAGGAATCGAGGATCATTCGTTTCTTGTAAATTATTGAGCTGCGGTTGTAAGTGAAAAGCATAAAACGTGTGAAGGTAATGTGTCTTGAGTATAATTTAAAATGTTGAGACAAGAAGGGGAAGGGAAGGGTGTGTCGAAGATATAGGCGATTCTCTCCAGAATGGCTCAGCTGTCTCCCGCCAATTCTTGCCCATTCATTGTTTCATTGTGTGAATTGTTTGCCCTTTCATACATTTATTTTTACATAAATTCCCCTTTACATGTCACCAGTAGTAAATGTAACATTAATTCCCATTATTTGGTTACATTCATTTCTGTTAATGCAAGTATTAGTGAGTAATTTACCTTTCTCATTCTTGGAGTGGAACGCTGTTTGCAGAGTTCACAACCTGCTACACTTAAGATAAACAAGTTTTGGTTTATTTCATAACAATCATTTTACGAGATGTCCATTTTTTCATGCTTAATGTGAGAAATTAGCATGCGTCTGGTTTCTGTGCTGATAATGTTGAATGAGTGCTAGCGCCTGAGCACTGGCCTCACGGTCTATTTAAATTTTTATGATTAACCACATGACAATGATTTTGAGAAACTAAAACATTATTGAAATGAAACTGTTCCACAACAATGCGAATATAAAAATCATAACTGGCACAAAAAAACTGTACAAATGGTAGGATCAATTTTAAGCTTCCCCAACATGTAACTCACGTGCTGCCTATGAATAATTGCCTCCACGTTTCCATGGTCGGAGTTTGCCTATAGGCTACTTTGAAGCAAGGTAAGACATGCTTCATAATATGAAAAAAAACTCACAAGAAATATAAATAAGAAATAAGGACAACAGAAGAAAGTAAGAAGCTATAAACAGGGTCAGTTCCAATACCAGATTTACAATGTGCAGGGATATTGGAGTGATAAGAGGTAGATAAGTATATGGATAAGGTGAATAGGCATCAGGATGTATGATAAACAGAGTAGCAACAGCGTAAATTAAGACTGTATGTGAGTGTCAGTGTGTGTGAGTGTGTAAAGTCCTGAGTGTGCAGAGATAAATACAAGGGTCAACTTTGATAGTCCGTGTAGCCATTTTGTTATCTATTTAGCAGTCTTATGGCTTGGGGATAGAAACGGTTGTGTCAGACTTGATCCACCGGTACCACATTCCGTGCGGAAGAAGAGAGAATAGTCTATGGCTTGGGTGGCTGGAGTCCTTAACAATTTTCCGGACCTTCCTTTCACACCGCCTGATAGAGGTCCTGGATTGCAGGGAGCTCGGCCCAGTGATGTACTTAACTGTCTGCATCACCCTCTGTAGCGCCATGTGATCGAAGGGGGTGCTGTTGCCATACCAAGCAGTGATGCAGCTAGTCAAAATGCTCTCAATGGTGCAGCTGCAGAACCTTTTGAGGATTTGAGGCCGCATGCAAAACGTTTTCAACCTTCTGAGGGGGAAGAGGCGCTGTCAAGCGCTGTCTGCCAGATCCTCTAGTCCTCTGGTTTCACGCACGGTATGGTGTTGTTATTGTTGAAGGGTGCATAAAATGTGTAGAGTTTGTCTGGTAGAGAGGGTCTGGGTCTTCTTTTGTAATCCGTAATGGACTGTAGCCCCTGCCACATGGGATGGGCGTCGGAGCCTGCGTAAATATAACTTCACTTTATTCCAATATTGTCCTTTTGCCCGTTTGATGACTCTGCAGAGGTCGTAGCCAACTTCCTGTACTTGTTCCTAATCTGAGTTGTAGCATCAGGGCTGTCTGTGATGGCCCAGTGTGCGGTAGCCCTGTCCTTTACCATAGCACCAACCTCGGCCTTAATCCAGGGCTTTTAATTGGGGAAGCAGCAAACCTTCACGGTGGGGACAACGTCACCGATGCATTTCGTTATGAAGCCGGTGAAGGAGGTGGTTAGCAGATCGATGTTATCAGGGGAGTCTTGGAACATATTCCAATCAGAGATAGCAAACCGACCCCTGTAGCATAATCTCTGATTCATTTCTTAATGGCACTGGTGCTTCCCGTTTGAGCTTCTGCTTGTAAACAGGAAGCAGGAGAACGGAGTCATGATCTGATTTGCAGAATGGTGAAAAAGGTAGGGCCTTGTAAGCTTGCTTGAGAGGCAAAGGAGACTTGTTGATGGAAGTTTGGAAATGAGTCTAAATGATGACAAACTAAAATCGGCGTCAATATTACCACTGTGCTCGAGTCAGAACACAAATTGTTGTTGATGTAGAGGCACACGCCTCCCCTTCCTCTACTGTCCTGTCCACTCGGTGCATGAAGAATCCATCCAGTTGGATAGCCATTGTCCAAAAGCCATGCTTCAGAAAAGCAGAGAATATTGCAGTTTAGAGAGTCCCGTTGGTAGCAAATCCACGTTCGAACGTCATCCATCTTATTATCAAGTGACCAATAGAATGGAGGGAAGAGGTGGCCGGTTTTCCCTTCGCCTTAATCCTGACAGGATTCCCCATTTCTTGCCACAAATGCCAGCATTTCCTCTTGGATACCCCGACAATTGGGTCAGAATTACAGAAAGAGCCCAGGGCAGATGAGTCAGTCGGAATTGGGGTAACTGCTGATCTTATGTTCAAAAGTTCCTGTCGGTTATAAGAAATGATAGAAGATACATTTTGTGAATATAAAGTACAAATAAACGCCAAAATAATCACCAAATAGCAAAGTTGGGTCAGAGCTTGCAGTTTAAATTACCAGTTGAGAAAAAAAAATAGCTATTTTTTAAATCATGCACCAAACTGTTTAACGCGATTGCATTTAGAATGGTTGCGCAATGAATGGGTTCATAAAAGCATGTGTTTTACTCTTTAAGAGAAATCCAGCTCAAAATTGTCTCTGTATGCTGTGCGTGTGATAGTTGTGTTGGAAAAATAAAATGCATGATGACTAACGACTATACACAGGCCAATTTAATTCCACAAAATTATACACATTAACCTAGAGATCGATAAGCATGATGGTGAAATGTATTAGCATCAACTGGTATTTCAATTTTTTCTTACGGTCATTTTGGCCGCAGCAGTTCTACTTAACGGCTTAAACATTTTTTTGCCAGCTAATGGAAACCCTGGTGTGTGTGTGGTTGTCTCCAGTCATCAGGTCTCTCCAGGAGAGATGTATGCAGGTTTAGAGAGGGTTAAGCAAGAGAGAATACTACTACACTGATCCGCAGCCAACATCAGATCAGACGGCTGGAGTCCTGCAAAACATGAAGACCACTTTAACCCAAGCTGCCCTCCGAATGACATTAACCAGCACTGATTAACCTCAACCCACACACCCTCTCTGTACTATCAAACATTAACTCAGCCCAAATCTAACCCCCATTTCACCTCCATCCATCAAACACTCATATTCACACACACAATCATTGAATTAAAACAAAAGAGAGTATGCCTATAGTGAGAAGCCTTCAAGGCAGGGTTCCAGACTGTGACCACTAAGCCACATTTTGAGACCCTGTGACTTGGCTGTGCAATTTTTAAAAATGTGTTGGTCGCATGGTGCGGGCTTCACATTCATTCACCTCACTCAAAATGTCCTAATTTTTAGGAGACTAAAATCATGATTTGGTCACACAGTGAAGTACATCACCCTCATGATTCCTGTAATGAAAGAGTCTTCCTGACTGTCCCTGTCTCGCTGGGGCCTGCTGCTGTGTTGAGCGCGCCACTCTCTCCTTTCCCGAGAGGAAGAAGTGTTCTGATTGTATAAAAAACTAAATCATCCAATTGCTGGGAACACACTGCTATCCTGTTGTCACAGATGGAGAGAGGATGTTCTCAGTTTCTGTAGATATACTTATTTCTCAACTCTCAAATATGAGCTCAATAGCAACTAATCAAAACAAATTTGATTTGTTACATTATTCGTAAAAAACAGGTGTAGACTAACAGTGAAATACTTACTAGCGGGCCCTTCCCAACAATGCAGAGTAAAAAAGAGAAATAACACGAGGAACAAATACAATAAATAACGATAACATGGCTATATACACCGAGTACCAGTACCGAGTCAATGTGCAGGGGTACGAGGTAATTGAGCTAGATATGTACATATAGGTAGGGATAAAGTCACTAGGTAACGGGATAGACAATAAACAGTTACAGCAGCGTATGTAATAAGTCAAAAGAGTTAGTGCAAAAAGGGTCAAATGCAGATCGTTAAATAGTTAACCAATAGCTAACCGGACTAACTATGTAGCAGTTTTATGGCTGGGGGGTAGAAACGGTTCAAGGTCCTGTTGGTTCCAGACGTGGTGCATTGGTACTGCTTGTAGTGCAGTAGCAGAGAGAACAGTCTATGACTTGGGTGGCATTAAACTTTGACAATTTTTAGGGTCTTCCTCTGACACCGCCTGGTTTAGAGGTCCTGGATGTCAGGGAGCTCAGCCCCAGTGATGTACTGGGCCGTAGGCACAACCTTCTGTAGAGCCTTGTGGTCGGATGCCAAGCAGTTGCAATACCAAGTGGTGATGCAGCCAGTCAAGATGCTCTCAGTTGTGCAGCTGTAGAACTTTTTGAGGATCTGAGGGTCCATGCCAAATCTTTTCAGCCTCCAGAGGAATTCTGGACCTCTGTCAGAGTGACCATCAGGTTCCTGGTCAAACCCCTACCAAGGCCCTTCCCCGATTGCTCAGTTTGGCCATGCAGCCAGTACTAGGAAGAGTATTGGTTGTTCCAAACTTTTTCCATTTAAGAATGATGGAGACCACTGTGTTCTTGGGGACCTGCAATGCTGCAAAAATGTTTTGGTACCATCCCCCAGATCTGTGCCTCAACACAATCCTGTCTCAGAGCTCTACAGACAACTTCATTCGAGCTCATGGCTTGGTTTTTGCTCTGACATGCACTGTCAACTGCGGGACCTTATATAGACAGTTGTGTGCCTTTCCAAATCATGTCCAATCAATTGAATTTACCACAGATGGACTCCAATCACGTTGCAGAAACATCAAGGATGATTAATGGAAACAGGATGCACATAAGCTCAATTTCAAAGAGCCCGAATACTAATCTAAATAAGGTATTTCTGTTTTTTATTTTTAGTACATTTTCAAACATTTCTAAAAACCTGTTTTCGCTTTGTCATTATGGGGTATTGTGTGCAGATTGATCAGGGGAAAACATTTTTTAAATCAATTTTAGAACAAGGCTGTAAAGTAACAATGTGGAAAAAGGGAAAGGGTCTGAATACTTTTCCAATTCACAGTATATACAAAAGTATGTGGACACCTCTTCAAATGAATTGATTCAACTATTTAAGCCACACACGTTGCTGACAGGTGTATACAATAAAGCACACAGCCATGAAATCTCCATAGAAAAACATTGGCAGTAGAATGACCTTACTGAAAAGCTCAGTGACTTTCCAACAAGTCAGTTCGTCAAATTTCTGCCTTGCTAGAGCTGCCCTGGTCAACTAAGTGCTGTTATTGTGTAGTGGAAACGTCTTGGAACAACAACAGCTCAGCCGCGAAGTGGTAGGCCACAAATGCTCACAGAACAGGACCGCCAAGTGCTGAAGCGTTTAAAAATCGTCTGTCCTCGGTTGCAACACTCACTACCAAGTTCCAAACTGCCTCTGGAAGCAACATCAGCGCAAGAACTGTTTGTCAGGATCTTCATGAACTGAGTTTACATGGCAGACCAGCAACCTTGTGGCAACATATTGGGGAAGGCTCTTTCCTGTTTCAGCATGACAATGCCCCCATGCACAAAGAGGTCCATACAGATCTGGTTTGTCGAGATTGGTGTGGAAGAACTTGACTGGCCTGCACAGAGCCCTGACCTCAACCTCATCGAACACCTTTGGGATGAATTGGAACGCCTACTGCAAGCCAGGCCTAATCACCCAACATCAGTGCCCGACTTCACTAATGCTCTTGTGGCAGAATGGAAGCAAGTCCACGCAGCAATGTGTCAACATCTAGTGGAAAGCCTTCCCAGAAGAGTGGAGGCTGTTATAGCAGCAAAGGGGGAGCAACTCCATATGAATTACCCATGATTTTGGAATGAGATGTTCAACGAGCAGGTGTCCACATACTTTTGGTCAAGTAGTGTACTTTTGATATTACCCTAATAAAGTTTCAAACCTTTTGTGAAGGTTTGGTGTGATGTGGCTATTAGCCTATTACACTGCAGGCCTATGATATGAAGGCAGTGGGCACATGTGCTTCAAATGACTTCGAGGTGAGGTGAGGAAGGTTGTTATAGGACTCTGGTAGGCCTAAAAACAATATAATGCTTGTCTTTTAAAAAAATATTCTAATTGAAAATGAATGAATTTGCCTCCTTCTGTACCCCTATATCTGTATAGCAGACACAGTAGCCTATGTGACAAGTATAAAGAAATGCATGTCAGTGTCGTAGCCACCGGCACATCTCCAATCTCTCGCGCTCTCTCTCTGGGGCTAGGCCAAAACTTCTCTTTCTTTATATATATTTTTTATTTTAAATATTAATATAATACAGCCAATAGGCCTATGCATGCAACGCCCTGATGCATTTAGTGCTCACGTTTCATAGCAGCTGAACCGTGAAGTGGACAACTATTGTTTTAAGAAAGTAAAAACCAATAAAATAGGCTAAACATTTTTGCATATGCTACAAATTGAAACAAGGATGTGTTTTTGTAATTAGTTAAGGACACGTAAACGTGTCTCATTTGGCCAATATCCCTCGTTTATATCCCTCGTTTATATCCCTCGTGCGTTGGTGGACACTGGACGGCCTAATGGGTTACGCACCCAATGCATATGGATGACCAGTAAACTTCTCAAAATGTCCAATAAATTTAAATTTTCCCGGTGACTAGTCTGGCGCCGAAAACTCACACAAACTCACACATTTAGCTACAGGTGAGGAAGGGAGAACATCGAGAGAGCCTATAAAACAGGAGAAGCACCTATAGATCCGGTAGAGGTCAATGAAACACAGACAGTGGGTGTTAGGACGACACTGGATTGGCGCACATTCAACAAATCTGACAGTCTGAAATCTAACAGAGTGGATAATCATCAAATCCATCATGATTGATGTATTGTAATAGGCCCACAAAGTGGTTACTAAAGTCTGACTTGGATATAGTTGCCAATTTTCGCTGCATAACATTTAGAAGTCGTTCCTTTTCAAGTTTAGAAGTGACTGCTAAACGCTAACTCCCGTTCGTATAAGCTGGTGCCATAGCTAGCATACAGAAATCAGTGGTGGTAGTCAAAGTAGTTTCTAACTGTAATGAAGTGAACATGTTTTGGGGTTGAAATCCATACAAGCATTATACTACAATTTTTACCATAACATACTGTGAATGACACATATAAACAATAACCTGAATGTGGGCTAATTTTGCTGGGGATTTACATTGTTTGGTTTGAGATCTTTACTGCATCTACAGAACAGGAGAGAGCCTACAGAACAGGAGAGAGCCTACAGAACAGGAGAGACAGAAAGAGATAACCTGTAAAGAGGAATGAAAGAGGACATGGTAGAAAAATAGAGAATAAAGATGGCGAGAGAGAATAAGGGGAACAAATATGGTGATTATGAGGGATAGAGAAGAGAGAAGGATGCTAAGAGACATTTCCTGCAGCAGAAGGGAACTCCAAAGCATTGACTCGGTTGCCAAGCAACAGAACACAAGATGAAACGCACTTCAGTGTGTGTGTGCTGGTTTGTTTCACACACACACACACACACACACACACACACACACACACACACACACACACACACACACACACACGAGTAGTGTAGTCCAGCAGGGTTCATAGCACTCTAACCCTCCTCTCTAACAGAGTCTAATACAAGAGCTGCTAATTGCCTGTTCAACCCTCTCCTCTCCCCCTTCCATCTATCCTCTCCTCTCCCCCTTCCATCTATCCTCTCATGTGCTTTTCTGTTCCCTCCCCTTTAACCCCACCTTCTCTCCAGCGCTGAAGCTCAATACTCTCCAGTGATTTCCTCTCATCCTTTCCATACCTCAGCTGCTTCAGGCAGCTCTCTATTTAGCCCACAGTTATCAGTCTTCACCACAACATTACACAGCCACTGACACAAAACACTGATAGAATTAGTAATGAAAGACAGTAAGGTAAGTGTGTGTGTGTGTGTGTCCTACCGGTGCCAGAGGGAGTAGAGGTGACTCCGTGACACGGCAGACTGCCGTTCCTCAGTAGAGAAGGAGACTTCTGGATCCCAACGCTAACACCAACACCCAGCAGACCTCCTCTCTCTCCTCCGGGCCGGCCTGGCAGAGCGCTGGTAGAGGAGGGGGACGGCGAGGCGGATGAGGTGGAGCAGAGAGAAGAGGAGGGGAGAGGTAGCGGTGCTGTGTGGTGCTCAGGTCCGTCTGTAGCCTTGCCGTCCGGGACACTGAAGCAGGGACCGTATCGGTTCCTCCAGTTTCCTCTCTTCTTCTTCACCCCTTCTTCTCCTCCTTCCCCCATACTTGGCCCAGAGGAGGAGCCAGCAGAGGAAGAGGAGGATGATGAGGGGCGTTTGTAGCCGGCTGTGGAAGCAATGTTCCCCGTCAGCTCGCTGTGAGAGTTCTCGTACAGTTTACCGCCAGCTACGCCACCAGGAAGTGACATCATTGATCCGAAGGTGCTGAGCGAAGCCATGCCCTCCGAGGCCGTGACCTCACTGGGCTTCACTAGGCAACGGCTGAATGAGGGCGAAGAAAAGGAGTCCCCACCACCGGAGCGTAGCAACGGATCAGAGAAGCCCAGGAAGTCAGATGTGGGAGGAGTCAAGGTGGAAGACGTCTTATTGGACAGCAGGAGAGCTGGGAGAGAGAGAGGAGAAGCTGTTTGGAGACTAAAACACACCCAAGCTATGTTTCCAGCCAATTGGCGACAGATTTTCATGCAAATATTCTAAAATATGCATACAGAAAATATGCACATTTTCCCACCAGTGGTGTTTCCAAACAGAATCAATGCGTGATGACAGTTATTTTTCGCTTAAGTTTTCATGTCCCGAATAAACATTGAACTTTTCTATGTGTTTGCATCGCATTTTCAACTCTACCGATAGTTGAAATTGCAAACTGTTGAGTTAAATAGCAAATGTGCCTACTCTGGCACGTGCGATCTAATTAACAACAGTTTGCAGATACAGTGTGGGTAGGCTAGTGTACAAGATGACTATTTACAGGTCAAACAGCAGTCAAGCATGGATCATCATGTTACCAGAATAAGACCCTATCAGAAAGGAGCATCACCGACACCGTGCACTTTCACCACCCTGTGAAGTTAATATTTAAAAAAAAATCTGTAGCCTAATAAACTGCATGCTTTCCAGGGTCGTCGGAGGACGACCACACACCATATCGTCGCATGACTCCAAGTTTACTTCCATATGATGGTTATTATATAAATATTTGTGCATAAAGGTGTTTTCACCGTCATTTCTCACATTTATTTTACCCCCACCATGTTGAACAAATTATCTGTCTGCATTTAAAAAATGACAGAAAATTCCTGTATCCATCACAGCTGTAGTTATTTTTTTGATAGAGTATGACTTTACTCACATAAAAACTGTGGATGGAAAGGTGGTCACACACACACGATATTTATTTGCTTTCTTTCCCTCAGTCTCCTGGACTATGACACTGTTTCCCCACTAGATGCCACTTACAACACGTCAGACCTCCAGACTTGACCCCTCGAGGCTGACACGCGCTGCCACAGGGGGCCGGGTTCAAGGGACACTCATGGCATCTGAGCACTTTAGTGTGTGTGCGTGGCGGAGCACACAGATTACAGCAGCCAGGGTCTAGCCAGGGAGACTTATCTTGGCCATACGCTAACTAACTCTGGCACTCTGGACAACATCTAACAACTGTCTGACACAGGCACGCCACAAACACGCGGACGTAAACAGCGCATCAATCTCACCTTGATGAAAGGTTCCAGTGGAGGAGGCGGCAGTGGAGGAGGTTGCCGTAGTGACCACGGCAGAGGGGAGGGGCTTCCCAGGTGTGAGGGACTTGCGTCCGCGCTGAACACCAATTCCTTGGCTAATGCTCTTCTTGCCCGGTTTGACCTCCGACCCCGGTTTGCCTTCTGACCCTGTGGGGGGGCTGTCCTTTAAACCCCCGGAGTGCACCGGCACTTCCTGGAAGTTGGCGGTGGTGAAACGGGCTGCGCTGTCATCCAATCGCTTTTGAGAGGCGGCAGGCATAGCGGAGACTACCCCACCACTGCTGCTGCTACTGTTGTAACTCTGAGAGAGGGATGAGGAGAGGAGGACAGGACAGGAGAAGAGGCGAGAGGAGGAAGGGGAGTATGAGAGGTCAGTCCTGCATAATGCCTAACAGAGCTAGTCAATGTTCATTTGACATTAAACCCACAGTGAGACGGAGAGACAGAGAAAGAAAGAAAGAGAGAGGGAGGAGAGGAGGAGTGAGCTCACCTTGTCTGAGGCAAGCATGAGAGTTGAAGCGAGGGAAGGGGAGAGCTCTAGAGTCTTCTTGTGTTTGGGTTTGTGTCTCTCCCTCTCTTTGTGTTTCTGAGGAGAGAGGGAAGGAATGGATGGTCGTTACAGAGGGACAAGAAAGCGAAGGATTAGACAGATGAGTGTCTGGGTTGTTCTGGTCCCAAACCTTTGGCACGGCTTCTGAAAGAGAAAATGAGAGCGAAAGAGAAGAGAAAGAGAAAACTGATTTTCAATTCACAGCCCCAGTCTGAGGTGAAAGGATAGTTATACTGAAACGAATATAAGAAAAAAATTAAGTGCTTAAGACAGAAAAAAATAGATTAAAATCTACAGACACAAGCTTTTCGGTCTTCTTGGTGAGAGATTCTACCCAACCAGATCCATGGTCTAAACACCTTAGAACTCAATTTACACCCTTAGCTACACACACCCTCACTCCTCTCACCCCACAGGGCCACACCACTGGCAGGTGTGAAAATATGCAGTGATCCTGTGAGACAACACGAGACTTAACATGCTACCGACAGACAGCACCATGACAACCATCGACCCTGGCCCCAGCATCCCTCTATCTTTCCCCTTTTCTCTCCACCAACCCTCTCTCTACCTCAATCCCTCTGTTGTCCTCCTGTCTTTTTCTTCCCTGTAGCTCCCAGGGTGTGTCAAGGCTGGTAGGTCATTGTAGCTACCTATACGTGTGTGTGTTTTTAACAGGGTAGGTTCCCGGGGATTCCCTTGTTGTTTCTCATTAACATTCCAGCAGTAGGTGTTGATGGACAGAGTTAGGCTGAGAGGGTCAAATGTCCAAACACACACATCCACTTTTTTCGCTTTGCACACTTGGAGAGACTCCCTCCTTATCAGAGCTGGAGACACAGAGAAAAAAGGGAGGGAGGGAAGAGGAAAACAGGGTAAATAATCCACCCCAGCCTGGCAGGAATTCCCTTGAGCAGTTTCCTGCAAGCCCTCTGACCAGCCGGTGTGTGTGTGTTTCTTACAGACTGTATGAGCGGCCTGCGGAAGGAGAGACTTTTAGCCCCTTCTTATTTGGCTGCAGGGTTTGGAAATAGGTAGGCGCGCACACACATTCACAGATCTGAGCCTTCTGACCCCTGACCCTGGAATGTGTAGGGGGTAGGAGGGAGGGGGATGGGTCCTCTTGCTAATGCAAATCAGGCTGTGTGACAAAAGCCAGGGCAAGGAAGGGAACAAGACAAATGTGTTAACTCTGCTTTTTTCACACGCACACACACCATCCTCAATGCTTCATTAAAAGTATCATCCCCAAAAAACTGAGTTACAGGTTCACGCATGAGTCATATTCCAGTTGACTGACAATGTAATACAGGAGAATGCTCAAGGCACTCACATGGTATCGTGACAATGTTAGCTAAAAACTCAAGATCTCAAAAAAATAAGTTCAGAAAATCAAATTGGCTTTTGCAGTCCAAAAAGAATACAATAAAAAAAACGACCTACAACTGAAATACAAAAAAAGCAGGCAATGGACTACAGGCACATTATCCAATCAGAAAAACACAATGAGGTGAAGCAACAAGGAGTGGGTCAATCGGGTGAGGGAAACAGACTGATGGAGTGGGTGACTTCCCCTAATGTCATAAAAGAAGAGGATACATGGCCAGAGACCATGGTCCTGTTCATAAACCTTAAAAAGGTGAGCTCAGAAACATGACATCAAAGATAGTGGAGCAACATCCTGCTTACAGCCATTAACAACTAAATTCTTATCGACCGAAGATCATTTCGGGCCCTCCCTCACTTGATGTGATACCCAACAGAGGCATTCTCTGCAGTTTAAATGTTTATTGTTGGAAGCAGGAACTCCCCATACCGTAAACAAAGATGTCATATGCCTGGGTCTACCTTTAACCATGCACTTTCCTTTTTTCCTTCCTATATGTAATCACTGATCTAATATGGTTGGATAGGTGATTACACCTACAATGTCATGTCAGATCAGTGGTAACTAAGGAAGGAAGGATGCATGTGTAAGGTATTAGAACAGGCCCATTGCCAGAATTGAGAATCGATAACGCTGGACAGAAAACCATACGCTCTCTCTCACACAGTAGTGGCATAGTCGGATGAGTGTATGTCACAAACAGGACCGTGACTGATTAACTCTGGCTGGTTTATAAAGTGTTGGTTTGAGACCGAGATCCCTGGTGTCTCACGATCATTCTAAGGACCTAGGACAAGGGTGTCAAACACATTTTCCCCCAGAGGGCCGCACCGCACGTACATTATATATATTTCTTTACCGTTAATATGAAAACAAAATGTGCTCTATCCATCGCTTTGTAATGTTTGATGCTCCCTGACTGTCTAGCTTTTGCTTCGATCACTGTTAGTAAGTTGGACAGAGGAGACTATAATTGTAGGTCCATTATAACTTCTAGACAGTTTCAAATTGGATTTTGTCATTTCAATGTTTAACGAGATCGTTTTTCTCTGGGGGAAAAAATAAATACACTGAACACACACACACACACACACACACACACACACACACGTCAAAAGAAAGAACACACCTACTCATTCAAGGGTTTTCTTTATTTGTACTATCTTCTACATTGTAGAATAATAGTGAAGACATCAAAACTATGAAATAACACATATGGAATCATGTAGTAACCAAAAGGGTGTTAAATTAAAATATATTTTATATCTTAGATTCTTCAAATAGCAACTGACTTGATGACAGCTTTGCACACTCTTGGCATTCTCTCAACCAGCTTCACCTGGAATGCTTTTCTAAAAGTATTGAAGGAGTCCCCACATATGCTGAGCACTCGTTGGCTGCTTTTCCTTCACTCTGCGGTCCAACTCATCCCAAACCACCTTAATTGGGTTGAGGTCAGGTGATTGTGGAAACCAGGTCATCTGATGCAGCACTCCATCAAATAGCCATTCCACAGCCCGGGGTGTGTTTTGGGTCATTCTTCTACTGAAAAACAAATGATAGTCCCATTAAGCCCAAACCCGATGGGATGGCATATCGCTGCAGAATGCTGTGGTAGCCATGTGGGGTAAGTGTGCAATGAATTCTAAATAAATCAGACTGTCACCAGAAAAGCACCCCCACATAATTACACCTCCTCCTCTCTGCTTCACGGTGGGAACAACACAAAGACACGGAGGTTGGAACCAAAAATCTCAAATTTGGACTCCTCAGACCAAAGAACAGATTTCCACCGGTCTAATGTCCGTTGTTTGTGTTTCTTGGCCCAAGCAATTCTCTTCAAAATTGGTGTCCTTTAGTAGTGGTTTCTTTGCAGTATTCGACCATGAAGGTCTGATTCACGCAGTCTCCTCTGAACAGTTGATGTTGAGAAGTGTCTGTTACTTGAACTCTGAGAAGCATTTATTTGAGCTACAATTTCTGAGGTGGGAACCTAATCAATTATCCCTGTGGTGGTCCTCATGAGAGCCAGTTCCATCATATTGCTTGATGGTTTTTGCGACTGCACTTGAAGAAACTTTCAAAGTTCTTGAGATTTTCTGGATTCACTGACCTTCATGTCTTAAAGTAATGATGGACTGTCATTTATCTTTGCTTATTTGAGGTGTTCTTGCAATAATATGGATTTGGTATTTTACCACCACTACCTTGTCACAACACAACTGATTGACTCAAATGCATTAAGGAAAGAAAGGAATACCTGTTAATTGAAATGCAATCCAGGTGACTAGCTCATGAAGCTGATTGACAGAATGCCAATAGTGTACAAAGTAGTCATCAAGGCAAAGCTGTGGCTACTTTGAAGAATCTCAAATATAAAATATATTTTGATTTGTTGAACACTTTTTTGGTTACTACATGAGTTTTTCGATATACCAAATCTGGAGTCAACCTGATTTATTTGTTTTTTAATTTAACCACTAGGCTACTTGCCGCTCCAAAATGGTTCATGAGAACAATATCTTTAAAGTATTTTTAGCTAGCATATGTCCTAACGTGCATCTGTTAGGTATATTTGAATGCATAATAAAAAAATAAAATCTAAAACATTAAAGACTGATGTAGAGTCTGACGTATGGTTCATGAGGAGAAGATGATTGCAGATAATTTTGAGCAATAGTGTTACATATTCAAACAATGAGTTGTTAATAGTTAGTTTTTTAAAGATATCAATACCAAATTCTGTGTGATTCATTTTAGGGACGTCCATGATATCTATGACAATTTTCAAGTTGAAAGGGCACTAATGGAGTGGATTTACAGTGGTTTAAATGGACACATACCTTTACTACATTTTTGCCATCTTTTGACCAATCACTTAGCTTTTCTCAAACTAAGTGAAGACATGTACCATGGGCCTACCTACTGCTGTCATTTGGTCCCAGTGTTCATGAGAATGTATTTTAGCTTCGCTGTGAACCCCTAAATGTTTGACATCCCTGACCTAAGACATAAACTCACTCAAGCCAACTAAATTAGCTAGGGCATTTCTATCCTTAGCTGTGTCTCTGTGCTGTGTGTAGTTCCCTCCATCTACAATGTGTGTGTGTGTGTGTGTGTGTTCAGAGAGGGCGTATGGTTGCTGTGTCCGTCACAGTCACGTAGAAATAGAGATACTAGATGTTGGGGCCACCTTACCTTGTCGTCTTGGTGGTCAAGGAGTTTATCCGAACACTGAGAGGAAGAGTCACTAAGGCTCTGAGCCCTACTACCTCGGGCCCTGCTCCTTCGCTAAAAGGTAGAGAGGAACTTCACGTTACTAGAGTAGACCCAAGCTATATAAATACATGAAAGCTATTTTTTTTAATTACTAAAAAGTAGACGGACAGAAGACCTATGTTAAATAAAGACCAAATTAATAAATAAATAAAAGCTAAATATAGGGTTTATTTAACATAGTAAAACAAAAATATTAACAAAGACTGATGCACAATCAAAAAACGACTGCTCCAAATCACCATTTCATGACACAGTCAAATAAATGCACCTCGTTCTATACCATAGAACAGGGACCCATCCCCTGTTCTACCTCAGACGCAATTTACCAGCAACAGACTATTTCAAGATGACTAGATTTACCACCAATCTATCCAATGAAAACAAACGTTGAGCTAGACCTATTCTTGTCTACTGTAAGAAAACATGAATCAAGCCTCCCGAGTGGCGCAGCTGTCTAAGGCACGGCATCGCAGTGCTGGAGGAGTCACTACCGATACGGGTTCGATCCCGGGCTGTGTCGCTACCGGGAGACCCATGAGGCGGCGCACAATTGGCCCAGCGTTTTCTGGGTTAGAGGAGGGTTTGGCCGGCTGGGATGTCCAAGTCCCATCGCGCTCTAGCGACTCCTTGTGGGGGCCTGGCGCATACGCGCTGACTTCGGTCGCAAGCTGAACAGCGTTTCCTCCGCACATTGGTGCGCTGGCTTCCGGGTTAAGCGGGCAGTGTGTTAAGAAGCAGTGCGGCTTGGCGGGGTCGTGTTTCGGAGGACGCAAGGCTCTCGACCTTCGCCTCTCCCGAGTCCGTACGGGAGTTGCAGCGATGGGACAAGATTGTAACTACCAACTGGATATCACGAAATTGGGGAGAAAAATGGGTAAAGGGCACCAAAATAAATAAATAAAAACACCAACATTATTTTTGACCACAAAGAGGAGTATTAATCTCAAAACGTCAAAATGTCACTAGTCCCAACAAGAAGACAAAACCTGTAAATGCCACTCATCAACCCATGTAGCGCCCTTCTAATAACATTGGTTTGTCTGTCCTTTATTCCTCATGCGTTTCTCATCTCCTCTATGCTGTACCAGCCTAATTACATCAGGCCATATACAAAGCCATTCCACAGGTTCAATAGAACTACAAGCATTTATTTTTGTGCGTGTGTGTGTGTGCTGAGCAATTATTGCTTTTTGAGGATGGTTCGGGTTCCGGTTCAGTTATTAAAAAATAAATTGAGGTTTTCGATTTAGTGTAGTTGTTTTTTTTACACATTAAATGCATTATGAAATAATGACATTAAAATTATGAGCTTTTTAATGGAAATTCCAAAGCAAAAAAACATTTGATTGACAAAACATTCCATTGTCTCTGTCTGGTCCACATTGGGTAGACATCAATAGAAAAAGAGGAAATTACTATGTAATAATAAACATTTCAGTTGTGTATATTACTTAGCTTTTATTGATGACTATTATTTTTCATTAACCTCTATGCGCACGGAACCCGGTAGCGGGCTGAAATTCCACAACATATGGTGATCGCTACATAAATAGTCATATTAAACATTCATGAAAATACAAGTGTCTCACATGTATCGAAAGCCTAGAATATTGCTAATCCAACTGCGTTGTCAGATTTTAAAAAGGATTTACTGCGAAAGAATACGATGCGATTATCTGAAGATAGAGCCCCATGAAAAAAAATATATTTCAACCAGCACAGGCTAACAAAATAACAAACTGCATTAAAATAAATTGTTTACCTTTGCCGATATTCATCTGTATGCAATCCCAATGCTCATTGTTACACAATGAATTATCGTTTGTTTGATAAAATCCGTTTTTATAGCCTAACACAAAACATTTTGTGAACCGCTTGCGTCGTGAATTCCGTCTCATTCCATTTTCGACGACACATTCGAGGGTAAATACCCACACAAAACGTGACCTTTCCAGTCATGTTTGGTTTCATTGCAATCAACTGGTTTGTTTGTAACACAACCAAACCTGATGGGCCATTTCGCAGGACATAGTGACTGAAAGAAACCGATTTGAAGACAACAAGTAATGACATCACTGTGCACCAATGATATGACCACCGTTTCGTTGATTGACTGTATTTTAACCCAATGGCCACTGATCGTCTTGAAATCTAGCTGGGTAGATAGCCAATAAGCTGAGGTAAACGGCAATATGCAATGGTTATGTGTTGGAAGACCAACCCATGTAGTAAACTCCAGCATAAAGAGAGTCATTTGCTATTGAAGTTTTATACTGGAAGGAGCTATGCATATTACGCACAGCATTGTTTGGTAAACACGCAGATTCAGCTGTTTATATATCAAACACTATGGCGACTAAGTCAGGGAAAGCTAAATCGAAGTCTAGATATACAGGTGTACACACAATTTTAGAAGAAATTGATCGGAAAAGTGAGACAGAGATTGTTGTAGGACGATTCATTTAGCGATTCCCAAGTTAAGGAATATTTTTTGAATGGAGAGGACATGTTTTGGACTGGTAAGTTCTTCTCATGCTAATGCCCTTGTTTGAAATTAATAATATAAAATATAATTTGTGATTTATTTTTATTTTAGAAGCAATATATAAAAATGTAATGCAATGAAATGTGAGATGCGTGTGTCTGCCGCCCCACCCCGACCCACATGAAATAGCCTATTTGAGGCTGTTGAGGGGAGGGCAGGCCCACAACAATGGCCAAAGTGAAATGGAGACAATAGATGCAGCTGGTCTGTTGTAATATAATAAAGACAGTAGATCTAGCTGGTCTGTCATAATATAATAGAGACAGTAGATCTAACTGAAATGTCATAATATAAAAGAGACAGTAGATCTAGCAGGTCTATAATAATATATTCAATCTTATGTTCCCTGTACTCATATATATATATATATATATATATATGTTTATTATACCTGTTGATACTCACTTTACAGCAGAAAGAGACTGCTATGGCACCTGGTATCAGCAGCACAATATTGTGCAGAGCTTTGGCAAAGTGGGTGGGGTTATATCCTTCCTGTTTGGCCCTGTCCGGGGGTCTCATCGGATGGGGCCACAGTGTCTCCTGACCCCTCCTGTCTCAGCCTCCAGTATTTATGCTGCAGTAGTTTATGTGTCGGGGGGCTAGGGTCAGTTTGTTATATCTGGAGTACTTCTGTCTTATCAGGTGTCCTGTGTGAATTTAAGTATGCTCTCTCTAATTCTCTCTTTCTCGCTCTTGGAGGACCTGAGCCCTAGGACCATGCGTCAGGACTACCTGGCATGATGACTCCTTGCTGTCCCCAGTCCACCTGGCCTTGCTGCTGTTCCAGTTTCAACTGTTCTGCCTGCGACTATGGAACCCTAAACTGTTCATATTTACTCTTGAGGTGCTGTCCTGTTGCATCCTCTACAACTACTGTGATTATTATTATTTGGCCCTGCTGGTCATTTATGAACGTTTGAAAATCTCGGCCATGTTCTGTTATAATCTCCACCCAGCACAGCCAGAAGAGGACTGGCCACCCCTCATAGCCTGGTTCCGCTCTAGGTTTCTTCCTAGGTTTTGGCCTTTCTAGGGAGTTTTTCCTAGTTTTTCCTATATCCTTGGTTCTGTGCCTGAGCTACAGTCAGTTAGATTTGGGTATGTCTTCAAGCAGAAATTGAAAAAAGTAGGGGGTAGCTCTAAGAGGTTAAATGCATCATCCCATCTCTGCTCAGGCAGTAGCAGCCAGACAACCAACCATCTAACGTTATCTCTGTGCTCCCCATATGGTACGGTCTTTGACCAATTTAGCTAGGCAAGCAGCTAACTGGCAATAACAAGTAGCTGTCTAAGTAAGCTGAAGCGCTGTGTGACAAAATCATTTTACCAGTTCTTCAAAGTAAATAAGGCATACTTTCAAGACTGCTTATTACCAACTACTACAACTATCAATCGAGCAGAACTACCTCTATCCCTCTTGTCGTTGTGTTTATTCCTCTCCCATGTGGTCTGTGTGTAGGCTATGCGTCTCTGTCCAAGCCGGGAAAGAACAGGCGCAATGGATTATGGTCATTGTAGTTAAATACCATGTTTCTCCTCTGAACTAGGTAGAATATTTGCCTAATGAAAAATACAACTCTTCAGCCCAGGATCCCACATAGTTCTTGATTTGATTTCTCAATACAGAATTGTGCGTTGAGCTCACCCGCCCCAAAAAATGGAATGGAATTTGAGTAATTGAACCGACATCGGTCAATTAGTTGTTTAATAACCCAGGGGGGAAAAGTGTATGTGTGTGTATTTTCCCCCCTGACGGATGTAGGGGAGGAGCACAAAATCTGCAACACAGCAGGGGCTCTAGCTCCAAAAAGCTCTGAGTGAGTGAAAGAGGTAAAGAGAGAGGGAGAAAGTGTATGTAAGTGAAAGCATTTATACAATGTCTGTGTGGA